>NC_132987.1:123745981-124057344 GCF_048564905.1 Vicugna pacos
CGTGTCCCCCTCCCTCCCTTGTGGTGTCGTGGGGAGCAGCCTTGACCTGGTCACTGGTCCCCAAAGTCACTGGGCGTTGGAGCTGGGATGGTGGGGTTGGGGTGGCTTCATTGGACCCCAAGAGGTGGTGTCACCCTGCAGGGCCCTTGGGGGATGTGTGTGGGTGACTCCATGGCCAGGCCAGGGGCACAGCGAGGAGGTGGACACTGGTGCCCAGGTAGGGGTGGGGCAGGGACAAGTGCCCGTGACGGGTGTGCCCACCCCTCGGAAGAAGCAAACCAAGGCTGGAGTGGAGTGGTCGGAGGGACGGTGGCCTCTGCTCGCAGGCGATGGTGGCTGAGCCCTGCGTGGGGCCGGGTGGCCTGGAGGGCATCCTGGGGAAACACTCATGCAGGGCCTGCTCTGGGAGGGCCTGGTGTGTGCGGAGGGAGGTGCCCAGGGCTATCGGTAACATGGGCACTGACCTCACCCAGAGGATGGGGGGCTGTAGTGAGTCACGTGTCCCCACATCCCACACACATCGGTCCCCAGAATACCCGAAGGTTGGGCCAGCACGGGCCTCCTCCAGCCTCTGTGTTGCGTCCCCTCCCGGCGTGGGGACAGGGGTAGCCCCGCAGAGGTGAGGTGTCCTGCCAGGAGGGCCCCCTGGCCCATGTAAAGGGGCTCCGGGCAGCTCCTGCACAGCCCAGCACCTCCTCCTCCTCAGGGTGGGGGCGGGGAGGGAGGGGAGGGCCAGGCCTGCCCACCCAGGGCCCTGAGCACATACCCACCCTGCTGCTGGGCCTCTGGCCAAGCCCGGGTCCTCTTGGCGGGGAGCTCAGCCACAGTGGGCACGGGGCTGGGAGCCCGTGCGAGGTGGTCCTCACGCGGCCAGGCCCAGGCGCGGCTGCAGGGGCGTGGCGTTTCCCTGACCGCGGCTGGCCCAGTCAGTGCAGTGGTCCTAAGGGGACTTCCCACTGGACATCTGCACTCGCTGGCTCGGTCCTCGGCCTGTGAGGGAGGCTGTGTTCCTAGCAGAAGCCTGGGGGATTCCTCTGTCAGCTGGCTCAGATGTTCCTCACAGCCGGGACCGCTCCTGCATGTGGCGTGGCTGGGGAGGGACCCAGAGGACCAGGGTTGGCCTCGCAGCAGGGGCACCACCCACTGCTGATCTCCTGTGCTGGGCCAGGCACCCCTACCCCGTGTGCCGGGGCCAGTGGGGGAGGGAGACCATGGTGGGGGTGCGGGAGGCGCTGGACGCTGCTACTTGGGGCTGCCAGGCGTCCTGAGGCCGTGGATGGGGGCCGGGGGGGAGGGGAGGCCCAAGCCATGGGTGCTGCTTCTTCTCGGGTCGCAGTCAGAGCTGCCCCCCACCCCTGTGGCACCACCACCTCTGTCCCTCTTGCGTGTGGCCTGCAGGCCGACCCCAGGGCAGAGGTGCCCCCGACGGTGGGACGGGGACGGTCACCTAGGCCTGTCACGCCAGCCTGTAAAGCCCTGCCCTGCGCAGCCCATTTGGAGTCCCCCCATCTGCCCCCTCCCTGCCCCGCCAAGGAGAGTGAGGGGGAGGGGCTGGCACCCGCATGTGGCTGGGGGGACATGCGGCCAGTGGCTGGGGCTCGGGAGGGAGCCCCCGTGCCACCCCCGAGCACCACGTGGCCACGGCCTCCTGGGCCCCACAGCGCCCTCTGTGTTCGGGTGGGGCTGGGCCCCTGAGCGGAGCCCCCTCCCTGCTTGCATTTGCAGGCCTGGCCCGTCTGGGGGTCCTGGTCAGGTTCTGCGTGTCCTGCTTGCCTGCCCCGCCATGGTGCCGTGGGGAGCAGCACACTCTGGGGGACCTGGGGCAGGGTCTCTTGTCCCCCAGGCCCCGGAGCAAAGGGAGTGAGGCCCCACACAGGGGAGGGCGGGAGCACGTCCCAGGTCCCCTGGTGTCCCTGTGGGTGGGCCAGCGGGGGGCTGTCCCCCAGTGATCAAGGAGTCAGAAGGATGGGTGTGGGGGTCATGGGGGGAGGCCCCTCCCGGAAGAGGGTGGGCGGCCTCGGTCCTGAGGAGGGAGTGTGTGCAGAGGCCAGCGCTCCGAGGAGCCTTCCTCCTGCAAACCTGCAGATGACCTCCCCCACCCCTTAGGGCCGCTCTGCCCCTCACCTCATCCTGGCTGCTTCTCCGTGTGAGGTTTTTATCCCAGAGCTAGCTGGTGACACACGCACCCAGGCCACACAGGAGGCTGCACTGGACGCAGCTCCCGCGCCTCCCTTGCTGAGCACAGGGCGTCTGGATTTGCAGAGACGTGGTGTGAGTGTTCCACGGCCACTGTAACAAGTGACAACACGCTCGGTGGCTCAGGACAACACCAAATGCATTATGTTTGGAGTCAGAAGTCGGAAATCAGCCTCTCTGAGCCAAAAGCATGCTATCTGCTGGCTGCGTCCCTCCCGGGCCCTGGGCCTGGTACCACGTCTGCCTTTTCCAGCATCTGGAGGCACCTCAGGGCCCTGCCACCACCTTCAAAGCCAGCCGTGTCTCTGTCCTGGCTGGGAGAGGTTCCCTGCTTAGGGTGTGGTCACAGTGGGTGACCTCATCTCAAGGGCCGTGACCACGGTCACCTCCGCGAAGTCCCCTTTGCTGAGGAAAGTGACACCCACAGGTCTGGATGTCACGGGTTGGACACCTCTGGGGCCCGTGACTCTGCTACCATAGCATGTGTGCCGTGCGTGTGTTCTTACTCTGCGGATGTGGCATCACATTCTGTGTACCTGAAAGTTCCTCTCTGTCTGCTCCGTGTCTGGGAGTCTCCCTGTGTCACTAGAGGGCCGGTGGCCCTGCCCACCCTCCCGATTTCTTTGTCCCCTGTCCATTCACGTGTGCATTAATGGCCCAAGGCCTGAGAGCTTTGGGCGCTGGGTGACGCGCCCCAGTCGGGGATTCACGGCATCCAGACGCCCGGGATGGTCTTCTCTCCTAGGTCGTCAGAAATACTCCCGAGGTGTGACCGAGCTGTGCTGCACGTGTGTGCAGACGCGCGTGCTGTAAGTGTGTCGACGTCCACGGGGTCGTGGGTCGCCTCCTCGTTTGAGGTGCTTCACAGACTAGGTGTTTGCGGGGTGTTTGCCCTCTGTCTCCTCTGGGACGTGGAGGTGAGGGCCCCGGCCGCAGCCGCCCTGACTCGGTTGCTGTGTGAGTGGGAAGGCGCTGGAGGGGCTCCTCCAGGCACGTGGTCAGGTTGTCTCCCTGAGGTGGCCACGTTCCATCTTAACGGGCAGGTGGGGTGGGAGAGGCCCCGGCCGGGGTCTGCACGGACAACGAGGACTTCCTCCCCTCCGACGTGTGGTCGGGCGCGGCTGGCGGGGCCTGGAGCGTCGTGCACCTGCGGGTTGTTAAGTTGCCCTCCGCTCTGTCCCACTCAGTGGGTTTCAGATTGACTTCTGTTGTATCTGATAGTGGTGGTGCAATATTTGTTTACTTTTTGTTATCATTTGTCTGGCTTTTAAAGAAGAGTTTATTTTTTTGAAAGTAGATTTGGGCTCACAGCAAACTTGAGGGCAAGGTACAGAGAGTGCCTGAACCCCTCCTGCCCACCGCCACCAGCAGCCCCGCCAGACGGGCCTTCATGGCTGTTGGAGAAGCTGCAGTGGTGCGGCGTTGCCCAGAGCCTGTGGTTCACACCAGGGCTCACTCCTGACGCTGTACGCTCTGCGGGTTTGACAGATGTGCCGTGACACGCGGCCATCATGAGTGCCACACGCAGTGTTCTCACCGCTCTGCAGACCCTCGGTGCCCCACCTGCTCTTCCCTCCCCCGCCCCAATTCCTGGAGACCACTGTTTCTTTTTTCACTGTCTCATAGTTCTGTCTTTTCCAGAGTGTTGTAAAGTTGGAATCATGTCATTTGTAGTCTATTCAGACTGGCTTCTTTCTTAGTAATGTCTTCTTGACTTACTCCCTTCTTTTTCGGTGCTGAATAGCATTCCACTGTCCGGATGGACCACAGTTCATTTATCTGTTCACCTACTGAGGAAAGGACATCTTGGTTGCTTCCAAGTTTTGTCAAATTAAGTTGCCAGAAACGTCTGTGTGCAGGTTTTCATGCACGACCCCTTTGGGGAAACACCCAGGAGCCTGACTGCTGGGTCCTACGGTCAGAGCACGCTTAGCGTCGCGAGAAGCCCCCAGCTTCTTCCAAAGCGGCTGCACGGTGCTGCGTTCCCACCGGCAGGGCCTGGGGGTTCCCGTGGCTCCCCGTCCTCACCAGCACTGGGCGTTGCCGGTGTCTGGCTTGTGGCCCTTCTACGAGGTGGGTCGTGGTGACTCACTTTTTCAGTTTGCATTTCCCAGCGACGTCGGACGTGGAGCACCTTTCCGTGCGTTTATTCGCATCCATGGTCTTTGATGAGGCGTCTGTTGAGATCTGCTGCGCACTTTTAATTGGGCTCCTCACTTCCTTATTTAAAGCTTTAAGTGTCCTCTGTGCATTTGGCTAACAGTCCTTTGTCTAGCCGGTGTTTGGCAAATACTTTCTCCCAGCCTGTGATTCGTCTTTTCATCCTCCTCAGTGTCCTCTGGAGGACAGAGGCTTTTCCTTTCGAGGAGGCCTCGCGTATCAGCCCTGTCATGAGTCGTGTCTGTGACGTTGTCTAAAAAGTCGCTGCCGAACCCCAGGTCATGCAGGGCTTCTCCCTGTTACGTTCCGGGAGCTTTACAGTTTCGCATGTTACATTTGGGCCTGTGACCCACTGTGAGGTAATTCTTGTGAAGGGTGGGAGGTCTGTGTCTGGATTCATAGCTTTTTCTGCACGTGATGTCCAGTTGTTCCAGCACCACTGGTTGAAAGGCCAGTCTTTTCCCCATTGTGTTGCCTTTGCTTCTTTAGGAAAGATTAGCTAGTTGTGTTCCAGTGGGTCTGTTTCTGGGCTCCCTGTTCTGTTCCACTCGTCTCTTCACCGCATGGACGACACTGCGTCCTTCCGTGAACGTGGGACCCCTCCGCATCCGTGTAGTCCTTCGGTTTGCTCATCAGTCCCGCAGGTTTCCTCGTGCAGCGCTTGTGCAGGCGGCTGTTGCATTACACCCACTGGAGGTGGAAGCAGGCACTTCATCTTGGGGCTGCTGGTGTAAGTGGCGTGTGTGTTTGGCTTCGTCGCTGGTTTGTAGGAAGATGCTTGGCTTTGTACAGTCACCTCGTGCCCCACGACCCCCCATCATCGCTCATCCAGGAGTGTTTTCTAGGCCATCATTTTGGAGTTTCTCCATTTGGGTTTTCATGTCGTCTACAAACTATTTGTTTTATTTCTTCCTTCACAGTCTGTGTGCTTCCCTTCCCTTTTCTTGTCTCACGATGGTTAGAACTGCAGCAGGATGTTGAAAGGGCGCGGTGGGAGGGCTGCCTTGCTTTTTGAACCTGGTTTCGGCGGGAGAGCGTCAAGCTTCTCACCATGAAGGATGGTGCCAGCTGCCGGTGTTTCGTCGACAGCCGCCATTCCTAGCTTACTGAGAGCGTTCATCATGATGGATGCTGGAGTTTACACAGTCTTTTCTGCGTCTAGCGCTATGACCACGTGGTTTTTCTTCTTTAGCCTGTTGATGTGACGACGGGAATCGATCGTCAAATGCTGAACCAGCCTTGTGGACCCGGGCTCAAGCCCCCCTGGTCGTGGCTGGCCTGTTTGCTGAAAGGAGACTGTCTTCAGCGAGGCACGCCCCGACTCTGTGGTCTGGGGGCTGTGCCTCTGGCAGAGCCGCTGCCAGGCCGGCGGGCGGGGGGCCCATGGCCCCGCTCGGGATGCCTGTAACCGGAGGGTGGACCGGTGATCTTAGGGCCGCGGCATTCGGTCGCTTACTCCCGAAGGGAACCATGAAGAATTTTGTGGAGCAGAAACCGGAGAACTTTGGGAGAGGAGCTGCTCAGGCCTCTCTGGGGTCCCTGGGGCTGCCCCTGGAATGCACTGTTGTCTTCCAGCCCAGGATGTCAGTGGCTGCTGCGTCTCGCGTTCTTAATTGATTTGGAAAAGTGCAGGCTGCCTGGGAGGAAGGGCGGTGCTGAGGCACATCCAGGTTTAACTCTGGGGACAGCTGAGTCGGGACGCCGGGGCCACTGGCACTCAGGCTGGCGACAACCTGTTTCCAGATCTCAGAGCCTCTCCTGGGCGGCCACCTAGGCCCTGGGCCCTCCTTACCCAAAGGGACCCAAAGCAGCCAGCATCTTGGTGGACGGCCGGGGCTCTGAAGGCGGGGTCAGCACCTGTCCCCTCTGCTCTGTCCCGGGAGGGCCCAGGTCCGCCTGGCCCCACACTTGGGAGCCGCCTCCAGGCGCCCACTGACACTGACGCATGCTGACGCACTGACACCGTCGCACACATTCACACTCAGGGGCTCAGCCGAGCCTTCCTCAGGACAGCCACACGCCAGCAGCCGCTTCCCAGGGGGGCAACTCCCCGTGTGCCCACCTCCAAGGTTGTGGGCGAGGTCCTCTGAGGAGAGGCCTCGGTGGGGCCCGTGGCCAGACCATGCCCCAAATCACGGCTCTGCCTGGCAGCACAGGTGGTCAGGGAGGGCGCTGGTGGGCGGGCCTCTCCCTGAGCTGGGTTTATCCCTCTCCTGTGTCTGGCAGTGGCCTCAGCCCCAGATAGGGAGGTAGGCCCCGTCCTCCCCCCCAACATTGGACACCCCTGGTCCCAGAGATCGTCAGCGCCCTCCAGGGTGTCAATGCAGGCTGCTAGTGGCCCCTGCACGCCTAGGAAGCAGCCCACTCTGTGCTGCACCCACGGCTCAGCCAGGTCCAGGTGCTCGGTCAGGTTGGGCACCATAGCCCAGCCTGGGCCCACACTGCAGAGGGGGCGTCTATGGTGGGGGCCCCAGGACTCTGACGACTAAGGAGGAGGGGGAGGAGAGCCCATCGGGTATTGGAAGGGAGGATGGGGCCGGGAGTGTGAGCAGTTGGTTACGGGGAAAGCGGGGCCCTCCTGGGTCACCCATCATGCAGCCCCATCTGGTCAGGTGGCCGTGGCATCCGCTGTGGGCGGAGGCAGCGAGGAGCCCCACCTCCCAGGAGCCTTGTGAGGCAGCTGCTGCCCGGTAAAACCCGCACAGACTGGGGGCTTGGGTGGGGTCTACTGTGCCGAGTGTGAGCAGACAAGGAAGACACGGGCTAAACAGGGCCCCTAGAACCGCAGCCCCACTCACCACCTCCCTTTCCTGGGGGTTTTGTTCATTTGGGGCTGTTGCTAGCGTAGACACAGCTCAGGGCACACCCTGGGTGCATCTTTTTTGTGTCCTTGCAATGTCTATAAGATAAACAAACGTCTGGGGTGTGGTGGGGTTGGGGTGGGCGGGGGTGCAGGGACCAGTGCCTGGGGCATTTCTCCTAGGGGTCCCAGCATGGGGATGGGGGCGGGGTCCGAGCGTGGGGATGGGGGCGGGGTCCAAGCATGGGAGTGGGGGCGGGGTCCGAGCATGGGGATGGGGGCGGGGTCCCAGCATGGGGATGGGGGCGGGGTCCGAGCACGAGTGTGGGGTTGCAGCAAGAGGATGGGGGTGAGCGGTGGCTCTGAATGTGGGGTGTGCGTGGGTTCCTTGTGCTAATGGGGTCGGGTCGCTGAGCTGGCCTGGCCTGCCCCTGCGCTTACCACCGCGCTCGTTTTGGAGGATCTGCTGTACCCCACCTGCGGCAGCGAGCCGGTGCGCGAGAGCGCGGGGCTCAAGGCAGCCGTATCCAGCGCGGCGCCTGGATGGACGCAGGTTGTGGGGAGCCGCCGAGTCCCTGCCGGCGCTGCAGGGGAGCAGGACGGTGCGGGCGGGAGGGCAGCCCGCCTCGGTTTCCGCCGTGGCGCGCGGCCTCACTGCTGTCTTTCTCTCCGCAGACAGGGAAGGCTTCGAGGTGGGGCTCCAGCAGCTGCTCGGGGAGCCCCCGCCCCGGCAGGTCGCCCTGGTGCACGACCCCGACGTGGGGCCCGCCTACGAGTTCGGCCCGGAGAGCGGCGGCGGCCAGGCGGCCGAGAGCCTCCTGCCCGGCGCCTTGTTCCGCGACTTCTCGCTGCTGGCGCGCGTGCGGCCGGCCTCGGCGCACGCGGGTGTGCTGTTCGCCGTCACCGACGCGGCGCAGGCGGTGGTCTCGGTGGGCGTCAAGCTGGCGGCGGCACGCGGGGGGCAGCAGCAGGTGCAGCTGCTGTACACGGAGCCCGGCGCCGCCCGCACGCGCACGGCCGTCAGCTTCGCGCTGCCCGCGATGGACGAGCGCTGGACGCGCCTGGCACTCAGCGTGGACGGCGCGCACGCCGCTCTCTTCGTGGACTGCGAGCTGGTCCAGCGCGAGCCCCTGGCGCGCTCCCTGCGCGGCCTGCAGCTGGAGCCCGGTGCCCGCGTCTTCGTGGCTCAGGCTGGCGGAGCGGACCCCGACAAGTTCCAGGTAACCGCGATGGCCATCCGCGCCCGGGGCAGGGGCTGGCGATGGGGACAAGGGCGGCTCCAGGGACAGGAGACCAGGGAGGGAGTTAGGCTGCCTGTGGTCAGGGCCTGGGCCCTCAGGCCGCCCAGCTCCCACAGGTCTTTGGAAGGCAGCCATGCTAACCGCTCCGCCACCAGCGCAGGGTCTCCCACGGGTCTTGTACACCACTGATGCTCCCGCCTCTCTGCGCCCCAGCCAGCCCGAGTGGCCCCTTGGACCACCTTCTTAACTGGGTACCCACCCCTGCCATCATCAGGAGCCCCACCCTGTGTGCCAATGTGTGTCCGAACGTGTGTGCAGCGCCCCTTGGGTTCCAGGCCCCACCCTGCACCATCACCGAGCTGGGGGCAGGGTCCAGGTTCAGCTACAGATCGTGCACAGAGAAAAGTAAGAATTTCGAGGCAGCAGCAGCAGAGCACCGAGTGGGGGCCTTTCTGGGTCCGGCTCACGCCTGCTGGGCGGGCCCAGGGGTTCATGCTGCGTGCCGGCCTCAGTCATGCTGATGATTATCTTGCCCAACTGTGTGGTGCCCCATGGCCAGTGAGCCCCGGGACAGGCCTCCCCTTCAGAGCAGCATGGGCAGAATCTCCCCGCCAGTGACCGGCATGTGGCTGTCTCCACGTTGTCCCCAGGGAGCCCCCTCCCCCTCGGCCTGGCCCTGCCTTCATTTAGGGGGCAGGCAGATCCCCGATCCTAGTGAAGTCTTTCTCCTGGGCTCTCGGCCCCCACGCTTCTTGGAACCTTTCGCTGGAATCCCGCCTCCTGGAGGTCGCGCGTGGGCACCCTCAGCGGCGCTGATTCACACGTCCTCGAGTTCCAACACTGCGGCCAGTCTGCAGCTGGCACGCCCCTGCCGGGCTGTCAGGACAGGGGTCCCTGTGTGCGCGAATGGGGGACGTCTCCCCGGGGACAGAAGGTTAATTATCGCCCAGACAAAGACTGCTTGGTCAGAGTTGTTCTAAACCCTGGGTGACGCGGTTCTGACAGCTGACCTTTCACCTTTGGCAGGAACTTTCCCCCATGGGGTCTGGGAGCTGGCAGGACTTTGGTACCAAACTGGGCCTCTTTGTGTTTCCATTTTGATCCTCAAACATGATTAGCTGGAGAAAGGCAGAGAGCCCTGCTGTCTGGGCAGCACTGTGTTTACTGGCGATTTGTTGCGAGATTTCCCAGCCTCTTTGGGATGGAAAACGCCCCATGGGCTCTGTGTGTCTTTCACAGGAAAGGGGGGACGGGGCGCCTGCCTCACGGCGCTGACAGGTCGCCCCACCGTGCAGCGAGGACGCCCAGCGTGCCTCTGCTCTCGGCTGTGCCAGACTGGTGTCATCTGCACAGAGCACATTTGCCAGAGGAGGTGCAGGCTCTCGTGTCTGTGTGCTCTAACGTGCATCCCTCGGTTGTCAGCGAAGACAGGCTTTACTACTCGTGTGTTTAGTGGCTATTTGCATTTCTTCCTCTGTGACTGGCCTGTTTATTCCACTCTGTGTGTGTGTGTTTTAATGGCTTCGGTTTCTTACTGGTTTGTATGAACTCTTTACGTATGAAAGACACTGATCATTTGTTTTTCACGCTTGCTGCAAATTTTATTTCCCAGTTTTTCATTTGTCTTTTCACCTTGTCTTTTTTTTTAAAACCATTGGGACATTTTAAGTGTCTATGTGGTTAAATCCGGCCTGGAGAAGACACCCAGGGAGAGAAGCACAGGCTTGCCAGGCCCGTCTGGCCCCGGCTCGGCCTCCGTGGGCGCTGCTGCGCGTTTCACGTGTGCGACTCCCAGCCGTGCGGCCGGGCTCCTCACGGCCCCGCACACTCATGCTTCAGAACCTCTGTGGGTGTTCGGTCAGACTGCGGCCAGGTGGGAGGAGAACCATGTTGTCTGAGGTGGGGGTCCGGGATGAGGTGGGTTTAGCACAAGGCTGGTCCGCCTTTCTGAGGCGAGGCTCTTGGGAGAGAGTCGCTCCCGTGTGTGGTTGGTAAGCCTTGGCAGAGACGAGCGGCGAGCCCGCCGCCCGGTCCTCAGCCCGCCCACTGCCCGGCCCGCCGCCCACCCACCGCCCGGCCCCGCAACCCGGCTCGCAGCCCACCCCGCAGCCACCCGCAGCCCGGCGCCGGTCCCCACGTCCCTGCAGGTCCTTTGTGTTCTGCCACCAGAACAGCGTCTGCGCGTCCTTGGTGTTTTCAGGTTCTTTCTTTTTCTTGAGTCAGTTTGGTAAGAAGTGTCTGTTGGGAAATCCCTAATTCCACCCGGTCGTTGCAACATTTTGCTCAGAACATTGCTTCCAACTCTTCTTCAGTGGTCAGCCACCTCCTTTTTTTTTCACTTTTTCACGTACTCTGTAGTTCGATTTTTTTGACTTGTTTCCTCTTTCTTGCTTGCTTTTCTTGTCATGGAATTACCTTCCTCTTTACCCAGGTTCTGTTTGGTTCAGTTGTCTGTTTATTGAGACCCCCTGGGACCCCCGTCCTGGGCCAGGGGCAGGAAGGCGCCTGGGGATGAGAGTCGTGGCCTGGCCTTCCGGGGCCTGCACTGCGGCCGTGCGCCTCACCGTGACGGCGCACTGCTTTGTTCTGTCACGAGGGTGCTGGAGGCTACGAGTTTTCCTTAGCAGGTGGCTTTGTTGGCCACATTCTATAAGAAGTGAGCCATTGGCCCCCTGAAGCCAGGAGGGTGCCCACCAGCCGCGCTGGGTTTGGGCAGTTTCGGTGCCGGGATGGTGGTGCGGAGCAGGCAGGGAAAGTGCCAGCCCCCTCTGACCCGCCCCCAGACCTCCCTCTGCGGCCCCAAGTCCAGCCACGGCAGACCTGCTGTTCCTGACCGAGGGGCAGCTCGGGGCGCTAAGGTCACTGTCACTGGCGCTCTCGGCCACCTGGAGCGGCACGTACCAGTAGTGTAGCCTGGTCACAGTGCTGCAGCATTTGTGTAATTTCCTGGCTTAATGGGACGGAGGAATGGGGGGGAAGGTGCTTGTAAGAGTTTCGTGCAAATCGTCGAGGCTGGTACAGGAAGTGTAAGGAGGTGGGACAGTGACAGTGTGGCCCAGTCACAGCTACAGCTGGGGTAGGTGACGAGGGACCGGGCCAACCCAGGGGTCAGCCAGCAGAGGAGGGAGGAGCGAGGTGGGCCCAGGAGTGCAGCAGCTCCCACCCCTGCCCCCATGCAGGCTCTTTCAGCCCCCCTGCCCGTGGCCAGGACACAGCCCTTCCAGACGGAGCAGAAGGGGTGGGTCGGAGGCCCCCAGAGCCGAGGTCCCTGGGAGGTGGCCCCAACACCAGTGACCAGAGATGGGCTTTCTCAGGTTCTGATCGTCTGCATACAACTTTTAAGACCAGTCGCCCTAGCAGGGCAGTGACGGGACACATTTCAAACGGTCTGGATTTCATAACATCTGGTTCCAAGTCCGTCAGTGTTTGCAAGGGGCCAAGGGCCCTTGTGGCCTTTGTGCACCTGGCATCTCCCCAGCTGACCGTGTCCTCGGGAGACCTCCGGCTGCGCAAGCAGGCGGTGTTGGGGGCCGGAGCCCTGCAGGCCCGCGTTTGCGGTGGGCCTGGCCTGTCGGAAGTTCAGAGCCTCACGGACAGTGTCGGTGTGGGGACAGTCATGCACAGATGTCGGGCACCCTGACTCCCACCTGCTAGGAGCCTCGTGCCCTCCCCCCGTCACGGCCACAGAGCAGGTGCCCCCAGGGGAGCTTCAGAGTGTGGCTTTCTAGAACTTCAGTATCTGGCCCCTCGGGGCTTCCCTGGGGTTCTCAGGCCTGGTATCTGTCACCTGGGGCCGCCCTGCTCCTCTTTCAGTGCAGCTGGGTGGGCTGAGAATTTGCATCCCAAGCATGAAGCGACTGCTGGCCCGCCTGAGCCCAGAGGCCACCCTTGTTCTTCAGTCTGGTGTGGCCTGCGCTCCCCGTGGGCGGGGGCGCTCCTGGAGCCTGGACGGTGGGGGGGGTGCTGCCCACGCAGGAGGGAGGGGGCCTGACTGCAGGACTCCTGCTCCTGGCCTGCACCTCCCCGCACATGTGCTCGCGCGCACGCACACTTACGTGCTCTCCCACGCACACCCTCCATGCGCCCTCCGTGGTGGTCGGAGCATCCATGGTTCCAGGGAGGAAGGACACGTACCTGGCGAACAAGGCAGCCACCGCGCTTGGCCGAATCCCCTCCTCGTGGCTGGGGGCATTGCCCCTCTGCAGACCGGAGCTCCAGCCCCGGGTGGCCTCTCCCACCCGCAGCCGGGCTTCTGGCCCTGGGGTCTACCCGGGGCCCAGGGGCCCCCGTCCCTGCTGGATGCGCTCTCAGCACCCATCCAAAGCGGTCCTTCGGGTTAGAAGGCGCCTGGGGGAGGCCAGGATGGAGCTACATCTGGCGGGGCATGAGCGTACGGGAGGGACCTGCCAGGCAGGCTCGGCTCTGGACACAAGCGTCTGCGCCGGCCCAGGTGTAACAATAGGCTGGTCTCCCCCGACTCGGCGCATCTACCTCCTGGCCCGAGGGGACACCGTCCGCCCGCCCTGGTCTCACTGTCCTACCTGGGTGCACCGCACACCCCTAACACCTCCCCTGCAACAAGACCATGGACGCCTGCAGCGCCGGGTCCTGGCACCAGCGCGGGGCTGGGAGCACGTGCCGCTGACAGTGGTGACGAGGGAGCAGTGACGTCACTGCTGGAGTCGCCCTCAGACGGGCCCGGCTGCCAGCCGCCTGCGCCCTGTGCCTCCTGCCCCCGGCCCCTGGGGACCTTTCTCTCCCTCTGCGTTCAGGGGCTGATCTCAGAGCTGCGGGTGCGCGGAGACCCCCAGGTGAGCCCCTTGCACTGCCCGGAGGACGGGGACGACCGGGACGACGCGGACGACGGGGTGAGTGGCCCTGCTGCAGTTGAGCAGGGCTCCCTGCCCTGGGGGGGGCACAGCTGGGGGTGGGGCCTTTCCTGGAACCCCAGGGTGATGGGACTGGAAAGGCCTCCTTTGAAAGAGGCGTTCCAGGCCCGGGTAACCCGGGGTCGGGTTTCTGTCTATCTTGTAACGTCAGAAAGAGCTTCCCTTGCTTGGAACTTCCCACTTGGAAGCATACACGGGACAGAGTGAAGGTCAAGTTAGAACCACCCCTCAAAAAGCCAGCGGTGACACTGTCGGTAGCAGACGTGTGAGTGTGCACGTGCATGAGCGTGTGTGGGCGCGTGTGCTGAGTGTAGTCGCGTGGGGCCTAAGTGTGGAACACCCTGGCTCTCGGGGGTGCAGGACAGGTGAGGAGGAGGAAGGCCGTGTCCCCGGGGGACCTCAGATCTCAGCAGTGCCCCATGACCACAGTGTTAGGAACAGAGCGAGGCTGTCCAGCCACATGCAGGGACCGGGCGGGACGTGAGGGGTGCGTCCCTCTGCGGGGCCTCTCCTCCCAGCCATGTCCCAGAACAGCGTCCCAGGAACAGGGTGACAAGAGAGGAAGGCGTTGCTCTGTGGCCCTGTGCGTCTGGCCAGGAGCCAGACTGGTCTCCAAGGCCACTCTGGTCCATCTGATTGGCACGTGCCTTCCTGACGGCCCCCGAGACCCCAGCCTCCCTCCGTCCTGGGCTCCCAGGCCCTGCGAGGGGCTTTGGTCACCGGCTTGTCTCCTGAACCCTGCAGGTGTCCGGAGACTTCGGCAGCGGGCTCGAGGGGACCCGGCAGCGTCTTGGGGAGGAGGCGGTGAGTGCTAGGAGGCCGAGACCGCCCTCCGGACGCCCGTGGAGCGCGGTCGGGCATGTGTGCTCACACACACGTGGGACTCCTGAGGGCTCCCTGCGTCACGAAGACAAACCCCCAGCTGGAAGCCGGCCGGGAGCTCGGCCTCAGGCTGTCGAGGGTGCACCTTCTTGGCTGCTCGAGGGAACATTCTTTGCCACCTGGTTTCTGGTCGGGACCTTCCTTGGGTGTCTGGGGTGACCTTGACCTGTGTTGGCATCTCTCGTTGGCTTGCGGGGCCGTAAGGGACTGACGGGCAGGAGGTGAGGCCTGCCCTGCTCTGCAGCTCATGCCCCCGGGACACGGGCAGGGCCGGGCATCTTGGGTACGGCAGGGACGCCACCTTCTCCCGCTGGACAGCCGTGTTGCCCCCGCCCACCGCCCAGCACCCGTCTCATGTCGCCTTCTCCCAGGGCTTGGCCGTCGAGGGGCTGTGACGGGCCGGGTGCAGAACTGCCCTGGGGCGGACAGTGGGTGGCCTCCACTCACCTGAGGAGAGGCTCCCTGGCCCTGCCGTGGCCGGAGCAGCTCTCTGGGCAGCAGCGCTGGGGTGCTGGCTCTGGTGCCCGGCAGCCCCCTGGACGGCATCAGTGAGTGGTGCCCCCAACGGCCCTGCCCGGGGTCACGTGGCCAGCATGTCCTCAACCATTGCACCCAGGAGCCTCCGCACAGACTAGCACATCTGGACGCAGGGAACCACGGGGACGGTGGTGCCCAGCGATGCCGAGGAGTGAGGTGCTGCAGACACAGGGCCTCTTAGCAGACGGAGGAGGTCAGAGGCCAAGTGGGGTCCCTGTCACACACCCCCAGCCTCTGCACCCTGACCTGCCAGCCATCCTTGGCCTGCTCCTGCTTCAGAAAACCTGGCAGAGGCTGCAGTGAGCGGGCTTCCTTCTCTGGGGTGTTGGCCTGGCTGACCAGCTGAAGGCCCCGGGGACCTTCGCTGAATCAGTGGGCTGTGGCTGTAGCAGGAAGGTGGGTGTCCGGCTCTGGGAGCCCTCGGACGGCCTCATGGGGATGCTGGTTCCGAGCACCTAGACCCGCAGTGTCGCCAGGGAGCCTGTGCCACAAGGGGAGCAGTGGTCGCGGAAACACCTTCACTGCACAGAGGAACGTGCACCTGTGCCCACGTCCTCGAGGCTCCACGTGCCTCTGGGGACAGGGAAGCCAGTTTTCAGAGCAGAGCCGGCCTCATCCCCTCAGGTCGGGGGTGGGCATAAGTCACCACGTCATGGTCCTCACCGGGCATGTGTCGTGGCCACAGCTTCCCTGGTGCAGTGAATGCGGGCAGCTCCCTCCGTCTGTGGGCGTCTGTGATGGAGATGACCGTCTGCCCCTCACTGTCCAGACCACGGGCAGGAGCCAGGGTTCCTGAGGGTCTCTGAGGGGCCGGGTGGGGGGCGGGCTCGTCCATTCCTCCAGGTGTGCGGAGCTCAGGAGCTCACGGGGCGAGGACACCCCACCCCCATGAGCCCTTCAGAAGAACACAGCTCTGGAAGGTGCTGGTCTCTTCTGTCTAAGCAGCAGTCTGATGGTTTTTTCTTCCCTCTTTTAAAATACATGAATACTTCACTTTGTAATCAGATGCGTCTAAACCTGACGTCCTCACCAGGACGTGCCCTCACGGGCCACCCACGCCGCTGAGCTGTTCTCCCCTCTGTCCTGCAGGGCGTGCCCCTGGAACCCAGGCTCCCCAAGGCTCCCCCGGTCACTTCTCCACCCTTGGCTGGAGTTGGCAGCGAGGAAGACACCAGAACTGACGAAATCGAGGAGGAAGCCACGGCGTCTTGGTTAGGAGGTAAAGCTTCGCCGGGGACGCTGTGCGCCTCGGCGGTGTGTGCGTGTGCGCAGAGTGTGTGCCCAGCGTGTGTCCGTGTCTGTGTGTGGCGGGCGAGGGGCTCCCGCCCATCACAAACATTCCGGACTGTGGGGTCCGCTCCCACCTGACCCCTCGCTGCCTTGTGTTTTCTGCTGCCTCCGAGGGGACCGGCCCGAGGGTGCCGCCCCTTCCCAGCCTGGGGGCAGCGGAGTCTCCGGGACGTGAGGCCAGTGCTGAGGGAGGAGGTGCAGGGACGCCTCTGCCCAGGGCCGCTGCGATGAGGCCGGCGTCTGGGGCCAGGAAGTCCCTACGGACTCGGAGCCCGGGACCCAGGGGAGGTGGACATGCCTTAGTGCACAGCCTGTCGCCGCGACAGGCGGCCACAAAGTTGCCTCGCTGTCGCCGGTGGAAGATCGGCCCACATGGCGCCCGGGGCTGCCTTCCCTCCGGGAGGATCGGGTTCCTGGCCTTCAGGTGTATGGAGGGTCCCGCCCCCTATGGCTGTAGGACAGAGGTTCTGGGTACCGCACTGCTGTCAGCCAGGGGTCACTCTCAGGTTCGAGAGGCCACCGTATCCCCAGCTCCCAGCCCAGCAGTCCAGGCGGGTGGAGGCCTTCTCACCCTGCGGATCTCCCGACCTCCTCTCCCGCCTCCTCTTCTGTGTGGGGGCCTGACGTGAGCACGGAGTTCCACCCCGACAGTCCAGGACACTCTCCTGTCCTAACCTCAGCAGGTGTGACCTGTGAACGACTCTCCAAGGCCCCCGCACACCAGGGCCAGGGTTGGAGTCTGACCCGGCAGCCAGGGGACAGGGGCCTTAGGGAGACACCTGCACAGCTCTGTCTGCCACGCTCACGCCAGTGGTTTAGGAAATTGCACGGACTTCTTCTAGGAGAAGAGCACGTACTGCTTTTTACAATCACTGAAATAGCGCGTGTCAGCGCGGCCAGCTCAGAAGCAGGAAAGAACAGGAGAGAGTTGCTCGCGGTCCCTGGGTCCCTGCTGTTGATGCCCTGTGTCCTCCCACCGGTGCTCGGGGACGTGTGCCTGTTGTATCTGTCACAGAGACGCTTCTCGAGGGCACGACCGGGTCCCCAGCATCCTGAGTGAGGGACGCCCCCGCCCGGGCCGCAGAGTCCGCCCACCCCGGCCCCACTGTGCCCGGCGGCCCAGGTCCTGGTCCAGGGGCCCTCCCGGGGCCCGTGGGAGGCTGCCTGACGGGTCTGGGGTCATTTTTTGTTCGCCTTTGTTTGGAGGTTTCATCAGAGTGTGTTTGACGGACATCGCTGTGTCAGACCTGGAGGTCGTCGAGCTAAGCGGAGCCGGTCGGGCGGGGCGGGCAGGCCTCCTGCTCCGGACGCGCTCGGTCTGTGGGCTGTCTCGTCGTTTTGTGGGCAGTGACCTGGGAGAGCGAGGTCTTGGCTTTGGCGCAGTTAGGTGAGGCTCTCACGCTGGTGTCACATCTGTCCCACAGGGTGAGGTTTCCTCTCAGGCCTGGACCCCGGACGTGGCCCCACACGCCGCGTTGGGTCCGGGTCCCAGGGGCTCCGGCCCCGTCTGCCGGGAGGGCCGTGCTTTGCCCGCTGCGTTGCGTCCGTGCCTTTGCTGAGGACTGCGCGTGTGCGGGCCCGCTCCGGACCCTGCTTTGTGGCGCGTCTGACCGTCTTGACAGCTGTTCCTCAGGGTCCCATCACTTGGCTTTGTAATCTCCCTGAAACCGGGCGCTGTGAGGCCTTCAGCTCTGCTCGTCCTTTGCAGACCTGCTCTGGTGCTCCATGTCTGCGTTTTCACAGGAATTTTAGATTCAGTTTGTCAGGTTTTGCAAGATGGCGTGCTGGGGTTATGACTGGAGCGTTGCTGATGCTGGAGGTAAATTTGGGGGACGGTCTTGGGCGTCCGGCAGCGCTGTCTTCTGACTCCAGAACACAGGGCCTCTCTCCTTTTGTCCATTTAGGTCTTTGCTTTCTCTGAGCGATGCGTTTGCAGTTTTAGATGCTCTTTGGGGCAGGGATTTTAAATTTGCCTTAAATCATGGTCATTTAGGTCTGGGAGGGTTCCACAACGCGGGCGCGGGGCAGGGCTGCCCTCTGGTGGCCGACTGGGGACTCATGGTGGGTCTGCCCGGGGCTGGTTGGGGCTGCTGGGCACCCAGGAGGCACTGACAGGAGGCTGGCTTACTGAGCAGTGCCCGGGGGCAGGCGCTGGCCAAAGGCAGTGGTGGGTGTCCCCCCGTGGAGTGGCCACAGGTGTGCCCCTCCCGGGTGGCCCATCCATATTCGGTTTAAGGGCCTCGTGTCCCGTCCAGCCCCCACGCCCAGCGTCCAGCACTGTCAGAGCAGGACCAGACTCAGCGAGGGTAGAGAGCCCCCAGGAGCACGTGACGTTTGAAAGTGGCGTGAATCCTGGCTTGTAATTGACTCAGCAGAGCTAACACTGTCGGAGGAAAGCTTTCGGGGAGCCCCACATTCGAGTCCATCGCGAAGGGGAAGATGCCACACTGCACCCAGTCGGGTGTGAACCGGCAGGCGGGGGAGGGGAGGCGAGCAGGACGATGTGTTGGGCCGGGCGTCCACACTGCGGGCATCCACACTGCGGTCATCCATACTGCGGGCGCTCTTCTCCGTGTTCCGTTGCTTTTACAGCTCTGTGGGAACCACCCTTAGCTCAGGCTGGGGGTGGATTTGGCCCACGGGCAGACCCTCGACGGGTCCTGAAACCCCCACCGTCGCGCCTCCAAGAGGAGCCGCAGGGGGTCTGCCGGGCCTGGCAGGTCCCCAGGGCCCGCGGGAGACTCGCGTGTGTTAGGTCACCACACAGAACGCCGCTGCGTTTCCCGAAGGCGAGTCAGGCTCTCGGACGCTCTGGCTCTCGGGAGACTTGTGGCATTCGGGGAGGAGGGCTGTGATGGGAGCAGCCGACTCTGAGGACTCGTCCAGAGGAGGAGTGGTTGAGTGTGTGAGGCAGAGGGAGCCGGGGCGCCTGCTCTGGGCCCGGCTGGGACTGAGCACCGGGCCATGGGCAGGGGCGGCGAGCGGAGGCCACCCCGGGGTCTGATCGCCTCCTGTGCCTCCCCCAGCTCAGACGCTTCCCAGCTCAGGCGCCGTCACCACGTGGGACAGGAGCGTGTGGAGCCCTGGGGGCAGCCTGGAAGAGGTGAGGCCACCTCCCCGTGACCCAGGACCATGGGGACCCCAGGGTGGTCGGTGTCCTGGGCCTGCCCACTGGGGCCCCTGCTGAAGCCCTGGGGCTCACAGTGTCCTTGTGTCCCCTCCCACACCCGGTGCGTGGTGGGTTGTGGTGGGTCGTGATGGGCACCGCAGCCACCAGGTGTCCAGGGCTGGGGAGGCCCCCGGGCTGAAGCACGGGCCACCCGTGATCAGACGGGTCTGCGGGACGGCAGGCAGCCCCCCGCCAGTGCCCATGTGTGTCCACTGAACATGTCCACTTTGCATGTCCTGCTTGTGTCCCCGTGCCTGTCCACCCCACGCCCAGCCCAGGACAGGCGTGTGGCTTCTCCCAGCCTGAACCCTCTCCTCTTTGTCCCCAGCGAGGCCTGAAGGGTCAGAAGGGGGAGCCAGGCGCTCAGGGTCTGCCCGGCCCGGCGGGTCCCCAGGGTCCTGCGGGACCAGTGGTGCAGAGCCCTGACGCACAGCCTGTTCCCGGGCCCCAGGGACCCCCTGGACCCCCAGGACCACCGGGGAAAGATGGCGCCCCTGGAAGGGATGGCGAGCCTGTGAGTACCTGTCTCTCCTCTGTCCAGCGGGGGTGGGCGCTTGGGCAGCAGGATCCTGGCCGCTCCATTCCCGGGGCAGAGCTGGAGGGTGGTCGGGGTGCAGGCGGAGCCAGCTCAGGGCCAGCGGGCGCAGACGCAGACCGCGGTGCCCCGGACGGAAGGTGCTCCAGCTCTGTGCGCATAGCCGCCCTCCGGGGGGAGTCATTTTGCCAAGGGGCCTGGGGTGGGGGTCTGTTTCCGTGTTCAGGCTGGGCAGTGACGGTCTCTCTCCCGCCTGCAGGGAGACCCCGGCGAAGATGGGAGGCCCGTAAGTTGCTTTTCTTTCAGAGCCTCAGTTGTAAGTGACGTTCCCGCAAGACCCTCAGGCTCTCCCCCGCCCCCGCCCCCCACCGCGCCTCTTCACACTCACCGCACTGAGAGATTTCAGAGCGAAGCCATTTTGAAAATGCAACTCGATATTTGTTAAGAAATAGAAGTCTAAGTGTTGATGGAAAAATACCAAGCTATGCATGTGTGCTGAGGTGTTCGGACTCCCAGGAAGCCAAGGAGACGGACAGAAGGTGTAGCTTCCAGGCTCTTAGAGAAGAAACCGTAACCGAGATGGACGTGGGGGTCGGGGCACGACACGTGGGAGAGAGGTGCTCGCGGCGGCGGCTCGGGCGTGTCAGTGTGAGAGTTCATACCTTAAAACACTCAGTTCAGATTTTTAAAAATCAACAAGTGCTATTTCCAAGGAACAAAAAAATGACACAGGAAGGTTCCAGCGGAGGTTTGGGGAACAACAGCGCAGAGAACAGTGGCGGGGGGCAGGGGGCCTTCGGGGACGACAGGAGGGTGGGTTGTGTGTTGATACGGGGCTCGCCCCAGCCTCTTCATACCTGAGGACACAGCTTTGCTCAGGTGTGGTGGGGTCCTGGGCAGAGCGAGAGTGTGCGCATGTGTGTGCGCATGTGTGTGCACGTGTGTGCGTGAGCACGCGGAGTCCAGGACCCAGGATTAACAAGCTCGCTGAATCAGGGTGCGTTGGAGCCTCCGGTCCAGAAGCCCTGGGCATGGAGGCTCAAATGCGTTGAGGTCCTTGAGGCCGCACGGCCTCCGCCCGCTCACCTGGGCAGTGCACGCGTGAGCACTCCAGTCCGTGGTGCCCCCAGCACACGTGGGCGCGCGCGCACACACACTGGGCAGAGCGTCCGCCCTCCAGCAGGGTGTCTGAGGGATGCTGTAGTCACCTCGCTGGGGGACCTCACGTCCTCGAGGTCGGTGGTGCCCGCCTGCGGCCCCCACGATGTCCTAGCTGCCTTGGGAGGGCCCGGCAACTGCTCTGGGGGCACGGAGCCCCACGTTGGTGGCTCAGCCAGGGAGGGGACGGAGGGGCCTCCTCCTGACCAAGCTCCCTGGCCTCTGTCTTACAGGGAGACACTGGGCCGCAGGGCTTCCCGGGAACCCCAGGGGACGTGGGCCCCAAGGGTGAGAAGGTGAGAGAGTAACCTGGCTGGGCGTGGGGCGGGCGCGTGCCGGTCTCCATTGCTGACCTGGGGTGGCGTCGTGCACCTGATGTGACCAGGGTCTTCTGTTTCCAGGGGGATCCTGGGGTCGGGCCAAGGGGACCCCCAGGACCCCAAGGGCCTCCAGGGCCACCGGGACCCTCCTTCAGATACGACAAGCTGGTGAGCCCTCCCTGTTCCACCACAGGGTCTGCCCGCTGTCCCTGCAGTGGGACCTCCCGCCGTGCTCAGATCCGGCACCAGCCTTCCCGGGGAGGGGTGTCCAGGCCCGGGACAGTTGCCTCTGACTTTGGTGGGGGGCTGGGGCCTTGCCTGCCTTCCCTCTCGTGTTCTCTTCTTGGCCGGGGAGCCCATGGTCACTTCTTTGGTTCTCACTGTGGAAGTCTCGCGTGGTGAGGGCCACGGGGCAGTGCGGGGCGCAGGCTGAGCAGGGGACGGTCTGAGCTCCTGGTGACAGGACTCTTGGGCTTTCCCTTCAGACCTTCGTTGACATGGAGGGGTCTGGCTTTGGTGGCGACCCGGAGAGCCTCCGCGTGAGTGTCCCTCAGCCTGTGGCCGCTGCCTGCCATCCCAGGGCACCAGTGCTCCCCGTGGAGGGACGAGGCCTGGTGGGAGGGGGTCATCCTTTGGCTGTGCTGTGTGTAGTGACTGTTCTGTGTTCTTCTGTGTCCAGGGCCCTCGAGGCTTCCCCGGCCCCCCTGGGCCCCCTGGCGTCCCAGGCCTGCCCGGAGAGCCAGGCCGCTTCGGGATGAACAGTTCGGATGTCCCCGGACCCGCAGGCCTTCCTGGAGTGCCTGGGCGAGATGGGCCCCCCGGGCCTCCTGGGCCCCCGGTAAGGCCTGCCTCCCCTCACTGGCCCTTGTCCACATCTGGGCTTACCCCGGTTTTGGGGGGGCAGTGAGCATGGGGCCCTCCCCTGTCTGGGCACAAGCCTCCCTTACCACCTCTGCACTCCCCAGTCCTCCCCACTGCCCCCCACTTCCTCATGGGGGACTCCCATCTCTGGGCCTGAGTGGGCAGCCCTGTGGTTCTGGCTGTGGACCTGCTGGTGATCAGATGCAAGGCCGCTCGCCTCCCTGGCCTTGGGTGGTCAGCTGACCTGGTAGAGGCCACCTCCATGGGTGATTCTCGTGGGGTGGGGGTGGGCTCCACTGCGCGGAGCCCATATTTGGCTGACTCACTATTCACGGGGCCCGCAGGCCTGCTGCCCCTTTGCTGTGGGCACTGGGGACACCGTGGCCTGGTGGGTGCCCCAGGAGCTCACTGTTGTCACGGGGGCCCAGGGAACCAGCCATGTGTGGCCCGGTTTTCACCCGGTGAGGTGCTCTGGACGTAAAGTTCTGCAGGCACAAGGGTCCCCCTGCTGAAGGCCCGCAGACCTGTTTAGTGAGGGCCACGGCCCCAACATCTCGTGAGGCTGCCCCGCCCCCTCGGGACTGGCAGCCCTTCTCATCCTCCCAGTTTGATTGGCAACTTAAACTGAAAAGAGCGCGCTGTCTGAGGGTCCTCGACCGCGCACTGTGGGTGGATCTCCTGGGAGCCGGGGACGCTGGGCCTTGTCGGGGACCTTCCGGCTCTCGTCCAGAAAACCTGTGGTCGTGCGGGCAATCCGCTGACCTGCAGATCCTTTTCGGCGGGGGAGTTCCATCTGGCCCCCCACTCTGCTTTTCTCTTCCCCAGGGGCCCCCAGGTCCTCCAGGAAAAGAGGGGCAACCAGGCGAGACCGGCCAGAAAGGCAACCTGGTAAGCCACCCCGCCGGGCGTCCAGAGGGCAGAAACCACGCAGGGTGGTGCTGCCCAGGGCCGCGAGCGCTCCGCCCCGACAGGCAGCCACGGCCCTCCCGCCGGCACTGCTGTGGTGGCCCCGACAGCCTGCGCGCCTGGGGCTTCCCACGCTTGCTCAGAGCCGGCTGCCGAGGCCCCTGTGAAAGCGGGACCTCGCTGGTGCTGTTCCCAGCGGTTAGCCGTCAGGAGCCGCGCTTCCCTGCGGTCCCTCCGCGAGGGCCTGGCTGTTTGGGGCTTAGCAGAGGCAGCTGTTTCGAGTGAAGCCTCTGCTCAGAGCCGCTGCTCTGCACCATGGAGCTCGAGGGGCCTCCGACCGCCGCTAAAGTGGGGGTGAGGGGGGACAGCCAGGGGTGCGCCAGGGCCAAAGGGGACACTCGGAGCCTTTTTTGGGGGGAGAGTTGGTATAAGGCGAAAACGTGACCTCGTGGGTCGGGGTGAGCTGAGATGCTGTTTCCTTTTCTCTGGCCGTCGGCACCTCCGTCTGATGGGCGGTAACTCTCCTCTCCTCCCGCAGGGCGAGGTGGGCGCCCCAGGACCCAAGGTACAGACACGTGGCCTGCTGCTGTCCTGTCCCTACGAGGGGGCGGCCCAGCGCGTGGGAGTGCCTCGCGAGGGTGCGGGGGCAGGGGCTGGCGGCCGAGAGAGCAAACTCTCCTTGGCGCTGGTAGTGGGATTCAGCCAGGAGTCGCCCCGGCGTCCGGCAGCATGTCTGTCCTGATACTGTGTCCTCTTGTTTTGATATGCGGATGAAACGAGGCCAGATGCTCTCAGAAGCTGGCAGCCCAGCAAACCCTGCTTGGTGAAGGGGTCCTGGGGCTGGAGGGGATCGGGTGCTGCCGGGCCCCGGGGTGCTCCAGAGCGGCTCCCCTGCGCGCTTGCTCAGGGCTGGCCCTGCGGTGGCCACCTCAGTGCAGGTCCTCATGGCTGCATCTGCTCCCCCCCATCGCGGCCGCCCTGAGGCCCCTGGGGAACCCAGACCCCCCGTGGGCTGGACCGGCGGGCACTAACCAGAACCCTCCAGGAGTGCCAGGGGCCGTCACCAGCGAAGCTGCCCGAGGTGGTGCAGCTCCAGGCCCATCCGCCAGGGAAACCCTGTGGGCTGGGGGGGAGGGCGACGGCTAGAAGGCCCGGAGGGGCCTGAAGGGGAGGGAGGTGCAGAGTAGAAGCTCCGGTCACACCCGTGTGCTCACACGCGGTACGAGCTTCGGGGGTGAACGAGAAACACTGGTGAGGGAGAAGGTGCCAGTGGGGGTGGAATTCAGCAAAGGTGAGACCAGGTTCCACTTCCAGTTGGAGACCCTGGGCCCCAAGTAGAGACTCTCGGCTTGGATGAAACCACGCGAGTTTCTTGAATGAGATACGCAGGCCGGGGTCCGTGTCACAGCCTGACGTTCAGTCGCCAGCCCCTCCTCGTGGTAGCGGGGCCCCAGGCCCCGGCCTCGCCCCCCCACCCCCGGCACATCGAACCCTGACTGCCCAGGAGGGGCGTGTCGGGCCCCCGCCCCTGTCTCTGGGTCTTGCGGGTGGCCCCGGTGAAGTGGATAAAGCCGGGAGGCCGGAAGGAAGAGCTGCTGCGGGTTTGCACGGCCCTGGTGTGTTGCTCACCCCCTGGCTTCTCAGACATGAGGTGCCTGTACGAACGCGCAGGGGCCCGGGGTTTAGCCCGGAGCAGTGACATTCTCTCCCATCCGCAGGGAAGTAAGGGAGACCCTGGGCCCATCGGCGCTCCGGGGGAGCACGGCCTGGCGGGAGCCCCAGGACCAGCAGGACCTCCAGGGCCCCCGGGCCCCCCCGGGCCGCCAGGACCAGGACTCGCCGCAGGATTTGTGAGTACCTGCTGTTCCTGGCCCCTGGGCACCCACTGACCCCCACTGCTGGGCAGCGGCCACGCCCCACCCCCAGAATCTACGCTGCTCGGCACTACCTGGTGTCTGCCGTGGGCCACTGGCAGCCTTGGCAGGGTCTCTCCCGTCACCAGACACGCAGACCCAAGTGTCCCTGTGGGCTCTCCTGCAGGACGACATGGAAGGCTCCGGGGGACCCTTCTGGTCGACAGCCCGAGGCGCTGACGGGCCGCAGGTACTGGGGCCGGGTTGTGCCTGGGACTGGCCAGCAGCGGGAGCCGGGAGCAGCCCGCGTCCGGGCCCTGTCCGCCCCCCGAGCCGCCTTTGGGAACTGCGGCTGGTGGTCCAGCTGAATGAGCGGCAGGTTGGGCCCTGAAGGTGGGCCTTCCTGGGAAAACCAGCACAGCTTTCTTTTTGGCTCTGATTTGGGCACGTTGTTACTTGGTTTCACCCCGATCAGAATTTTAATTAAAAAAACGTGGGGATGTTCCTGTGGCATCCCAGTCTGTCTCGCCGTTGACACCTACACTGGTCAGGACAGGTTCAGCTGAGCGTGGACATCCCGAAATAACCGGGCTTAGGCCAGACAGAAGCGCACGGGGCGTGTCCGGGGGCGGGACTCCCAGGAAGGACAGAGAAAGGGCTCCTCCCCTCAGGAGCTGGAGGGGTCAACACAGCCCCAGCAGGGATGTGGGGGGATCTGGAGCCAGTGTCTGGCTGGGCCCCTGGAGGGGGCAGGGGACGGGTAGGGGGCCCTCCGGAGCGGTCAGCGTGCTGCTCCGGGGCCTCTGGGGGGGCGGGCACTCTTGGCGGTGAGTGCGAGGTGAACCAGCCGGCGCCCCGGGGGGCCAGAGGTGGCTTCCTGTTCGCTCAGTGTTCAGATGTGCTTGTTTCTAGCTAAATGAAACGAAAGTGTCTTTGTGTCGGGGTGACTCTCAGCACGCCTGCCCCCACGCGGCCAGTTTGTGCGCCGCCTCTGGGGCTCCAGGCGGTGTCTGGTAGGATTTCGGGGTGTGCAGGCCCCTGTTGGCAAACTCGTTTTTCCCTGTTTTCGATTGAGAGTTGTGAGCACTAGGGGGCTTGTTTTCCTGTGGGGAAGGCTGCCCCCTGGGGCAGGGGCGGCACTGACATGGGCCCTCCTCCTCTGCCTGCACAGGGACCGCCCGGCCTGCCCGGAGTCAAGGTCAGTGAGAGATCAGCAGCCCCGGGTGTGCCCGCTGCTGCACCCCGTCCCTGCCAGGAGCTGCCTCCCGGTGGCCCTGAGCCCTTCGTGGGAAATTTGCAAAATACGGAAAAGTCTAAATGGTTCCCAGAGCTTGGTTTGGGGGGGGTGGCCACCCCATCTTTCTAACCGCATGAATGGAGATCCCTGGCTCCACACATCTGCGGTGTGTGCCGACCTGGGGAGAGTGAGGGGTTCAGGGAGGGTGCCCCAGCCGGGGCAGTGGATGGCCCTGCAGACCCTGGACGCTCCTCTTGGCTGCCTGCTGGGCCCTCCAGCTCCCTGGCGGCTCTGCTCCCGCCCCATCCCTGAAGGACAGCATCCCCACCCCCCGCAGCTTGTGGCCTCTGGGTCTGGGGCCCTCAGCTCTGAGTGGGAGCTGCGGTGTGGGGCCTCCTGCGTGGTACCCGGAGGAGGGGTGGGCACCGCCTGGGGGTGGGCAGCACTTGTGGCCCCACAGAGCCCTTTGTCCACTCTAGGGGGATCCTGGAGCCACAGGGCCACCAGGGACCAAGGTAAGAACACTTTGTCTGTTCAGAAAATGGGCAGATGTTGGCAGCCCTGGTCTGGGGGGTGGGGAGGGGCCCCAGGCTGAGGGTGGTGGGCTTGGCTGGGCTGTGGCCCCCTTGGCTCCGTTCGCTTGGGCCCGCAGTAAACAGAGATGAGTCTATGTCAGGACCATTGTGTTCTCCTACTGTCCCCCGTCCCCTCTGGAGGTCCCCAGTTTTTCCCACGGGACACCTTTCCTCCCCGCGCAGCTCCGCAGTGGCGCCCCCTGACCCCCACCCGCTCCCCCGCCCCCACGGTGCTGCTGAGGAGGCCAGCAGAAACCCCGCCTGGCCGGCTCCCGGATGCGGTGGCTCCCTGGGCCGTGGCTCCTTGGGCCAAGGCTGATACGCGTGCTCCCCTCGTGTCTGTTGCAGGGAGAAGTTGGAGCAGACGGAGCTCCCGGCCTCCCTGGCAGAGAGGGCGCGGCTGGAGCCCAGGTGAGTGACCACCAGGGGCTGCTGGGGGCGACGCCCCCGAAGTCACCATGCCTGGGTGAGAGCTGGCACGCCGTGTCTTCTCAGGGCCCCCCAACTGGGTCTCTGTGCCCCACAAGCTCCAGCAAGCCCAGCTCCATGGGGCAGGAGTCGGGGTCCAGGCTGCCAGCGGGGTCTCCTGCGTGGCTCCCACCCCACCCCGGGTCCCGCTTGGTCGGTGAAGGAAGAACTCCACGTGTTCACTAGGGCCAGTCCCGGGGGCCTGGAGCCGCTGGGATGGAGGAGGGCTCGTGTTCTGTGTGTGACGAACTATTTCCTTCCTGTCTCCACAGGGGCCCAAAGGAGAAAAAGGGACCCAGGGAGAGAAAGTGAGTTTGGGGGCCTGGGGGCCCGCAGATGGGGCAGCAGGTGCGTGGTGGCATGTAGGGTGCTGCCCTACGCCCCACACCCACTCACGTGGCCGCAGAGACTTGGAGTGGGGGGTCCCAGCTCAGAGCCTGCCCTGCTTGGGGTGAGGGGGCGCTCTGGGGCCACTGTGCTCAGCCCCCAGGAGCCTCCTCACACCCCGTGGGCACCAGGAGCTCTGTCCAACTCCTGGGTGGGCTCTGGGGTCCCGGCCAGAAATGCCATGACAGCACATCCGCCACAGAGAACGCTTTCCCTTCCAGGGCGACCCAGGGAAGGATGGAGTGGGACAGCCAGGCCTCCCCGGCCCCCCCGGGCCCCCTGGGCCTGTCGTCTACGTGTCGGAGCAGGATGTAAGGACGCTGCAGGGTGGGCACTCGCTCGGCCCGGACCCCCAGCACTGGCTGCAGTCAGGGCCACCAGCCGCCCCCCGCGGGGCAACCCCCAGGGACACCGGGGCCCCAGTCTGCTGGTTCGGTGGGGATTCTCGGCTGTCGAAGCCAGGCCTTCCCGGGCTGCCCTCGGGTCATGCTGTCTGCGTGTCACCCCGCTCCGGATGTGGCGTGTGCCCTCCGGCCCCCGTGCTCAGCGTGGCGAGGTGGGGACGCTGCCTGGCCCCCTGGTCCCAGGGTCGCAGGCTAGTTCTGTGGTGTGGGAGGCAGACCCCCGGGGGAGGGTCCACTTGTCTTCCGAGGGACCCTGAGGCCAAAGCCGGAAAGGCCGTTGATGGCAAAACTGACTTTCACATTTAACGTCTGGCTTCTGTGTTGTGTGGGGGTGACGTACCGGGAGTTGAGTTCTGACTGTAACGAGGTCTCCTTTCCTTCCTGTCCGTGACTGTGTGGCTCTGCCGACGGGCGGACAGAGGGCGGTGGCGAGCGTGTCGGGCCCCGAGGTATGAGCGTCCCCGGGCGGCGCTGGGGGCGCTGGGTGGCCGCCCCCGGCCGGGCCTGTCGTCACTGTCGCTCTCTCCCCCAGGGCCGCACGGGGCTTGCAGGCTTTCCCGTAAGTACCTCCCGCGCCACCCCACCCTCGCCGGGAGCGGGCTCTGCTTCTCAGACTGAGGAACCTCATGGCTCCGGAGCGGAGGCCCCCCCCCAACATAGCGAGGATTCCGGGGCACATGTCTGAGGCAGGGGTGGGGGTCACTGGCCCTTCTCTGCCCGAGCTGGCCGAGACCAGGCAGATGTGTTCCGGGCAGCCCTCTGGGGGCCGGGCAGAGCCCACAGCCCCACCCATCTCTCTACAGGGGCCTGCCGGGCCAAAGGGAGACCTGGGCTCCAGAGGCCAGCAGGGCCCCCCGGGGCCCAAGGTGAGGGGCTGGGCGCGTCTGCTCGGGGCAGCCTCTCTGCCGCCCAGTGGGGCCACCGGGTGACTGCTGCGGGGGAGGGGCCCGGGGCCTGTGGTGGATTCTCCTCTGGTCATTCCACTGGCCCGGGGAGGCCCTGCTCACGGCTCCAGTTCCGGGGCGTTGGTGCCCTGAACTCACGGGCTACTGCAGGGGTGGGAGGACCCGCTCTTTCCAGAGCTGGCCCCCCCTGACCCGCGCTGCCCGGTTCCAGGGTGAGAAGGGTGAGCCGGGCATGGTCTTCAGCCCCGACGGGAGAGCAACGTCCCTGGCCCAGAAGGGAGCGAAGGTGAGGGGGGCGTCTGGGCCGAGCTTGTGCCATTGTCCAGGCTGGGGCAACAAAGTTTTGGGGGCTCTGGAAACAGCACGGAGGTGTCTATCCTCCCGAGAGGGGCCAGCTCCCGCCCGTGCATGAGAACCTCAGCTGAGCTCAGCTCCGGAACCTTCTGCAGCCTGGGCCCTCGCCTGTCCCTGTCTGTCCTCTCCCACCACCCTATTGGGAGGGTCCTCAGGGCCCCAGAGCTGGCACGCTCATGTTGGCCTCAGCCTGACCAGCCCCTTGTGGTGGTTCTCTGCCCCTGTCGGCTGAGCCTGCCCTGCAGAGAAGCTGGGGGTTCTCGGGAGCCGCGGCTCTGGGCAGTTCCTGGGCCTGGGCCTGGGCCTGGGCCTTTCCTTTCGGGAGCTCCCCCACTACCCTGTGGTGTCCGGCTGGCCCTCGGCCTCTGGGGGTGGGCATGTCAACCTTCCTACCTCAGGAGGGAGCCAAGCATGGTGGGGTCGGGAATGGGTTCCTGGGAGGCCCGTGCTCTGGGACCCCCGACCCCAACAGAAGACCCCTCAGGCAGGCAGAGGAGCTGGACTCGGGATCGGGTGGCTGTGGGGGGCAGGCCTGCAGAGGGCCCCAAGTGGAGAGAACTCTGCCAGCCCCACCTGGCATCACGTCTGAGGTCGGGGCCCACACACCCCAGCCAGGGCCCTGGGGAGCAGCCCCCCAGGCTTCAGGGCCCCCAGCGTGCACCCCGTGCAGGTGCCCAGGACACGTGCCTCAGCCCAGAGCCTTCTTCCTGTGCTGTGGCCCTCCCTCCCTGGGTTCAGGCAGTGCCTTGGGCACCACTGGGGGCATCCAGATGGACCCAGGGACCCCTTGGGGGCTGCCCGGTGCAGGGTAGCCTTCAGCGAACTAATGGGTTCTCTGGTTTTCTGTTCAGGGTGAGCCCGGCTTTCGAGGACCCCCGGTGAGTAGGCCTGGGTTTCCCCATAGTGCACACACATGTGCGTCAGTGTGAAAGGACACGTGAGACTGCCGAGGGCACCACCTCCTTTCTGGCTGCCGGGTGGGCGTGGGCGGCTGAGTTTGCATCCGAGCTGCACCTCCAGACCTGGGGGCAGGTGTCGGGAGGGAGACCGCCGGAGCAGGGGCTGGTCTCCGCTAACCTAAAACCTGGCTCCCCCTGCAGGGCCCATATGGGCGGCCGGGGCACAAGGGAGAGATTGGCTTCCCTGGACGGCCGGTAAGTTCCTGGGCTCTCGTGCTGTGTGTGGGTAGCAGCCCAGGCCGGGGGGACAGTGGACCCGAAGCGGAGTGGACTGCAGGCCCCCTGCTGTCCTTCCCAGGGACCAACCCCCAAGCACAGCTCTCTCCAAACTCAGGCCAGGGATTCCCAGCCCCACTCGGGCAGCTTGGGTCCCAGACGGACAGACACCCCGAGGAGGCAGTGTCCTGGGTAGGGGCAGGAGCTGCTGGGCCAGCCCCCCAGGGCCCGCAGCCACGGTGCTGGCCAGCACCCAGCAGTTCCCACCCGCTGTGCTCTGCCCCAGGGTCGCCCCGGGATGAACGGATTGAAAGGGGAGAAGGGGGAGCCGGGAGATGCCAGCGTGGGATTCGGCGTGAGGGTGAGTGTCCCAAAGGGTGGGTGGGGCAGGGCAGGACCCCAGACCAGAGGGCTGGGCCACAGCAGCTCAGGTCCCAGAGCTCACCTGTGGGAGGCCACTTCTGAGCGGCTCTCTGTGTGACCAGCTCTGCTGGTCCTCAGACATGCAGGCCCCACGCGCTTGTACACATGTGCACACATACATACGTGCACACGCGCGCGTGGGCGCTGGGGTGGGAGCCGTCTGCCTGTGGGGCGATCCCCTCCACCGCCTGTAAGTTGCGGTGACTGCACCCTTGAGCTGAGGGTCTTTGTTTGCTAACATTAGCGGATGAGACACCCGTTACCACCTCCCCCCGAGACGGCGCTGGCCAGACTCAGGATGCCCCCTCCAGGTGCCCCGCGGGCCCACCCGCCAGTCCCTGAGCCTTTTCCCCCGGCCCCCCTCCCGCCCAGCCCCCAGCAATGCGGGGTCCTGAGGTTGGCGTTGCAGGCCGGGCTCTCCGGTACTTCCGTCACTGCTGGTCCTTCACCGGGGCTGCCCTCCTCCTGGTGGACTGAATCTGGGCTGTCATTTCATGAAAATTCGATGGAAAGCAGCATTTTGTACAGTTCTGAGATGGAGATAGACTAGGCCACTTTCGTCAAGCAGAAGATGGGGTCTCGAATCCTTCCTGCAGTTCTGTGTTGTGACGGCGGAGCGTGAAAGGCTGCTTGTGCGCACGTCCTCTGGGACTGGCTCCTTCATGGGCCTGAGCTCCCGCCTCCGTTCTGCCTCCTTGGCCTCAGTGGACAACACCGTGGGGAGTGGACACAGGGCAGGTGGGCAGTGAAGGTGCCCAGGGGCCTGGAGAGCGAGTACCATGAGGGAAGGGGAGGTCCCAGGGCCATGTTTCCCATGGCACCTTCCATCACACGTGCTGGTTCTTCGTCGGGTAAGCCGTTACTTTCAGAGCAAGGAGTTCTGACACGACCTGAATCCAGCTGTCCCTCTTTCCATGAGCGATGAATGACTGGTGGAGTTCCCGTGGGATCCACGCACCCACGCGGAAAGCCTGCGAGCGCTGGCCCCCTGGGCTCCCTCTTACCTTGGAAACACGCAGCTGACCTTCCCCCAGCTGGCAGTCAGGAGCCACACGAGCCGTGTTCGAGGCCGCGTCCAGCCCAGATGGCCTCCTGCCTGCCTCCCTCGGGACATTTTGAGCCGACTCTGATCTGGGAGTGGGAAGGGGACAGCTCTGTCTTCGGGGAGCCCGTGACCACAGAGTAAACTGGATGCAGCCTCGATTTTTTGTTTTCTGATTTTGCTGTGATTGCCAGAAGCGCGGATGCCCGTGCCTGCCATCCTGGGCAGTGTCGATGGCCTGGCTGTGAACGTGACTGACCGGAGCTTTCTCTTCCCCCTGCGCAGGGTCCGCCTGGCCCACCTGGGCCCCCAGGGCCCCCGGGCCCCCCCGGGACTCCTGTCTATGACAGCAACGTAAGTCTCCACGCCCTCCCCACACTCGTTGCCAGGGCCCTTGGAGAACAGCCCTCTGTCCCCTCCGCTGACCCCAGGAGGGCCGACCCCCCAGGCAGGGGCAGCCGAGCCCTGGCTTCTGCGTCCCTGCCTGCATCCCTGCGACACCAAGGGCTGGTGGGGCTGCATGTGTGGCTACCTGCCTCTGGGAGGGGTGGTGGGGCCTGTGGGCTGCAGCTGGTGGGCAGCTGGTTCAAAGACAAGCCCCCAGGGGGTGAAGGCTGTGCAGGGAGTGCTTTATGGGCTCCTGGGGATGGACACTTGTGTCACAGGGCTCAGTGACAAGAAGTGACCACATGGGGCAGGTCATATCGTGACCAGGGCTGCCGACTCCAAACCCCTTCATCCTCTCCCTCCCCTTCCCTGTTCCCTTGTCTTGGGGGGCAGGGCACTGGCGGGGTGGGAGGTGCCCGTGTGGCCTTGCAGAGGTTGCTGGGGGCATCTGGGCACAGAGACCCTTGGGTGGGCAGTGGCCTTACTCTTCAAGGCGTTTCTCAGCAACCAGTTCTGGCCTGTCTTCACAGGCATTCGTGGAGTCTGGCCGCCCTGGACCCCCAGGATTGCCAGGTGAGGGCTCCTGGGGCCTGGAGAGGGAAGGTCTGCCCTTCTGACCACAGCTCGGATCCAGGACTTGAAGCCCCTGGTGGCCCAGGCACCCCAATCCCAGTTGATCTCAGCCCCCATTGCTGGGTCTCCAGGTTCCTCACAGCACCGCCTTCCAGGAGGCCAAACCATGAACGGGAGTAGACACTGAACGGCCACCCACTTGCCATCCACAGCCCAGCCCCAGCTCCTTGTCCAAGCAGGGGCAGGAACAGCCCCTCCTGCTGTCCGAGCCCCTTGCTGGAGTGGCCTGGCCTGTGGGAGCAGAGGCTGCAGCCCTTGGGGCGCAGCCATGGGCACTTCTGCTGGTCGTGAGCTCTGATTCTGAGCGTCCCTGAGCTCGCATGCCGCCCCCTCCCTGGTCCAGGCCCACCGTGCCCACAGTGCCCACAGGGTCGGGGGTGCGTGAGGGCAGGGGGGCTTGTCCCGGAGGCCCTGTCACACTTCGAGTAACAGGCACTGGGGTGTCTGTTCCTCCAGGATACCAGGGGCCCCCTGGACCGAAGGGTGACAGAGGAGAAGTGGGCCCTCCCGGACCCCCAGGTGAGAGTGCTGGGGGTGGCCCTGGGTGATGGGCTGCGACACCAAGGGCCTGTGGGGCTGCGTTTGTGGCTGCCTGCCCACCTCCTGGACGAAGGAGGCCCCTTCCGGGCTCACGGGGACCTGACGTGCTGGTGGCCCCACAGCCTTGGGGCCAGGGCTGGGGCTGAGGTGATGACGGGCAGGGTGTCCCGTCGCCCCTCCCGGAGGCAGGGCTCGGCCCCAGGGTGTGCCTCCCAGAGGAGACCAGACACCCCGTGTGTCGCAGGTCCAGGACGCCCATCCCTCCCCACGGGCCGCGCAGGGGCCTTGTTGGGCCGGGGCTTCGGGATCGACTCCCAGCACCTCGGATGCTCCCTGAGGTGGCAGGGGTCCCCCACTGAATCCTGCCTCTGCTGCCGGTGAGCACTGGCCGGGCAGGACCCGGGGAGGAGCTTGACTACACAGACCCCCGACTAGAGCGTGGCCGAGGCCCGCGGCCTCCGGGGGGCGGGGGCTGCACCCAGAGCTGGGGCGGCCCCAAGAGACCAGCAGGCAGGCCCGAAGCCTCGTTTTCCCTCCGGGCAGCTGGAAGCAGAAACAAACCCTTTGCTCGAGGGAGCTGCGCTCCTCCAGGGCCTAGGATCTCATATAATTAATAAGTGGGGCGGGGGGGGCACCCCCTGGGACCCCAGCGGACGGAGTCTTCGGACTCTACACGGCAGTGACATTCAGACATAAGCGAGCGACAGGCACAGCCGCGAGGAGCTGCAGCCCGTGGGGAGGAGTCGGGCCTGACTCCAGGACTGAAAACTGCTGCTCTGGATGCGAGGCTTCGGGGTGACTCCAGGCAGTGGGGCAGGACCGAGGAGGGGAGGGGCCAGCACAGAGTCGTGACGCTCAGGGAGGTGGGACCAGCTGGCGGAGGTCAGACGGTCCCAGCGTGAGGACAGGCCGGGCGGGTGAGACAGAAGAGCATCGGGGCCGAGCTTTCCAATCCTGAGGAGAGAGCCCAGGAGCCCCTCATGCAGAGTCAGCACAACCAACAGCTGCTCGCTCACGAGGGCGAGGGGTGCCAGGGCATGAAGCTGCGGGCCAGCGGCGGTGACTGTTCGCTCAGAATTCCACGTGCAGGGAAAACATCCTTCTGAGGGACGAGGAGGTGGGCAGCCAGGGGGCCGTGCCAGGACGCCAGCCTGGAAGGGGACAGCGAGGGCCCTCGGGAGAAGGAGGTGGTGAGATGACGCAGGGGCGGGCTAGCGGGAGGGAGAGGGCGACCCTGTGGCCCTGCTCAGCAACGCGGCGGGAGGCCGGATCCCCGAGACCCCGGCCACGCCTCAAACAGGCAGAAACCCTCACTACATCAGACCCGAGTCAGGGTCGCACCTGTCCCTTCCGGGACCAGCCAAGGAGGGGAGGAGTGTGCCCCCAGTGGGGAGGAAGAGCAGCGTAGGGAAAACTGAGTCTAAGACGGCAAGAAAGGGGAGGGAGAGGAGCACAGCGGGTGGAGCAAACAGAAGACGGGGAGCGAGGTGGCTGATGAACCCAGACCTGTGAGTGGGCAGGTTCCGCGTGAGCCGGCTGCTGCTCCTTCTAGAGGACAAATGTCGTCAGCAGGGCAAAGACAAAACTGCGTGCTGCTTACAGGACACTCCCCCCCGCCCCAGTAAGGACACGAGAGGAGGGCGAAGGGGGTGACTAATCTGATGAGAAGGGAGCCTGTGTGAGAATGCGTATGAATGTGTGCCGGCGTGTGAGTGTGTAAACGTATGAGTGTGCACGAACGTGAGAGCATGTGCCTGTGTGTGTGTATGAACATGTGTCTGAACGTGTATGTGCGCGTGTCTGTGTGAGTAGGCGTGGGCGTGTGCCTGTGTGTGTGTAAATGGTGTGTGTGAACTTGTGAGTGTGAGCGTGTGCTTGCATGTGCACCTGTGTGTGCTCCGGAGACATCAGTCAACTGTATCTTGAGACAGGAGTTGTTGCCAGGAATTTTTTAAAGCCCATGATGGTGAAGGGGTCAACCCACCAGAAAAGCACAGCAGTGCTAAGTGTGTATGCCGCTAACAACACGGCTTCAAGACACAAAAGCGAAAGGAAGAACACACAAGTCATGCATGAGGAGGGCGTTGTAACCCGGCTCTCTGAAAGTGAGGGCAGCGGACTAAAGGACGGGTCAGTCGGCAGGTGGAGGATCTGAAGAGCAGGTGACACCTGGGCCTCCAGCCCCGGCGCCCACACAGGGGTCCAGGGCTCGCGCCGGGCACAGGGCACGTCCCAGAGCCTGTCGTTCCACGAGGGACAGTGCAGGAAACCAGCATCAAACACATGTGGGACGTGCCCACCAGACAGGCACCTGCGGGCGAGGAGACTACCGTGGGACCTGGAAGCGGAGCGAAGGACAAGGGCGTGTCCAAGGGTGAGGGTGCGGCCAGGGTCTCAGCCCTCACTCTGGCCCACAGTGGCAGTGGGGTCGTCTTGCTCCTTCAAAGGACCCAGGATGGAGCCCCTGGCCACGGCACGCGAGCTGGGCGGGCCCTGGGCGGGCATGGGGTTCCCTGGGACAGCCGAGGCGGAGCTCCGAGTGGGGCTCCCCAGGCCCCCGGCCCGCAGCGGTCTCCTCCGCCAGTGGTCCAGCCTGCACCTTTGTCAGGTCTCTGGGGAAAGGTCGTGGGAGGAGGGTGAGCCCAGGTCGCGCCCCCACCTGGAGGGAGCGCGAGTTGTGGCTCTTTGTTTACAAGGTCGCGGCGTTATGTGGCCTGAGCTTGTAAGTACCCGACTCAGGAGGGTGGAAAACGGATCTAACTCCACGAAAACAGACAGGAGAGGCCGTGGAGATCAGAAGTGAATGAAGATGGTGCATATAGGAAATGTCAAGAATGCAAAAAAATCAAACGTTAGGTCCGTGGAAAGATGGGTAACACCACCGCCCCTCCTGTGGGACTGATGAAGGAAAGACGCCAGCTCCCCGTGGCCTGCGGCCCGAGGCGGGACGGCCGGTGGCCACCGCGGGTGCAGGGCCAGCCAGCCCGCGGGGTGGGGAGGAAGACAAACCCAGTGTTCTCACAGACGACACCTTTGTGAACGTCAGCCACCTGAAGCGATGTGCAGATAAATGGTTAGAATTACTGAATCAGTTTTGCAGGGTCACAGGACAGTTCACAAAAAGCAATGCCAGTCGTAAAACAAACGATGATTTGAAAAAGACACCATTTGGAAAAAGATGAGGCGGTTCCCAGAGGCGAGGTGCTGGGTGAAGGGGCCAAAGGCAGCGACGTCCAGTTACAAGAAGCAGAAGCAGCTGACATGACACTGTAGGCGGCGTCTCGTGCGGAAGGAGACATTTTTATCTTGTTTGTGTGTGTGTCCATGGGGTCATTTCACAGTAAATGTAAGTTGTTCACTGTGTTCCCCTGTGTAAATGGGGGCAGTGTCCGTTATAAAACCAAAACAAAGAAGTCACCATTAACAGAAACACCAAAAAATACCAAGTAGCGGGGAGTAAGTGTAACAAAGTACGCAGGGGATCTCTATGCAGAAATGCGGGAATTACAGAGAAAAACGGAGATTCAGGTAAACGTGGGGGCGTTGGTGGACGAGGCGGTGAGGAGGGCACCTCACCGAGGCCCCACCCCAAATCTCCCCCCTGCAGGGCAGTTCCCGCTGGACCTGCTGCCGCTGGGCGCTGAGTGGAAGGTGGGTGGCACCCGGGCTGAGGCTGAGCCCGGCGCGGGCCCCGGAGGGCCAGTCTTTCGGAAGCGCGGCTGATGTGGCGGAAGACTGGGAGGCCGAGGGGTCCCGCACGGCTGGCCAGGCCTGGGCTGCAGGAGCTTCCAGCCGCCTCGCCCTCGCCCTCGCCCCGTGGGGTCCAGCCTGCCCCTGCCCACGCCGACAGAGGGAGCTGGGCTGTCCCTGACGAGCACTTCCACCCACAGGGGGAGAAGGGTGACCGCGGGGTCGCCGGACAGAAAGGGGAGAGAGGCGAGCCCGGGGGCGGTGGCTTCTTCGGCTCCAGCGTGCCTGGCCCCCCCGGCCCGCCAGGGCACCCTGGGATTCCGGTGAGTCTGGGCCCCAGGCCCCCGCAGGCGCCCCCACACGGGCCCAGGCCTGTGCCGGCGCCCCGTCCCTGGGGTGTGGAGCCAGGGAAGGTCCGCCTGCGAGCTGGCCCCGAGCGTCCCCCTTCTGGTTCTTTGCCCGCATCGGGGGCACAGTGTCTTCCCCCCCAGACCGGGCGCCCTGGGGCTGCCTCCTGTCTCCTGCTGCTGCTGCGCCTCTCCACCGAGCCCCCTCGGGGGGACCCACTGTCCTGAGAGGGTTCAGGGAACTGTAGGCCCAGCTTCCGTCTGCAGGTGGAGGAGGAGGAGGGCCCTTGGGGCTGTGCCTCTGTTGGGGGCTGCCCTCCTCTTCATCCCAGGGTCCCGCCCTAGCAGAGGACGTGCGGGGTGGGAAGGCCGGATATCCCAGGCCCCAGTGTGGGCAGGGAGGGGATCGGGGCTTGGCTGTGCTCCTGCAGGGCTCGTGGCAGGTGCAGCCCAGACCGTTAAGCTTGCTTGTCCCAGCCCACTTGGTGACAGTGCTGCGGGTTTTGTCTTCCACCCCAGGGTCCCAAGGGCGAGAGCGTCCGAGGCCAGCCTGGCCCGCCTGGGCCTCAGGGGCCCCCTGGCATTGGCTACGAGGGACGCCAGGGGCCTCCCGGGCCCCCTGGGCCCCCAGGGCCCCCAGGACCCCCCTCCTTCCCGGGCCCTTACAGACAGAGTAAGTTGGGCGGGGGTGGGGTGGGCCCTGGCCTCCAGCCTCGTCTGGCCGGGCCAGCCTTCCCACCTCTGGCCCCTCTCTCGCAGCTATCAGCGTCCCCGGGCCCCCCGGCCCGCCTGGGCCCCCCGGCCCCCCGGGCTCCATGGGCGCCTCCTCTGGGGTAAGCACCTGCCTCTCCTGCCTGTCGGACCCTCACCGCCCGCCGCCTCCCTTTGGAGTCTGCGAGTGGAGCACAAGGGCCCTGAGACGTGGCTTCCACAGCAGATGTGGGGAGCCCGGGGTGGCTGGGTCTGAGCTGGGCAAGCGAGGGTGTCTCCATGGATGCGGCCACCGTGCAGAGGCCCAGGGACATGGGGGCGGGGGGCCTGCAGCCTGGCAAGGAAGCAGGAACCACTGAGGTCTTCAGGACTGCCCCTCGTCAGGAGGTGCCCCCACTCCGTCAGGACCTTGTCCCTGTGCCAGTCCCCGCCCCCGTGAGCCCAGGGGCCGCCTCTGTGCAGGGACCCCATTGGGCTGGGCTTCCAGCAGGTGAGGGTCTGGGCCACGTACCAGACCATGCTGGACAAGGTGCCCGAGGTGCCGGAGGGCTGGCTCATCTTTGTGGCTGAGAGGGAGGAGCTGTACGTCCGGGTCCGGAATGGCTTCCGGAAGGTTCTGGTGAGTTGTGGACAGAGCTTCCCCTGCATGTAGAAGTGGGGGGACCTTCCCACCCTCGCTCCTGGGGCACAGGGTGCGGAGAAGACGGGAGGTAGAGAGGACGGCCGTCCAGGAGGGCGGCCCGCGCATGGGCGAGGGGTGCAGCCTGGGCGAGCGTGACAGCCAGCCTCTCCGCACTTACCGTGCACCCAGTGCCGGGCAGGGGCACCGGGACGCAGCCACGCCGGCTCCCGTGGGGAGCAGAAGGGGCAAGTGGCGCTGGCTGGGCCAGAGGTCCTGGGGTGACCCTCTCTGTTCTCTTCCAGCTGGGGGCCCGCACGCCCCTCCCGCGTGGGACGGTAAGGAGCCTTCCTGCTTTCCACAAGGATCGGAGGCGGGCAGCCCCCAGCCAGGGTGGGGCGCCTTGCTGGGGAGAGGGGTGCACAGAACACACTCATCGCCCTCCCTGGGCGAGAGGATACTGGGCCCAAAGCCACGTCTCCCTTGAGCCCTGGCCTGCCTTCCCTCCCCTGGAGGTGGACCCTTCAGGGTGCTGGGGGGGGGTGTTGGGGATGTCCCGGTTTCCCTAAGGAGGCGTCACATCCCACTGTTGTGGCGTCTCTGAGTGGAGTTCACGACTTCTCAGACGACTCGGGAGCGAGGCTCGGGCTGGGTGGTGGGCGTCGGGGGCTCTGTGAGCTGGCCTGCCCACGGGGCCCGGGGGGTCGCTCTCGCTCAGCACGCGGTCCTGGGCCCCTCCCGTCTGCTGGGCACCCTTCTAGGCCTGGGTAGAGCCATGCCTGAAGCAGGCAAAGCCCCTGCCCCACGGAGGTGACACTGTGTGGGGAAAATGGGCACTAACGGTGAGAACGAACGTGGGTAATACATTGTGTAAAGTGTAACGGAGCTTTGTAAGTGTGAACGCTTTATGTAAGTACATAAGGTACGTTAGAAGCTCTTAATAGGTGACAGGTATCAGGTAATAGGTGTGCAGGTAACGGGGAGGAAGTCACGTGGTGTGTCAGAGGCTGCGGGTGCTGGGGGGAGGACCGGGTGGGGAGGGGGGCGGCCCCAGGGGCTGGGGCGGGAAGGGTGGAGGCCACCTGTCTGAAGCGAGGACGAGTGAAGGCTAACGCGGCTGAGGGCGTGTCTGTGGGTGTCGTGGCTGCAGCAGGAGGAGGCCACGAGGCCGGGGGACGCGGTTGGCCCAGAGTTCCCCTTGGCCACGGTGAGGAGCTTGTTTCTGGGGCCAGGGACCCAGGCTGCTTGAGCCGAGGGCCATCCGACCCAGGCTGGCTCCCCTTAACCCTCGGGCACCCGCAGGGTCTGAGGGTACAGCTCCCAGCTCCCCACCTGCAGTCCAGCCCGTGCCCACCCGGGCACACGAGCCAGGGCGCAGGTGAATTCAGGGAGCACCGGGGCCGGGCACCACAGGCCGCCTGTGAGGCCAATGCGGGTGCAGGAGGCCTGGTCCCATGGCGCTGTCCACCTCTCCGTCTGCAGGACAACGAGGTGGCCGCCTTGCAGCCCCCAGTGGTGCAGCTGCATGAGGGCAACCCGTACCCCCGCCGGGAGCTCCCTCACCCGACGGCGCGGCCTTGGTGGGCAGACGACACCCTAGCCAAGCCCCCGCGCCTGCCGGACCCGCAGCCCTACCCCGGAGCCCCGCACCACGGCTCCTACATGCACCGCCAGCCGGCACACCCCACAGGCTCGCCCACCCACACCCACCAGGACTTCCAGCCAGTGGTGAGTGACCCCCGGGTGGGTGCACACTGGCCAGCCTGTTAGCCCGCATGGCGCTGGGGGTGGAGAGTCCAGACCCCGGAGCAGCCGGGGAGGGTTTTGGGGCCGGGCTCGGCCCCCGAGGTCCAGCCCTGCTCGCGTCCTGGGAGACGGGGGCGGTGGAGCGGAGACAGACCCGCCAAGGGCTGACACGTGGCTTCCCTGCAGCTCCACCTGGTCGCGCTCAACAGCCCGCAGTCGGGCGGCCTGCGCGGCATCCGCGGGGCCGACTTCCAGTGCTTCCAGCAGGCGCGCGCTGTGGGGCTGGCCGGCACCTACCGCGCCTTCCTGTCCTCGCGGCTGCAGGACCTCTACAGCGTCGTGCGCCGCGCCGACCGCGCAGCCGTGCCCATCGTCAACCTCAGGGTGGGTGTGCGGGGACCCCGCTGGGCCAGAGGCCTGGGGTCAGGTCCTAGGACCCCTCCCTGGGCACCGCGCGGAGCCCCCACGTGGAGGTGACCAGAGGTGGGTGCCCCCACTTCCCTCCATAGGACGAGGCGCTGTTTCCCAGCTGGGAGGCCTTGTTCTCGGGCTCCGGGGGCCAGCTGAAGCCAGGCGCCCGCATCTTCTCTTTTGACGGCCGAGACGTCCTGCAGCACCCCGCCTGGTAGGTTCGCCGTGTGCGCACAGCAGCTCGGGCCTCCCGGGACCTCCAGAGCCCTGAGCAAAGGGACGGCACTGCTGGCTTTGGAGGCTTGGAGCCTCCGGGCTGACCCGGCGCCTGGTACCCAGCTGAGACTCAGCAACGAGAGAACCCGGGAGAGCAGGAGGGAGAGTGAAGGGCGCTGCTCGTGGTGTCGTACGAAACACCTTTCCTAGCCCGCCTTCCGGCACGCGCCCCAGCCTGCTGCCGGGAGGCAGGCTCAAGCCCCTGTCTGTCCTGTGAACGTCACCACACGGTACTTGTGCAGATCCCTCGGATGCTGTTCACAGGTCAGGGAACACGCGCACTGACTGTGCTGGCAGCAGTGGCCAGGTGCCCTGCAGTCGGCTTCACCCCCTCATCCCTCTGCTGGCAGGTGTGAGGGCAGCTGCTCCCCCACACCAGGGTCAGCTCGGGGCGTCGGACACGCCTGTGGTCCTGCCCTCCCAGAGAAGCACTGCCCAGGGCCGTGCTGTGGGCCTCCCAGTCTGAAGGGCTGGTCGGAGGCGGGAACCCGAGGCTTGCCTGGTGGCCTCTATCAAGGATAGGCACTTGAAGCCAAGGCTGCCCGGCCCGGGAGGGCCAGCATAGAGGTTACCGGGCCCTGCTCCCCAAGCTGTGCCTGGAAACAGTGGCGGGGGAGGGGCAATGATCTGGGAGGCAGAGCCCAGTGACTAGGGGGCCTGACTCGAGTTCCTGCCCTCCCGCCGTCCCTACATCCAGCCAAACCGCGACCTTTGGGAGACGCCCTTTCTGCCCAGGGTGGCCTCCACCCTGGAGGGGCAGGCCCAGGTGAGACGGAGGCCCTTGCATCTTGCAGGCCCCAGAAGAGCGTGTGGCATGGCTCGGACCCCAGCGGGCGCCGGCTGACCGAGAGCTACTGCGAGACGTGGCGGACCGAGGCCAGGACGGCCACCGGCCAGGCCTCCTCGCTGCTGGCGGGCCGGCTGCTGGAGCAGAAGGCCGCGGGCTGCCACAACGCCTTCGTCGTCCTCTGCATCGAGAACAGCTTCATGACCTCCTCCAAGTAGGGCCTCTGTTGGCTCCGCAGACAGGACGGACAGACAGATGGCCAGCGAGGAGGCCAGGCGGCAGGCCGGGAGCATGGAGGTGCCCCCTGGCCGGGCAGGGAGCCTCACCGGCGCTCCCAGGGAAGGGACCTGGCTGGGACACTTCCCTGTATGGTTCACCTTTCATGTAATCCTCAAGAAATAAAAGGAAGCCAAAGAGTGTATTTTTTAAAAAGTTTAAAACAGCCTGGTGCCAAGACTCTTCCGTCCCTCCCGGGGCCCTGCCCAAGCTGGCCAGGCTGCTCACGCGGGGGCCTCGGTGCTGGTGGAGCCATAATTGGACCAGGGGCAGACCTGGCCCTCTCTCTGCAGGAGGCCGACTCGAACCTACTGCCCAGGGAGGCGTATTCCCAGGGCCTCCCGGGTGCCCAGCAGGGCCCTCGGCCACCCCAGGCATCCTGTCCCGCCCTCCTCCTCACGCACAAATCTCAGGCCTGTTTGCAGAACAGCCGTGAGGAGGTGCTGGGAGCTGCCCCACAGCCCCCTCCTCCCTCTCACCACCAGGCTCAGGAGCTGTGCAGGAGCAGAGAAGGGGCCCTCCCTCCCTCCCCAGCTGACAAGCGGCAGAACAGCTCAGTCACTGCGTGTGAGGGAAGACAGACCCCTTTCCTTAGCCTCGTGTAGTTCAACGCCCCACTGCTGACCCCGGGTTCCAACCCCTGCGCCCCCCCCCCACTGCTGGGAGCAGAGCCTGTGTGTCCCCTGGGCAGCTCTGCCACATGGGGCTGTCTGCGGGCCTCTCTTCCATGCTGGCTTCTTGGGTGACCCCTGTGGCCACACCCAGTGAAGGACCTGACCCCCCACCCTGGCTGTGCTGAGGGAGTTTGGAGGGTCCGTGAATGAGGGCGTGGCAGTGCCCCACCCTGACCTCACACACAGCTCTCCTCCCCCAGGGCGAGGACCCCAGCTCAGCGCCCGCCCAGCTTTCCTCAGGAGCACACCCTGGGGCCCAGCTGGGCCAAACTCGGGCACCCCCAAAGCCCTGGGTCCAAACCGCTCCCTGTTGGGCTTGGCGCCAGCATCTCAGGTTCACCTCTGCAGGACACGGAGCTCAGAAAACCTCAGAGACAAAGGGGACAGCCACACATGCCCCGCCTGGACATGGCTCACAGCCCCCTGGGCCTGCCCAGCGGAGCCTCAGGACGGGCGAGGCTGCACGGAGGGGTCAAAGCTGGCCCGGGACAGGATGGGGCCACGTCCGCGGGTGGGCCCTGTGCAGGCGGGGTGAAAGCTGCTTGTGCCCAGGCCCCTGCTCACGACTGCTGTACGAGCGTGACGGGAAAATCTTTGTGGTCGTCCTTCTCTTGGGAAGAATGAAGGGGACGTTTTAGGGTGCATGTAGGCATCTCTGGGGGAGCTGGTGGGGTGGCCAGAGCCCAGGCTGTGCTGTCTGAGCACTGTGACTACACTAGAGGGGCTGGTCCTGTTAACTGTGTGTGTGGTTTTCAAACAGGCTCCAAATAAAAATGACTGTTTACCCTGATGCTTGGTTTGCAAGCAGTTTTCATGTCACGAAAACTCGGGAGCCTCTGTCCCGGATAGCCCAGCCAGGCAACCCTACAGGAGGAGTACGGGTGTGCAGGTGCACTCGGGTACACACAGATACGTGTGGATTTGCACGGTGTTCAGGTAAACAGCTCTCCTTCAGTATCCGTGGAAGACTGACTCCAGGACTCCCGTGGATGCCAAAACCCCAGGTGCTCAAGGCCTTATATAAAACGGTGTGGTATTTACATATAACCTACACACAGCCTCCCACATACTTTTTTCCTAATTTTTTAAATTGAAGTCTAGTTGATTCACAATGTTGTGTTAGTTTCTGATGTGCAGCAAAGAGACTCAGTCACACGCATATTCGTTTCCAGATTCTTTTCCCTTATGTTTAATGACAGGATATTGAATACAGCTCCCTGTGCTGGACAGCAGGACCTGTTTATTCTGTACACAGTAGCTTGTATCTGCCAACTCCCAATTTATCCCTCCCCCTTTCCCCCTTTGGTAACTGTAGTTTGTTTTCTGTGTCTGTGAGTCTGCTTCTGTCTTGTAAACAAGGTCATTTGTATCTTTTTTTTTGTACCACCCATAAGTGATACCATGATATTTGTCTCTCTGACTTACTCAGTATGATCATCTCCAGATCCATCCATGTGGCTGCAGATGGCATTACTTCATTCTTTTCATGGCTGAGTAGTGTTCCATTGTGTACATACACCACGGGTACTTCATCCAGTCAGCTGTCAGTGGGCATTTAGGCTGTTTCCATGTCTTGGCTGTTGTAAATAGTGTTGCCGTGAGCACTGGGGTGCAGGTGTCTTTTCAAATTTGGGTTCCCTCTGGGTATACGCCCAGGAGTGGGATTGCTGGATCATAGGGTAAGTCTACTTTTAGTATTTAGTATTTAGTATTTAGTATTTCAGATGGACATTTATGTTGTTGCCATGTCCTCTCATACACTTTAAATCATCTCTAGATTACTTACAATACCTAATACAATAAAAATGCTACGTAAATGGTTGTAAATACAATGTAAAGGCCAGGTACTTACTGGCCAGCACATGGCAAATTCAAGTTTTGGTTTTTGAAACTTTCTTGAATTTTTAAAAAATATTTTCAAGCTGTGGTTGGTTGAATCCTCAGCTGTAGAACCCACAGATTACGTAGGGGCGCTGGCACACGGATGTGCGACGTACAGCGGGGTGTGCTGGTGTACGTGGGTATACACAGAGGCGCACAGATGTGAGCAGGTGTACAGCGGCATGAGACAGACATGGGTGTACACACGTGTGCATGGATGTGCCCTACACACAGCCACTTCTCTCTCAGTGTCTCCCTGGGGGTGGCTAGCAGTCTTCACAGGCTTGTCAGAGCCATGCAGATGGTCTGTACCCTGGGCTCCCGGACCCTGCGCCGCTTTCCCCCACGGCTGCTGCAGCTCGCTGGGGCCCAGGACATGTCTGACTCCAAGAGGTCGTGGGCACTGATGCCCTAGGAGCTCGGAAGCAAGAGAAACGTCAGCTTGGCAGAGGCCGAGCGCGGGGCCCTGGCGGTGGTGGGGAGGCTGCAGAGGGAGCAGGTGGAGCTGGAGGACCCGGCGCCGACCACCCACTGCCAGGAGGGTGCTGGTGGGGTAGGGGTGGGGGGGCAGGGGGAGGGGCACAGAGCAGAGCCCGCCTCCTGGGGCCAGCAGCCAGAGGCGAGCCCCCTCCCCATCAAGCCCCGCCAGCTTTCCAGGCATGGAGGGGTGCGGAGCTGGGACCCTGGACTCCACGTGGCCCCTTTCCACAGGGCCTTGGGGTGGCTGTGCAAGCCTGCATGCACAAGCCTAGGGGGCACCTGCCCTGCGCAGCCCCCACCGTTGGCCGTGACTTGGGCCTCCTTCCGGACCCATCGGGTGTCCGAGATGCCCCCCTCGCCTAAGGCGACCCCAGAGGACCCCGGTCCGGCAGCCCCTCCTCCGCCCAGGGTCCTGCTCTGAACTTGGCGCAGCACCTGTTCTGTACGGGGGACCCTGCCCTGCACAAGGGCTGAGGTCATGGGACAGGCAGGGCTCAGCTCAGGACAGGGTGTGGGTCCTTGCTTGTGGCTGGGGGCGGGGCGGGGACCTCTCCTGGCCTCCCGATGGGCCACATGGAGTCAGGAGCCCGAATGACGCATCTGGGGACAAGCAGGCTGCGTTGCATCTCAGGAAGCAAGGCTGGCTCCAGGCCCCGTGGCAGTGCCCATTGGCACCGGCCAGGCCCCTCTGGGCGTCTGAGGCAGATCATGTCAGCCCACGTCAGGTGCGAAGGAGGGACAGGGGGCCTGAGGGGAAGAGCGGGACCAAGGAGCCTGGGCTGCTTTCCACCAACGGGAGACACCGCCACCCGCCATGTTGGCTTCTCCCCGAGAAACACTCCAAACGAGGGTTCTCATACAAGGTTTTTTAAAAAAGGAACAGAGAATCATCTAAACTGCAAGCACCTGGACGACTAGAAACATCTCAGTTTAGCCATGAGCCCAGGAACAGGGCTCTCCCCCTGCCTGCGGGGTCCAGGACACCCTGTGGGGGGCTAGGGCCCCAGGCTGCCTTCTGGGACCACCTTGCCTGCTCCTGAGGACAAGTGGGACCTGCCTCCCAAGGCGGGGAGGCCTGGTGGGCACGTGAAGCCCCACTACTGGCTGCGTGTAGGCAGTGACAGCAAACTAGCCCGTGGTGGCCAGGCAGCTGGCCGAGTATCCCTGGCCGCGGGTGGGCCACGGCCAGGGTGAGAGCCAGGGCTGAGGGGTGCCAGGCTCGGGCTGCCACGGGACCAGCCAAGGGCTCCCCGCTGAGGTGGGTGGCCCTCGAGGTGGGGGCCACGGGGACAGACCACTCGGGGCCCGCCAGTCACTGGCTCCACCATCTCAACACTGGAATTTGGACGGTGACGAAAACCCGGCTGCAGGCACGTGTTGGCTGAGAGGTCAAGACCCCAAGCTCGGGCTGCCTCTGGCGTCAGGAACCTGGCGGCCCGGGCGGGCCAGGAGAGCAGCTCAGGTGGGTGAGGGTCAGGCCTTGGCCTCGGGCTGCTGGCTCTGCTCTGGGGAGACCGGCCCCACGGCCTCCAAGCCATCCTCCGGGGCCAGGGGCCGGGCTCCGGGCTGCAGGCTGCCCAGGGCCCCGTCCTGCACGGCCTTCTCCTGCACGGGGCTCCTCAGTTCCTGGGCTGGCGGCAGGGGCTGGTGGCTGCCCCGTCGGAGGTGCTGCAGCCCCACCAGCACGGCCGCGAAGAAGTAGGCGACAAAGAGCACCAGGAAGTACATGAAGTAGACGAGAAACTGGAACAGAGAGGGCAAAGTGAGGGCGGGACACACCAGACCCCACTCAATGGCCGCGGGGACACAAGGCTGGGCGCCGGGGGTCACGGGGGCGGGAGCAGGCCCAGCCCGTCCCCTCACTCAGCAGTCCGCACACCCAGTGCTCTGCGATCTGCCCCAGGGCACTGTGATCAATTTGTTGACAGCAACGTGTGCTCTGCTCTGGGGCCAAGTCCTCCCGGACACCCGCGCAGGCAGGCACGTCCTGCACAGTGCAGTCTGGTGGAGGACAGGCAGCCCAGGTCGCCTGGCCAGGGCCCCACGGCCTGCACAGAGCCACGTCCACCCCAACCAGTGAGGCCGCCCACCAGCGCTGCTCGCAGGAATGTCCCTCCCGGTCCTCAGGCCGCTGGGGGCAGGGGTCCAGGGTGGTCTCCCTTGCCTGTGGGCCAGACTGGACATGAGTCCTGCCCACAGCCCCAGATCTCTGCTCCCTGGTGGTCTCCCGGAGCCCCTCCGCACCGGCACACTTGGCCCCTCTAAGAAAGTTCATTTTCAAAAGAAAAACCAGGAAACGAGCCATCAGGGACTTTGCTTCCAGGAGGATGCAGCTGGCGCGTCTTGTCTGTTCCTCCCCCAAGTATGCCCGAACCAGGTAAGAGCACAGAGCACACACGTGGGAAGGTGACGCTGAGAGCGGGCGGGGCAGACCAGCGCCCGGAAGCCCGAGGCAACAGCACTGTGTTCCCTGGGCTTTTTTCTCTCTGCTGCGTGTATTTTAAAAGGACCCAAGGAAGCCAGCAAACAAGAAATGCCAGACACAGGAAGAAAAACAACAAAAGTAGCTCTTTCTGGCTGAAGGACCAGGAGACGGACCACACCGCCCAGCAGGACAGGACACTGAGAGCCGGGAGCCACTCTACTCCAGCCAGACCCCACCTTCACGACCCAGGCTATAATGAAGCCCCCACCCCTGTCAGGTAGAGGTGGTCACGGCCTGGTGGGGAGACGGAGTGCTCCCCCTGCAGAGACCACTAGGAGAGCTCGGACTTCCACTCCCACAAGGTGGTGTCCCTTCCCTGGCAGTGTCAGGACTCTCACCAGCTGGCAGCAGCTGTGAGAATGCCCCTCCCCCCAGTGGTGTCACTGGAGGTCACATGGGGGCTGGACCTCCCATCCCCACCAGCAGGAAGGAGGAGCCCCCACCCACCCCTCAGTGTGAGGAGGGCGGAGCAGGGGACCCGGACGTCCCCACCACTTGGCTGTATCGAGGTGCATGCCCCCTCCCCTCCACCAGGGCAGTGTCAGCAAGAGCCAGGTAAGACAGAGAAATTAACACCTCTTAACAGGTTCTCGTGACATAGGACTCAACATGTTCAGGTTTCAATAAAAAAGTCATTCAGCATAGTCAGAATCACAAAGACCTCTAAGTGAATGGAATACAATCAGCAGACATCAATTCCAAGGTGACAGAGATTTTTAAAGTACCTGAGAATGATTTAAAAGTAGCTATATAGAAATACTTCAAAAGATCATAACAAACATGCTTAAAACAAATGAAAAACAAATCTCAGAAAATAGAAGAGATAAAGGAGAAGTTAGAACTGAAAAATACAATAACCGAAATGAAAACTCAGCAAACGGTCTCAACAGCAGCATGGAGCTGGAAGACAGAACAACAGAAATCACCAAGTCTGAACAACAGAGAGAAAGCAGACCAAAAAAAGAAAAGAAAAGAAAAAAAAAAAAAGAGCCTCATTCTCTAGGGGACTGTATGATACAAGATGTAACACTGCGTCATGGGAGTAAAACAAGAAGAGAGAAAGAGGAGGGGGCTGAAAAGTACCTAAGATGGCTGAGAACTTTGCAAATTTGGCAAAAGACATGCGCCACAGAGTCAAGAACCTGAAGGAACCCCAAACAGGACAACTCCCCCAACAAAGCATACCAACACATACCATGTTCCAATTTTGAAAGCGAAGCACAAAGAAGAAGAAAAAGGAAAAATCTTGAAAGTAGCTGGAAAAAAATGACACCTTAGGGGGAAAAATTAGAATGACAGTGGATTGTTCATCAGAAACCAGGAAGGTCACAAGGAAATGACACATTTTTCACTGTTGAGAGAAAAAACTGTTAACCCAGAAGCCTATTCCATTGAAAATGTCCTTCAGGTGTTAAAAATAAATCAGGACATTCTCAGATGAAGAAAAACTAAGAGAGCAATTTGTCACCAGCAGGCCTGCCCTAAAAGAATGGCTACAGAATGTTCTAAACAGAAAGAAAATAGTAAGGAAGCTTGAAACATCAGGAAGGAGAAAGAACACAGTGAGTAAAACTGCTGGTAGACAGACGCCCACCTCTGTGGTTTCCTAAATGCGTGATCCTGAAGCAAAGCTTGCAGCCTCGCCTCAGGTGGCTCTGACGGCACGTGGAGGAAGTAAGACACTCGGACTATGAACCCTGGAGGGGAAAGTGACACGAAGGTGAGACCTCAATTCTGCACTCCAACTAGCCATTTAACACGGAAGGCAACCACCAAAAAAGCGATTCCAAGAGATACACTCAAAAACACAACGCAGAAACCAAAACGAAACCCTGAAGAATGTGTAAATAACCTAGAGAAAGACGCACACACATACATGCGCGCACGCACACACAGAAACAAAAGTAGAGGCAATAAAGGGAAAACAAAAAATGAAACGGCAGACATAAGTTCTAACACATTAATGATCACACTAAATATCAGTGGTCTAAATAAACCTTATATAACAGATTAGCAGAGTGGATTAAAAAACACGGCGACCGTATGCTGTCTGCAAGAAGCTCATTTCAAATACAACAATATAGTTAGGCTCAAAGTGAAAGGATGGAAGAGGACCCATCGTGTAAACATTAATCAAAGGAGAGCAGACCGGCTATATCAGCATCAGGCAGATTTCACAGAGAAGGAACACCCGCAGGCAGAGCCCCATCCAGCAAGGCACGCGGCAATGCCGCGTGTGCACGCCGCAAACAGAGCTGCGAAAATGCGAAGCAAAACCGTGACGGAGCTGCAAGGAGACACAGACAAGTTCCCGACAGTAAATGCAAAAGTCAGTACCCGCCTCTCAGCAGTGGACCAGACGAAAACCCACGGGGACAGAGAGCAAACCACCGCGCCCCCAGCAGCAGGGTCCGAGCAGCTTCAGGGCATGCCGCCCGCATCAGCGGTTCCCAGTCTTCAAGTGCCCACGGAGCACGTAACAGGACAGAGCACATCCTGGGCCCCGAGGCAAACCCCCACAAATGAAAAGGACTGAAATCACAGACTGTTCTCTGGTCGCAAAGCAGAAGTCAGGAACAGCAGGATCACAGGGAGACGTGGAAGCACCTGGAACCACGCAGCCCACTGCGCAACCACCACAGGCCAAAGAGAAAGTGTGGAGGGAGGGGAAAACACGCTGAGTGAGCGGAAGTGAAACGCAGCGTATCAAAATCTGGAGGCTGCAGCTCAGCCAGGCTGGGAGGGACGTGAACGGCAACGAAACACACGTATCAGACGGGACGGCGTCGCAAGGCATTGGTCTCAGCTAGAAAAAGATGAGTGGAGCAAATCCAAAGCGAGCAGAGGAAAGGAAACAACTGAAGTTCGAGCCAGCACAGTCAGGCAAGAAAAACACATGAAGGGCACTCAGAAGAGACCTCCTAGAAGTGACCGGTGTGACCTCAACAAGATCATGCGAGAAAAGACACAGGCTCCAAAGCACGTCCGACGCAAGCAGGCGTCAGAGGCGCTGCAGGCCCAGGTCCAGGCCACGGCGACAGAGCAGACGCTGCGATGAAGCAAGGCACACAGACTGGTTTCCCGGGGCACGTGAGAGCTGTGCGCACACTGCTCTATAGTCTACTAAGTGTGCAATACCATTACGTCTAAAAACAATGCACATATTTCAATAAAAAATATTTAATTGCTAAAAAAAGCTAACCATCATCTGATGATGCAGCGTTGCCACAAATCTTCAATTTGTAAAAACGCAATGTCTGCAAAACAGTGCAAGAGTGAGGCCTGCACACGTTAGAGTGAGCATTTGGACACTGTTGTGAGCTGAACTGTGACTCTCAAATTAGCCTGCTGGAACCCCAGCCCCCACTGTGCTTGCAAACAGGCAGTCAAATGATGTCATAAGGGTGGGACCTGATCCGGGAGGACTGGTGTCCCTATGAGAGAGAGACACCAGGAGTGCCCGTGCGCACAAGGGAAAGGCCACACGAGGGCACAGGGAGGGGACGGCGGCCGGCATGCTGAGGAGGAGGTTCTCAGGAGGGACGAGGCCTGCCCACACCTTGACCTCTGACTTCCAGCCTCCCGACTGTCAGACAGTAAATGCTGCTGTTTGAGCCGCCCAGGCTGGCATTTTGTCATGGCAGCTCCAGCACACAGAGCTCAAAATTAAAACCATGCCATTTACAATTGCTCAAAAAACAACACTCAAGTATAAATCTAACAAAACACGCACAGCACTACAGTGTTTGCACATGAAAAACTACAAGATGCTGAAAGAAACCGAGGAGGCTCCGAGCAAGTGGAGAGGCACACCACAGCCACAGGCTGGGGCACTCAGCGCAGCACCCTCCCCAAACTGACGCAGGCTCAGTGAGGTTCCGAGCAAAGCCCCAGCAAGGAAGTCTGCAGGCGAGATGGCTCTAAAACTTACAGGAAAAGGCAAAGAAACGACAGCAACTGAGATGATTTTGAAAAAGGAATGTAAAAGCTGGAGAACCCGGGCACCCGGTCTCAGGGCTGAGCCCCTCCCCCCAGCAGGGGGGCCGGGGGGCACAGGGCGGGCCCCCCGCTCAGCGGAGCAGGGTAGTGGGCAGCCAGGAACAGGCGCGCACAAGCGGTGGGAAAGCACCGGGCTTTTCAACAGACGGCGCCGCAGGCACTGGACACCCACCAAGGATGAAACCGGACGCAGACTTCACACCTTGCGCAAAAGTGAACCTAAAAGCGGTCACAGGCTTAAATGTGACACTACACGACTTTGGCAGAGAAACTAAGGGAAAGCGTGTGGGACCCGGGGCCAGGCAAAGAGTCACCAAGTGCGACACCAAAACTGAGCTCCCAAAGAGGGAGAACGAGTAACTCCGACCTCCTCAAATTAAAGCTGCTGCACAGACGACCGTGAGGACGGACCGACTACGGATGGGAGAAACCGTCTGCAAACCACACACCCAACAAAGGACTCGCATGCGGAACACACAAACAGGGAACAAAAGTCGCGCGAGAAAAAAGGACCCAACTGGGAAACGGCAGGGAAGTGAAGAAACACTTCACCCAAGAGAAAGGACCGGCGGCAGCGGGGGGGCCCCAGGAAAGAGCAACCTAAAACCACAGGAAACATCTCCCCACAGCTTCCCGAACTGCTCAGCAGAAACCCAACAACGCCCAACACGGACGAGAACGTGCGCGACGGGGCAGCTGCCCTGCAAAACAGTCCGCAGGGCCTGAAAACACGGGCAGCCACCGTGGGAGCCCGCGCCTGCACGCCGGGCGTCTGGCCGCACGGAGACCTAGGCTCTCACAGAAGCCACAAGCAAGCGTGAGGAGCGGCTCTACCCTCCCAGCCCCGACCCAGAGCTGTTTGCAGGGAGCGGTAAACCAGCCCGGCAGCACCGAGACGGGGTGGGCGTGCGCCGTGCACCCCGAGGGGAGCGGGCAACGGGCAGCCCCGAAGCCACCCACTGCAGGATCCTCGGACGCCGCACTTGAGATGAGACCACCACAGAGACGGGGCCCGGAGGACGCGGGGTGGGTCAGGTGCGGCCACGGACAGGAGCCTGAGCGGCCCTGGGAGGAGGGACGGCAGTGCTCACACCAGGGAAGTGCAGGGCGTGGCCATGGTCACACTGCCAGTGAGCCTATCATGATCCAAAAATAAAGCTTAGCCGCCCAGGCCAGTTCCCCACATGCTCCGTCCCAGTCCCCACCAGTCGCCAGGTCTGAACACCTGCCCCGTTCTCACCCCTGAGGATGGAGGGACAGGGACACGCACAGCTCTGCACAAGGGAAGGTCAGCGAGACGACCCTTCCTTCTGGTGCCGCCAGCATTTCCAACTACAAACAAACTTCTGGAGTTACCTTTTAACTGGGAAACCGAACCAGCCAGAGAAAAATCAATCTACTGCCGTCAGCCTGACCTGATGTGGCCGGAAGCAGCCATGTGGCGAGGGCCAGGGACAGGAGGCAAGGAAGCCCAGGCCGTGGGGAAGAGCTCTCCAGACCCTCCCCAGCCCTGGGCCTCTCGGATCCCCAGGGCCCAGAGCCCGGACAACTGGGGGCCCCAGGGAAGGGAGGCCCCTGGTGTGCCGGACAGCGGCCAGGCCAGGCCCCACTGGCCAGGGCACGTTCTCCCCTGTGAGGGAGACTCCAACCCACCGTCCCTGGACAGCAGGGCCGTGCCCTCAGGACAGCCCCTGCCCCACAGGCGCAGCTGCACACGCAACCGTGGCCCGAGCCCACGTGGCCACGGGGCGCTCTGCCCACCCTGCTTGGTTGGACACTCCCCGGTTCCGGCCTGGGGACTGGGGGCGGTGAGCCTGGAGAAGCAGAGCCAGGACCTGCCTGCCTGCATGGACAGAGGGCCAGAGGCTGCAAGGCTTCTCCCTGAAAGGCACCTCTAAACCCTGCCCCGGGAGCTGGCTCCAAGCAAGAGTCTCTCCTGCTCAGAACGCCCCTTCTGGCCAGCTTAGGGCCATCAGGGCAGGGACCCTTGGACAGAGGCCAGGACTTCTCCACGCGGTCGACTGAGCCCCTGTGAGGCCCAGGCTCCCAGCAGAGGAGGCCGCGCCCACAGCGGAGGGCGGGGCAGCATGGCCCCTGGGGAGTCCGGGCCCCGCCCTGCTGTGGGCCTGTCCGCTGGCAAATTCCAGCGCACTCCGAGAGGTCCTGCCTTGGCTGGAGCCACCCGGAGTCACACAGTGAGTGCCCCCCAGTCTCACGGCAGACAGGAATTCTCAAACTCTCCAGAAGGCAGAGAACCTGCCCAGGGTCAGACGAGGGGCCTGGAAAGGGGCCACACACGCCAACACCAGCCTCGCCAGCTCCACCCTCGCCGGCCCTCCACAGAGGAGACAAACGGCAGTCACGAGCACCAGGGCCCATCCCAGGCAGAGGCCTGGCACGAGGACATGGGCTGGGGCAGCACGGCGGGATGCCAGCCCGTGTGGGGGACACCCAGGGCCAGTGAGCACGCCTGCCGAGGGACCTGCCCTGGGCCAGCCTCGGAGGCCCCGGCGTCCTAACTGAACTCGACCATGTCCTGCCTGGACCCAGGCAGCAGCCGCACAGGCCGGCACTGCAGCAGCCAGATTGTGGCCCCTGCCCCTGACCTTTCCCTCCCTGCTTGGGGCTTCTCCCTTCCTGCTCCTGCTCCCACTCAGGCCAGAGGGTCCGGCTGGAGATGCCCAGCCTGCAGCAGATTTGTGGTCTGGGTGCCGGGGAGAGGCAACACCCCTGGCTGGGTGGGCCCCTAGAGGCCAGGCCAGGACATCCCCCCAGAGGCTGCCCGCCTGGAGGAAGTGAGCCCGACACCGGGGCTCACCTGAGAGTGGACCGGGAGGCCCAGGCCCCGCTTGTCCGAGATGATGAGGGTGATGATGGTCTTGAGAACGGTGGCGAGGAATGTGTTGACTCCGAAGACCAGGGCACGGAGCTCGTGAGAAAGAGAAGACGCGATCTGAAAACTGGACAGGAAGAGTAGGCCGTGGTCAGGGGTCCAGCCCAGTGAGGGGCAAGACCGACCTCAGGCGCAGAGGAACCCAGCTCGGAGAGGCACTCCCGAGCCGCCAGTGGCTGCGAGAACTGCCGTGTGGTCCAGTGATCAGCCAGCTTGCTGAGGCTGCAGGTGACTGGCTAGATCAGCTGGGCACCTCTCCCACAACAACTCACAAACCAAGTCCAAAATGCGACCTTGGGAAGACGGGTAAAGTCCTCTAGTAACTGTGGGACGGAGTAAGTCATAATCAGTATAGAGGTCTCAGAAAATCACCCTCGTGGGAGCGAGATACCAGCAGAACCCAGGCACAGACAGAGCACAAGGAAAACTCAAAGTCCTTGGTCGTTAAATGATTCAGTCAATTAGGGAAAGAACAGGAAAACAAAGAAGGAAAGCCGGAGGAATTAATATGCTCAGAGCTTCCAGTCCTCAGCAAAGAAATTAACATTTGAACATACTTCGAATTAGAATCCCCAGAGTGCCTGAGAAAACAAAGCGGACAAGAAATGTTCTAAAGTTCTGAAAACAAAACCGAACAAAAATACCCAAGGAAGTCCTTAAAGAGAACGACCGAGGCCAAGGAGCTTCTGCTGGGGTGGAGAGGGCGGGGGGGGGGGGCCAAGAAATACACGAAAAGGCAGGATGAGGGTCACAGACAGACACACGGATGGTGAGAAGAGAGCGGGTCAGGGGCCCCGACGACAGATTCACTGCTGGGAAGCTGGAGCCGGGCCAGGTCCCGCCGGCACAGGCAGAACGCCATGCCACCCACAGGTGGTTTCAGATGGTGCTCCTCCAGCCCGGAAGTGGGACTGAGGGCACAGTAACTGGGTCACGTCTGTGACAGAAGCTCCTATCACATATGGAGATAAGCACACTGCAGATAAACAGGGAAAAAAGGAATCCCAGCAGAAGAAGAACCCACAGACACAAACTGGCCACGACACCAGCGGGGAGCCAGCCCTGCCGTCACTAGGGAAAGACGACTGGCCCCGGCCACCCTCCGACACCCGCCGGGGCTGCGCACTGGCCAGGCGGGCACCTGCGACATCTCTGCCACCCTCCTTCTAAAGCGCATGCCCTTTAACCTCACCAATACCTGCTAGGACCTGCCTGAGGCCATTATCAGAATTTGGGAAGGAAAATGTAGGTGAGAGGAAGTGGCTTCAGTGTCGTCTGTCCTAGGAAACTATCAGGGCAGGTCCATCACCAAGAGGCCCAACTACGCACGCGCTCCGGACGGAGCCACGCGGCTACGTGCGGGGCAGGGGTGCAGAGTGACCCCCACGTGTCAGCGTCAGGACCCGGGTCTGAGGAGGACGCGTCCTCTTTACGCCTTTCTGTGTCCCATTTGATCTCTTCTGTATCCGACTTGACCTTTCCTGCATTGTCTGATCTTTCCACCACGCACACCTACGGTGCTTACAGTTAACAGGAGTCAGGACACTAGGTGGTCCTGAGAGAAGGGAGTGGAACACCTGGGGTCCTGGCGCCCCTCCCACAAGGCTGACATGACAGGAGAGGGGAGTGAGCGACCAAAGGAAGTGCTTTCCAGGACATTCACAGGCTGAGAAAGCCGGGGGAAGGGTGGACAGGAGGGGAGGATGGAAGGCCAGGCCACACAAGGGAGTCAGGCCACCTGCCAGGAGCTAGCAGTGTGAGCGTGTATGCTGTGTCCATGACTGCACATGAACACGTGTGAGGGATAAACACACGTGTGAGGGATAAACACACGCGTGTGGTGTGAACACGTGAAGCATGCGTGTGCAGCTTTCTGAGAGGTCTGGTTCAGAGAGTCACACAGAGGGCAGGAGTCAGCTGGACGTGGGCTGAGGAAGGTTCTGGAAGGCACAGACAGGTCAGCGGGCAGCTCTTGGGACGTCCCTGGGTGGGTGCAGGAGTGCCCCCAGGGGCATGAGGAATGCAAGGGCACCAGGGGAAGAGCCACCCTGGGCAGAAGGCCAGCTGGGTCACCCGGTCACTCCTGGGCATGAGCCACCATGCCCAGAGTGGGAGTGGACAGGCTCAAAAGGGCCACAGGGCTACCTGAGATGGGAACTCAGATGCAGGGCCCGGAGGCTGGGAGGAAGGGCTTCCCGAAGTCTGGTCCCTGTGGACAGTGAGTGGCTCGGGGGGAGAACAGGGGACATCCACACGGACCGGGCTCCTTGTCTAGCCGTGAGGTTACAGTGGCTGGGACAGGAGGTGCTGTGGACAAGTGGCTCCCTGGCTAAGGGCGCCCAGGGTTCACGCTCCTCCCGGCTGACTGGGACCACACCAGACGCCGCTCCACACTGCCCAGCACACGCTCCTGCTGCTCCCCCGGAACCTTCTGGAAGGAGGCCTCTCGATACACACAGCACACGACCTCCATCTGCTCGCACTCGGCCAGGCCCCAGGCCCTCGCACGGCCACCCGCATGGCCGCCCGCACGGCCGCCCGCACGCCCAACTCACGTGGCGATGGGCACCAGGAACTGGTAGGAACCGCGGAAGAGCACGAAGGCCATGTAGCACAGCCAGATGCTGTCTGTCCTGTACATGAGGAAGACCAGCCCAGCCTGCACCACAGTCACCACCGCGATGACCAGCTTCGCCCACACCGCCCAGCGGATCTTCACGAAGCCCGCCGCAAAGGAGGTGATGGCACCTGTGCGGGGAGACGAGCGCGTCACGACTGGCCTCGGGGGCGGCGGGGCGGGCGGGGCGGGTGGGCGTACCGAGCAGAGTGGAGGCGGCATCGGCCCCGCCGTTGTAGACCCTCGTGGAGTCCATGGTGGGGTTGACCACGTTCCACAGGATGTGCACGTAGTAGACGATGAGGTAGTAGCCGGTGGAGTTGAAGACCCACCAGAGGGACCAGAGGCGCAGCTGCGGCAGCCGCAGGTTGTGGCCCAGCTCCCGGACCATGCGCGCAAGGGCCGAGTCCCGCCAGGCCGCCGCGGGCCCGGGCTTGCCGCCCGCGGGCTGGCCGGGGCCCGGGTTCATCTGGTCCAGCTCGGAGGGCGAGGCCTCGGTGGGCGCGCTGCGGTTGAAGAAGAGGCTGCGCTTGGGGCGTCTCAGGAAGAGCGCAAGGACCAGGCTGAAGGTGAGGAAGGCCAGCGAGATGTAGTTGAGTGTGGAGAAGGGGACGCGGCCCATGGTGACCAGCAGCTGGCCCAGCACGGAGCTGGTGAAGACGCCGAGCAGCACCGCGGCCCGCGAGTAGCCGGCCACGCGCTGGTAGTGGGCGGGGGGCACGAGCGAGAAGACGTAGGAGGAGTAGGCGATGCGGGCGGCCATGGTGATGCTGAAGAAGAGCTCCATGAGCTGCATGTGCAGCACGGACGAGCCGAACAGCAGGAGGAGCCACACGGACACGTAGCTCAGACCCTGCAGCAGCAGCACCGGCTTGTAGCGCAGGTAGTCGGTCAGCAGGAAGATGGGCACCAGCACGGCCAGGTAGGAGTATGACAGCACCGGCGTGATCTCGTTGGTGACCTGCGTGACACGGAGGCTCGTGACATGGAGGCTCGTGACCCCGGCCTGGGGGCCGCCCTGACGCTCCAGCCACCTGCCACGTGAGAGCTCCGCCCACACCCCACTGCCCCCTGTGCCCTGTACGTGGCCCCCTGCCAGAACTACGCCATGGGCGCCAGCCTCTGAAAATGTGCAGCCCCTTCGGGCCATCCAGGGCAGCCAGGGAAAAGCCTGACCCCCAAACCACGCTCTGCCCTGAACCCACCCCCACGGGCTTGCTTCTCACGCAGCAGCTCAGTACTGACACCTGCAGACTCCCACTGTAAACCACACAGAGTGAGGACACAATTGCCTACAGAGAGCTTGCAATTACCCTGTGAATCATTGGTAATTACGTGTTGTCGTGCGAATCCAGACTTAGCTGTCTTAATGAGACTAAAACATGATGTGATCTCACCTAACGACATGAGTCTAACAGCAAGGAAAACAGAGTCATAACCAAGTCGCGCTCGCACTGACATGGCCGCCTCGGTCACGGGAGGAGAGGCAAAAGCGAGGGGCAGCGAAGAGGCCAGGAATACAAAGGGTGAGTTCACAGGACGGGTCATGCAGAACACGCAGGAAGGGAAGGAATGACAGAGGAAAGGAGGGCAGGGGACAGGAGGGGACAGCACAAGGGACACTTGGGAGAAGGGCCCCACAGCCACCCCACACTGGCCACACAACAGGCAGGGCTGGGCCCTCGCCCCCACTCATCAGGCAAACTAGGACACGCGTCCTGATGGGGCCAGGACTCCTGGCTTCGCCAGGGGAGCTGCCCACAGCCTCGACCATTCAGTTCTCCACACAGACGGAGCCAGCCCGGCAGGACACTCCCTCCTGGTTATGCAGGGCAGGGGCACAGCCAGACGCACCCAGGGCGAGAGCCAGATGTCCCCCTGGTGGCCTGGGAAGGACCACCCCAGGCCCACTCTGCAAGCACCAGTACCAGCTCAGGAGAGGCCCAGTTCTCGGCCTCGCCCCATTTCTAGGGGATGGACATTGAAGGTGCCCTGTGCTCGGAGCTCCTCCCGAGGCCCAGGGGGGTCCACCTACCTTTCCTAAGCCCACCTGACCCTGCCCTGAGCCCCGGGGTAGCATCAGGTGAGCCCTGGGCCTCCCTGGGCTCTCAGAGGGAGGAGACAGCCTGCAGGGCTGCGAGGCAGCCCGCCCTCCTGCCCAGGCCCTCTGCCAGGTGGCCTCCTGACCCACGGGCCCACCAGGAGGCAGGGCTGACCTGAAAGGCTGCGGCCCCCAGAACACTGAGCACTGAAGGTCCCCAGGACATCCGGCACAGCCTCGGGGCAGGTCCACGGGGTTCGCGGGAAGCTGACTGCTCAGCTCTGGTCCCAGAGCCTCGGGGCCAGCTGCAGGGCTGGACCCTGTTTACGGAAAATTCCAGGAACATCTAACAGCCCCTCAGTTGGTGAGACCTCTTGGCAGATGGCTTGCTCAGCTGCAAGGTTTCGGGGTCGGCACCGTGGGGTCAGTGCTGCGGGAGGCCAGCCAGTTTTCCTCCTCCGCCTCCCCACTCCCTCCTCTGCATTCCATGATCTGCTTTCCTGGGGCTGGCTGCCTCGGGCCAGGCGGGAGTCTGATCCACATCACGCTTGTGGGACTTGCTGGGAGCACGGTGCCCATGAAGACCCTGGGGTACGTGGCGTCTGTCAAGTGGCACGAGGCTGGCCTCCCACTGGCCTCCGCCCTGCATCACTGGGCCACGTTCCCAACACCTCTGTTTGGACAGGTCGGGTCGGGCTGACAGGCAGAAGTCGGGAGCTGTGCCAAGATCGGGACCCAGGCGGCTTCAGTCAGGAGGCTCGGCAGGGGCACACAGCAGCCAGGACGAGTGGGGGTGGGGCTCGGGGCAGAAGGAGGGGTGCCGGGGGTTCTGAGGGGAGCAGGCAGGGCCAGGGCACAGGTGACTCCAAATTCCAAGAGGAGCGGTGTCCAGGAGCCAACACCTGGGGCGCCTAGAGGGGCGCTGAGTCCTGCCTGACAAGTGAGCAAGCCAGGACAGGCTGTCACGAGGATACTCCATGGCCCCACCAGAGATGGGGGGAGGGTCAGCCGCGGGCCAGAAAGGAATGGAAGGGCCACAGTGGAGGCGGGCCCGTGGGGCTGGGAGTCCGCCCAGCAGCTTGGATGCAGACGCATCACAGGTTCAAAGGAGCAAAAGCAAGCCTGGGACCCTCCGGGAGGTGCTTCGTGAACCTGGGGAGGCCAAGGCTCCGCACAAACCAGAAGCAAACTCTGGCTGAATTAAAACACGAAGCTGCAGCAAAGGGGTCTCCTGACGCAAAGCGAGGGGATTGGTGCAGACCAGAGGCACCCGCACATGTGCAGTCCGGCTCCGCCAGCGCCAGGAGCCCCACAGGGAGAGGGCAGGCCGGTGGAGGCCATGCACCAGAGGCAGCCGGGGACGCGGGACCAGGGCCAAAATCAAGGAGACGCAGCTCCTCCAGTGGCCAGAGACCCTTCTGCTGCCCATCAGGTGGGCACAAGTCCAACAGCGCCTCGCCTCGCCACGCTGGCGCGAGGGAGTCAGAAGCCGGGCACCCACCGCAGAGGCAGCAAGGCTCGACCTGGGGACCACAGGGCAGCAACGTGCAGTGGCGCTGCCTGGGGAGGATGAGCTGGAGGCCCCTGGGGACCCTGGAACAGGGTGGGCCCCTTGGGGTTTGATGCCACCTGGCCAGAGTCAGGCGGGACCTGCCCGAACCCGTGTGGGTGAGGTGGCAGCAGTGGCCCGGACCCCCAGGCTCCCCCAGGACCGGCCTCAGCCGCCCCTGCGGTCACGTCCGAAGCCTGGTGGGCGGCTTAGTTTCTGAAACCTACCACCTGATCAGCTAATGTGTAACCTGAGAGGGCAGGAAGGCGGGATTCGTCGCTCTTTGGCTTTGGAGATTTTCCTATTATTTTACCAGAGCGCCACCCACGGGCTCACTCCTGAGTAGTCGCAGTGGTGGGATGACAGCCCCTTTAAGGACAGAGTGCTTTTCCGGGGACACAGGCTGTCTGGCCAATCGGTGAGCCCGGGTGTGAGGGACGGTGGCTCCGAGGAGGAGGCCAGGGCCTGGGGGGCACAGGAGGCAACCCGAGGGCCCTGCCTGTCCCAGCTGATGGGCAGAGCCCCCCACCCGGGCTCACCTGGGAAGTGACCCCTCTGGCAGCTGTGCTGGCCGGGGGTGGCACGCACTCACACACATGCAGCTGGAAGCCTATCTGCTTCCCATGAGGGCTACTTAGAGGGGACAGGCCTCGTCTGCACGGCACCTCCATGTGACTTAATTCTGGGGTTGCTGAGGGCTGGGGGCCAAGCTCTCGCCACGGAGACAGGCAGGGGCTCCCTGGAGAACTCAGGTGGCAGGTGGGCCCAGCAGGTGGGGTCCAGCGCCAGGACATGGGGTGTGGGGACCAGTGGCCATATGGGAGGGGACAGAAGGAGCTGGGGGCGAGGGTGTGTGGCCCAGGGAGCAAACGGCACAGGCAGCCAGGGACCCCGCCATGGGGGGCGGGTGGGTCCTCAGGCAGGACAAGCAGGGTGGTGACCGGGACTCGGACTAGAGCCCTGACCATGCGCTCCATCAACCACCAGCCGCTGCGTCCTGTTCTGTTTTATTTTATGGAGACGGATCCCAGCGGGGACACCACCTGCGCTGCTTCTGTTCTGCGTGCGACCTGAGACTCACGTCCTGCGTGGGCTTGTTAGTCAGGTCTCAGTGAGACCCTGTGTCCTTGCTGCTGAGCAGAAGGAAAATCCCTTCGGTAATCTCTCTGGGCAAATCGGCTTCTGCTGGGAGCAAGTGCCTGGCAGGCGGGCGGGGGCTTCTGGGCAGGCGGGCCAGCCCGCGGGGGGCACCGCTCTCGCTCGTCCCTCAGAGCCCCACGGACTCCTCTGCTGGACCTGCCTTCGCTCTAAGCGGCCTGGGGTGAAGGTGACCACGGGGCTGGCGTGGAGCCCCAGCACCTGCAGCCTGCACCCCCCCCCCCCGCCCAGCACGGCGCCCACGTGCCTGCTTCTGCGTGAAGTTCTTGTCGGGGCCCAGGAGGTAGGGCGTGACGAAGCTCTCCCCCGGCCGCATCTGAGCCATGAAGCCGTAGAAGCACAGGTAGGACACCAGGCACCACCAGGACTGCGGCTCGCGGCCTGGCCGGGGCTCTGCGGGGCCCTGCTTCTCCGCCTCCCGGCCCGAGAGCGCCATGCCGCCAGGCCCCCGGCGCAACACTGCGGGAGACGGGAGGGGACGCGGGACCTGGAGAGAAGAGGCGGAGTCAGCGGAGCTCAGCAAACAGCCCAAGCTGCCTCCCCCCACCCGCCTCCCGGGAAACTCAGCTGAAAGCTCCCCGCCCACCGCCCGCCCTGTCGTTCAATAGGGATCCAACATGCCAGAGGGCAAGAGGGCCCCCAGGCCCCAGACCCGTTCCCAGCCCGGGGCTTTTAACAGTCCAGGTGCCAGGTCCATGCAGACCTGGCTGTCACCACCTTCAGGGGTTCCCCAGATGGCAGCCACCAACCATGTGAGGCCAGAAAATGTTACATTACTAAAAACCAAACACAGTCAAGATCCAGTTCCTTGGCAACACGTGACTCATTTCAAGTGCTCACAGCAGGGGCGAGGCTGCGGGGCTGCGCACACTGCCCTCCCCAGGTCTGTCAGCCTGCTCCGGTGCCCGGGGTCCCTGCGTCAGTGCCACAGCACCAGGCGCATCCAAGTGCCGGACGCAGCAGCTGGAGAAGCCGTCGCCCCCGGGAAGGCCCAGAGGATGCGGCAGGAAGGGGCCCTGCTGGGGCGCCTGGTGGGCACACTCCTGGTCACAGCCCTGGGTCAGCAATGGGGGCGGAGGCCCCCCAGGTCCACCGATGGAGAGCGAGACTTCATGCCAGCGTCTGACGACTTCAACACAGGCCCGGGCCTCAGTTCAGGGAACTATGGTCAGATGAGCAGAACTGCTTCCTCCTTCTGCGCTCCTATGTCTATTTCTATGACTCAGGGAAAACGGGCGTGGAGGGTTAACAGCAGGAAAACCCAAGAAGCCGGGGCTGGTGGGTTTGTCTCTGAGGCTACAAGGAGGGGCAAGGTAGGCGTGAGGGGGCAACGGTGGCCCAGGAGTTACAGGGTCTTAGGACAGCCCCTGAGTCCTCACGGGCCAAGTGAAGCACCAGCCGGGTAAGGGCTGGAACCCGCCTCCCCCTGCACCCCCAGAGGGCACACAGGCCAAGCGGCTCCAGCAGAGACTCGGAGGTTTGCTTTCCTTGGCCTGTGTTTCTGAGCCCCTGGGAGCTTCAGAGACGGCTGGAGGGGCGCGGCCTCAGAGAAGGGTGCATACACGCCCCGCCCACCGTTCCAGCCCCAGGACCCCCCCACGTTCACCCTGTGCTCCAGGTGTGCCGTTCTCTGGACGCCGGGAAACCCGCACTCACCAGCTCAGCACCCAGCACTCGGCTTGGGGTGAACAGCCAAGAACTTACCAAGCCCAGGGTCCCCAGGAGGGGGTCCCACCCTCCCTGTCCCCCAGGGGCTCAGGGGACCCCTGCACTTGGCCCTGAAAGGTATCATCTACGGGGCGATGGGAACTTCCCATACCTGGTGCCCCCAAATCCCGGGGCAGCGGGAGCAGTCCCAGACCCCAGGGCCAGGCAAGCACACTGCCATCTTCATTGCTACGTCCTGGACTCTGACGGCTCCTGGACCCTGAGGCGGCGCTTCTGAGACAACAGTGACAGCCTGTCAGAAGCTTGTCTGAAGGTCTGGGGCACAGCCTGGGCGGACGGACTCTGCGCCCCAGCACGGCCCCAGGCACGCCCACACAGGCTGCCTCGGGCCTCCCGGCTGCTCAGTGATAGGCGCTCCACCTGCTGGTATCTCTCGCCAGCACGCAGCCTGCCCCCACCAAGGCTCAGACGGGCCCCAGGATCCCCCAGGGTCACCACCATGCAGTGGAGACCGCCTCACTCCCCAGAAGCACGGATACGCAAGGAACCACTCCGGGCGAGGGCCAGGGAGCCCCGTACCAGCTGAGGAGCTCTGTAGTGTCTGCAGACGCCCAGGGAGCCAAGCAGGAGGTGGGGCTTCCCCTAGGGCACCCAAAGCCGTCTCCTCAGGTCAACCTGCAAGCTGCACTCCCTCCCAGCCCACCTCAGGGCCAACCCCATCAAGTGCTGGACCTCACAGGCTGTCCCTCCAGTCCCATCCCTGCAACCCGACCATAAAGTGCTCAGTGTAGGAGCTCCCCACCTTCCTCCTGAGTCACAAGACAGCTGGAAGGAAGGAGGGCGCCCCCACCCCCAGCCTCCTGGCCGCCTCTGCTCTTGGATCACAGGATGCTGAGGGCCGAGGGCTCACCCAGGGCTCATATGCAGACGGGTCTCGCCTCTGGGCTGCAGCCTATTGGCTGGCAAGTCTCCCAGGCACACACGGGGAGCCCTCCACCTGCCGTCTCTGTAAATGTTTGCTCAAGGAACCGCTGCCTCAGGACAGGCTCCGGGCAGGGGTCTCTGCAGGAAGGCAGCTCCCCCCAGGCCCTCGGGGGCAGGCACACTCACCAGGCCCATCGACTATGCCAGGAGGGACTGAAGCTCCCTCTGCTTCTTTCTCCCTCAGCCCGGCTGCCAGGGACCCACTCTCCAAGAATGTGAGTGGAGATGCCCGCCCTGGTCAAAGGCAGCTGCCTGTCCTAGAGAACTTACAGCCCCGTGTCCGGCCTAGTGACCCCCAGAGCCTCATCCTGCCCGGTGCCGGGGGGCAGAACAGCAGGGCAGACGCTGAGAAGCACGGAAGGGGCCAGGCCCTCGAGGGGCTCCCTGCAGAAATGGCCCCTTTCATTCATTCCTGCTTCAAGTTTTTCCTGAGTGTTGTTTAAAAAACCCCTGTCCCTTCCACCCATAGGAGGCCCTCCTCTAAACTCGGGGGTGGGGTGGGGGCAGGGTCACGGTCCTAGGCCTCCCTCACCAGCTCCACCTGGCTCCCCGCCGATGAGGCCCCACTGCAGGGGCACCTGAGGCAGATCCCAGTCACCCTCACGGGCTGAAAAGCCACCACCAGGCACCACATAAGAGAGAACAGTGGGGCTGGAGTGGCTGGCACCGTGGCCATAGCAGCGCCACCACGTGGAGCTGGGAGCAATGGCATTTATTTGAACTAAAGAGACACCCCAGGGACAGGAGGCTCGGGCCACTTCGGGACATGCGGGCGTTTCTCCCATGCGTCACCCACACTTGGCTCGGCATCGCTGCACGCACTTTCCAAAACTTCTAAAACAGGTCGGGGGCAGCCAGCTCGTGTGCCCACGGGCTGGACAACAGGGTCACGGGGAGGGGCTCAGCCCCATCCCAGTAGCACACTGCCACCCAGAACGGCAGGGCTTGTTCACCCTGCACCACCAGGAGGAAAGGCCACAAGTGCGGGGACCTGGGGTGGGACGACGGGGGTGCAGAGAAAGGGCAGGCGCAGAAGCCGGGGTCTCCACCCGCATTCCAGGTGGTGACTGTTGGCCTCCGGAATCATCTCTCTGTTCATTCATGTGCCTCACGTGAGGTGAGTGTAGTGACAGCTCTGCAGGCGACGTGGTCAGCGACCAGAGCCAGGACTAAAGTCCGCTTCCACACATGCTGCCCGGGAAGGGGAGGTGGAGGCACCCAGCCAGGTGCTCACCGCCGCAGAAACAGCACAGAGGGCGAGTGAGGTGGCCGAGCTCAGGAGCATCAGGCGGCAGGGCAGGCTGGACCCCAAGTGTCCGGACCCCAGCCCGGCCCCGTGCTCGTTCAGGCCTCTTCAGGGCAACCGACGGAAGTACCGCTGGCCAGCCAGGAGGGTCAAGGGGAGGACGAGGACCATCAGGAGAAAGTTCTGACGGTTAACCTCCGGCCGCTTCAGATCACCCCCTGCACCTGCCCTGGGGGGAGCACCAGCTGTGCCCCTGGCCCCGCCCCCCAGCACGGGGGAAGGCCTGAGGCCCAAGATCAAAAAAAAAAGCAAACAGCATCTCTCTCATTAGGTGCTTTTAAGCAGCTACCTCTCTCTTCAGTTAACATTCCTAGTAAGAAAGAGAAAAGCCTTAAGCCCTGCCTGCCCAGATCAGATAACAAAGTTCTGTGTTCCAAAGAGTAAACTAAAATCCTTCGGGCAGGACTGCTCTGGACACCCAACCCACAGGTTTAAAGCACCCTGGAGGTGTTGGTCATGTCTGCCCAGCACAGGTAACTCTAATACTTGGGGTTATTAAACCCACCAAAGCCCCCTCTGAAAGTAAGGATGTGACAACACAAGATGACACAGAGGCTGAGTGACACAGTCCATCAGGGTGAGGTAGAGGGAGATGCCACCAGGGACCCCTGGGGTCTGGGCACCTGGATCCCACACCTGCAGAGGGAGGGAGTCCTGCTGATTTCATCGGGCTGCAGGAGAGCCCTCCAGTCTCCCGTAGGAGGGGGCACCTAGTCACTGCTTAGCAGGGCGCCCAGCAGGTAGCGCCGACGACTATCTGACTGCACTTTGGGCAGCCTGCAAAACAGCTTCTAGATGCATCTGCATGTTCTTCTGAGCCGGCCCAGATCCTAACTCGGATCCTAAGACCTGAGAGTGGGGCCGACATGGTGAGGAATTCCATACACACACACACACACACACACACACACACACACACACACACAGGTGTGTGCCTGGTCACCCCCTGGACTCTCCAGGACAAGCACTTCAGACAGGACTTGGGGAACAGTTCTCCAAGGGTAGAGTATAAGTGTCCCACTGCCCTGGACAACCTCCAGGGCTTGGCTCCAACCACCCAAGGGCTGCTCCAAGGGGAAGTTGTTGATGCCTACAGACTCTGGGCGCAGGAAACAACGAGTTGGCTGGAGACCAGAAGCGCACCAGGGACTTCTGCACGTGCGCAGAGACCAAAGGTGACAGAGGCTCGGAGCAGGCGCCAGGGTTCCCACTCAGCACGAGACAGCGCGTGGGACTCACGGCCCCTGCACGCACCGCCCGCACCCTGCGCCCACCCCGGCACCAGGAGCCCACGCAGCCCGCGCTCCTCCAGGACCCCAGAGCTCTCCGCGCCTGCGCCACCGCGCCCACCCCAGGCCCCGCAGCCCCTGGCTTGCACCTCCGCGCCCACCCCAGCACCAGGAGTCCATGCACCCCGCGCTTCCCCGGGCCTGGCAGCCCCCGCCCACGCCTCCGCGCCCACCCCGGCTCTCAGAGCCCATGCACCCTGCGTTCCTCCGGGGCCCCAAAGCTCCCGTGCGCCCCGCCCTCCCCCCGCGCTCCCCTCCGCCCTTGGCCCGCGCGTCCCTGCGCTCTTCGGAGACCCCCGCAGCCCGAATACTTGTGCGCTCCCGGCCTCCTCCGCTGGGTGCACGAGGGGACCACAGTGCCCACAATGCCCCGCGCCGCTCGCTTCCGGGAGGCAGGGGGAGGGGGCTCACCTGGTCCCGCCCCCGCCACGCGTCACCGCGGACGCCGTGCAGGATCTCGGACACGTTCTGCACGGTTGCCCCCGCGATCGGCATCGGACCGGCGCAGCAGCCCGCGCGCTCGCCCTGCGCCCCAGCGACTCCGGACTCAGCCCCTACTCCAGCCCACCCCGTCGCCGTCCCCTGGTCACACGCCCCTGCTCGGGGAGCCTGCCACTCCCGGAGCGTCCACGGTCCCGTCGCAGCCCTCACCGCACCGCGCAGCTCCCTCCCGGTCTCCTCGCCCTCCTCTCGTGCCTACCCACGCAGCGCCGGGCTCTGGTCGCTGGTCACAGCTCTGCCTTGTGCTGGAGGCCTCCCGGACCAGACCTGGACAGAGGCACCCCGGAGCTGTGACCGCCCCTTTGGACCAGCGCCGGCCCCCTGACTTCTGTGCAGCCTGACGCCCGCCGTCCTGAGCAAGAAGTTCGTGTACTTTTTCTTTTAGGTTCATTTAGAGCCATGCCTTCCCTAGCCAGCCGCAAACTCAAGCCAGGAACATTGGTCACTGCGCCAGGCAGGACAGAAGTCCCCCTGCCCCCACGCAGCTGCCTCTGTGGGTCACCCTGACCCATATTTGGTCGGGTGTTTGCCTCAGAATTCTATCGGCTCCCGGAGGTGTGTAACACATCAGATCATGTGGGACTCCAGCCAGACACGGGGGGCTCGGCTTCTGGAGGGAGGCAGGTTAAGTCAGTGAGGGGTCTGCCCACTGCTACCTAGGCGGGCCTGCCAGCGTCCAGCTCTGGGGCCCCCCTCCTCCGGAGGAGAACTTTGAGAGAGGCTCCTCCTGGGGGGTCAACGGTGCCCAGTCTTCCGCAGGGGCTCCTCCCAGGCTTCACAAGGTGGAAGGTGGGCTCATCCAGGCTTCTGGCTCCTGCCCAGGCCCCTCCGGCTCTGCCAGGACACAGTGGCCAAGGGACAGCGTTTGGGAGTGGCCTTGAGCTGTGCTGAGGAGTGGGTGGAGAAGCAAGGAGCTGATTCCTCGATTGCAAAATGCCCAATGGTGAGGGGGAGGGGGGACAGGAGCCCAGGTGACCTCTGCTGAGTGAGATCAGGGAGGAGGGAGGGCTAGAGACTGAGAGACAGAGATGGGGGTGGGGGGAAGGGCCAGGCCAGGCCCGTGCTCAGTGCTGGAGGGACGCAGGGCCATGAACCCACCCAGCACACCCTGGCCACCCCAGTGTCAGGACCCCTCGGGGAGTCTATGGCCTGTGGCTTGGAAGGCAAGTGGGATGGACCATGCCTTCCCCAACCCCCTCCCCGCCCAGGCCTCCATCACGGTGCTGTCCATCACCTCTGGAAGCAAAGCTGAGACCAGATGCCAACACACATAGACACACGCACACATGCGCACACACCAGTGCCAGAGGCACCCCAACAAGCACCTTCCAGGAAGATTCCCCCAGAGGCACCCAAGGACGTGTCTGCCCCAGGGTCAGGCCAGGGATCTGGGCTCTGACCCTGAGGCACTGGTCTGCGGGGATGGAGAGGCCCCAAGGGTCCTGCGTCCTGCATATCCATTCATCTTTCACAAAAAATCCGCACTAGCATCTCTGGTACCTGAAGACTCGGATGAGGGTATCGGAAGGACTGAGGCGACTTCACAGGAAGAGAGACGTGAGGGTCAGGGCACCTCCAGGGCCCTGGCGGGGGTGGGATGGATGGATGCCTGGGTGCCCTCACCTCCACCCCAGGGTCACGGAGCCTCTGTTGGTGTTGGGGTTGTGTCAGGACAGGAGCAGACAGGGTGAGACTTGCCGGGAGCAGAGGTCTTTTTGGAAGGTGCGCGTGACCAGGGGCGGGTCACCACCCCTTGGCTCCAGCCAGAGGATGACAGGCGATAACCTGGTTGGAGGTTGTGCGCTGAGGTGGGACTTGCCTGTGCACTCCTGCCTCTCACTCAGACATGGCCTGGTGGAGAAGTTCTGAGAGTGACACCATCTTGTGCAGAAATACAGAAACACGCAAGGAAAATGTGGCCACAGCAGCCTTGGAGGGGAGATGACATAGAACGTACATAGCGAGCATAAAGAAGACTTAAATCCCACTGTGAACGACTTTGATTTTATTTTTTATATAAACTGCAGCACGCATAGATAGAAGACATTTTTTTCTAAAGTCCCATAGAAACGTTTAAAAGATGACCCAAGGTAAAGTGCAAATCAAAGCTCAAATGGATTTCAAAAAAATGAAAAATCGCTTAGGCCACCTTCCCAGGTCTCAACTCCATAAAACTAAGTATTAACGATACAAAAAAGTGCAGCCCACCCTGACTGGCTAAACAATTTCAGTGGTTCTTCCAACCATTGTCGTGGGGTCAAAGAGCAAGTCAAGCTCACCTAGGTGACACCCACCACCATCAGACAAAGCGCCCCAGGAGCATTCCTGTTAAACGATGTTTATCATGTCCTGATTTTGCTGTTAAAATGAAAGAAGCCCAAGTTAACTCAGAAACCAGAACCTAAAAGAAACAAAACGAACCAAAGGAAGTAGGATGAAATAATGAGAAAAGCAGAGATCTATTAATTGGAAAGCAAGTAAATTTTGATTTTTTAAAATCGAAACTATAATTCCTCAAAAAATTAAAATCACATGGCACTGGTCAATTTGACCAAAAACAGTAAAAACGAATGTCCTGGAGGACGGCCTCTGAGTGCAGCCCCCGCGCCTGCGCAGGACCACTGACAGAGACCACGGTGGGGGGGCGGGGGGGACCCACGTCCTGAGGGAGGGGGCACCTGCAGGGAGCCCAGGCTGCCCCCACCTGGAGCTCCTACGCTCTGCCCGACGTCAGCCTCGTCATTTGATGCAGTTCTGCTCCCCTCTGTTTTATGGAAATTGGCAAGTAGAAGTTTAAGTTCATTTCTAAGACCAAGACAAAACCAAGGAAACGCCAAGAAGAGCCCTTCATGAGTCACTCTGCCCGGCAGTGGTGTCAGGAGGGGTCCGGCGCGTGGCACACGGGGGCGCCGGCAGGACCACTGCTGCCGCCCAGGAGGGGCCCCCAGAGCCAGGCCCCACGGGCCGCGTGGGGCACACGGAGGTGGGAGGCGCCCTGCCTCCAGTGAGGGGGCCCCGCACCGGGGAGGCGGATTCAGAGGACCAGAGGACGCGGACGGAAAGCTGGGGAGACCAGGCCCGGGGGGAGGGGCAGGAGGGTCCGGGAGGCGCACCGGTCGACCCGAGTCCTGGAGAGAGACAGACCCCGAAGTGCAAGGAGGGATTCGGGGGTCTGTAGCCTGGGCGGCGGCCCCTGCGGCTGAGAAGGGGGCCGGGGTTCTCCAGGAGGTGCGTGTGAGGTCACGTGGAGGCTGCGTGGCCGCGAGTGCGCCTCAGCCCGGAGCACGCCTGCCCTTCCCCGAAGGCGCCTCGCGGCTCTGGGGCACTGGGCGGACCTGCGACCGAGGCCCGCCGGCGCCGCGTCCCCCTCGCCCCTCCCCACCTGCACGGCCCCTCCCTGCCCCAGCCTCTTGCCCCCTCGAAGCCCCGACTCGCCGCCGTTTCCCGGATGCCTGTTCCCCGTCTCCACAGGCTGGGCCTGGACCCCCAGGAGCTGGGGCGAGACGGGCCCCCGGCCTTGCACCCTCTCCGGGCAGCGCGGGCCTCCCGCAGCAGGCTCCGGGGGGGGGGGAGGGCAGCGCACCCGCGGCAGCTCGCACCACGGGGAGGGCCGCGCGCAGCGGCCCGACGGCACGGCCCCCTCCCTACACCCGCCCAGGCGCCGCGCCTCCGCCCTCCCCGAGCCGCCCGGTCCCCACCGCCGCGGCCAGAAGCCCGAGCGCCGCCCTGGGGCAGAGGGGGCCCCGCCCTCGGCAGTTCTTTCGTTGCTGTTCGGAGTGGTTTTCGCTGTGTGGATGCGCCTCCTGTGTTTATCCTCCGTTCCTTGACGGATGTTTGGGTGGTTGCCAGTTTCAAGGACTGTAGCTAAAAATACGCTGCAGACATCTGCGCGGGAGTCTTCTTGGGAGCGTTACGTTTTCCCCTCTTGTGAGTGGACGCCTGCGCGCGGACTGGGGGCCTTGTCGTGGGAGCACGTTCAGCTTGGCGGGACCCTGCCCGGCGGCGACGAGCCTGCGGCGCCGCCCGCCTCACTCGTTTGTGGACACAGGGCGGTCAGCTCTTCACCTGGCCTTTGCGGTGGGGGCGATGTGGCGCCTCTTCCCTCGAAGGCAAACCTGTGATGTGGCGCGTGTTCCAACCTGCTGGCTAGTCTTTGTAGGTTGTGTTCAGTGTCTGTTCCAACCGTTTGCACGTTTAAAACCTGAGTATTTGTCTTCTTTTCAGTGAATTGCAGGGCTTCCTAGGTATTCTGGATGCGAGCCGGCTGCTAGATACACGGAATGTTGTTACTAATGTTCGCCCCCAGGCGTGCCTTGTCTTCTTGTTTGCTTAATGGTGTCTTTTAAAGAGCAGATTGGGGGGGGGCGGGTATAGCTCGGTGGTAGAGTGCGCGCCCAGCATGTACGAGGTCCCAGGTCCAGCCCCCAGTACCTTCACCAAAAGTGAAAAATAAACCTAATTACCTCCACCCTAAACAATTAAAATAAGAATTAAATTAGAAAAATAACGAGTAGAGCGTTTAATTTTGGTCAAGTCCAGTCTATCCGTTTTTCCTGCCCTGAATATTGCTTGCTGTATCCTGAGAAGTATGTGCCCATCCCGAGTCTGGGGAAATTTTCTGCAATGTTTTCATCCCTAACAGCGCTGACCAGCAGACGTCTCTGATGACAAAGAAGTCGGGCCGTGTCTCTATCCTGTCCGACAGGCAGCCACCAGCTGCAGGTGAGCATGAGAAGTGTGGCTCGGAACTGACTGTTAACTTCACTTCAATTAATTTAAATGTAAATATGTGTAACTAATGGCTCCCCAAATGGACAACACAGATCTAGACGTTTTACAGACTTAACTTTTAAACTGAGGTTTGTCAGCTGGAAGAGAAAAGCACGATGTGCGAGTCCTGAGTTCAGCTTCACGTGCGGACGCGCTGAGGACTGCAGGCCCGGAGACAGCCCCGCAGGAGCTCTGGGCAAGCACTCCACAGAGGTGAAGGGCGGACGCCCGTGTGTGTGTGTGTGTGTGTGTGTGTGTGTGTGTGTGTGTGTGTGTGTGTGTGTGGTTTTGGTGAAGAGGGTCCGAGCAGTCAAGCACGTGTCTCCGTAGAAGGACACCTGGAGCAGGTGTCTCTGTTAATGGTTTTAGTGCCTTTCTGGGTATGACAAGATGCAAGAAGTTGGGTTCACAAAGTTTTCTCTTGAAGTATTTATCTGCAGTCCTGTTCTTCCAGTTTTCCCAGAGCACAGAGTGCCTCATGCCAGATCTCTGCCCTGACCTCCTGTCAGGTGTGTTAAAGGTCACTGACCACTGGGTCCAGTGACTGCATTCTTGTAGAACCAGATGGTGAGCGGCTTTTTGGCTGCCAAGCGCATCGCCCATTTCTAATGTGTGTTTGTGAATGTGGATGCCCTGTGGGTACCCAGCTGTTCTTGCACAGTTGGTCCAAAGACTGTTCTTTCTCGAACTGGATTATGTGGACACCTCTGTTGAAAATCAGTTATCTACGTACATGTGGTCTTTTCCTGGACTTATTTGTCGCCTTTGATTTCCCGTGTGTATGGCCTTCCCACCTCCCACTTAGCTTTTCTTTCTCAAAACTGATTTCCTGTTGAATGTCTCTTACCTTTCTATATAGATTTTGAATCAGCTTCTCAATTTCTACAAAGTAAAAAGCCCATTGAGATTTTGATTTTGAGATCAACTTTGAGAATTTTCACCCTAGCAATGAGCTTTCCAGTCTATGGATATGGTATATCTTCCCCTTTCTTTAGATAATCTTTAATTTCTCCCAGCAGTGCTTTGTGGTTTTCAGTGTAAAGAACATGCAAATTTTCACTAAGTTACTTCTTAGATATTTTATGACTTTACTGTTACTGGAAGTGGGTGTTTTAAAATTTTTATTTACCGATTATTTGTTGCTAGTATGTAGAAGCACAGTTTATTTTTGTATGAAGTTAGTGTCCTGGAACCTTGCAAAGTTCACTTATTAATTCTAGTGTTTTGGGGTCGATTTTTTTAGAACTTCCTGTGCTCACAATTGTGCTTCTGTGAACAGAGTCTTTCACGTCTTCCAGGTGACCTGAGCTGGGAAGCGAGGGTGGGGGGCTCACTCTCCCCTCTCCCATCTCCCCAGATCTTTGGGACTCACTGCCCCCCATCCTCCTGCCAGAAGAGCTTGTGGGGGAGGTGGTGAGGGCAGGACAGCCCTCTGCTGCTCCCTCACTATTTTCAAAGCATCCTAACCCTCCGGAGGGCCCTGGCAAGACCCAGCCACCACCTCTGCAGAGCTGGGGGAGCAGGCTCAGCTGGAGGAGGCGGGGTGTGCGGGCGAGCGGGTAGAGAGGAGGAAGGAGGCCCTTCTCAGAGCTGAGGGTAAACAAGCATGAACTCCACACCCCCTGCCTGTGCTAACAAAGACCCTGCCGCTTGCTCAGGTAAATCGCACCTCCACAAAGTTGAAGAGAAGAACAGGACTGTGCTCTTTAGAAAGCAAGCTGAAGACGCTCAGTGGGACCTCAGCTGGGCTACAAAGCTGCAGGGAGACACCACGGGGCCCCGGAAACCACATCCCGGACATGTGCGTGGAAACTGCTGTGTCTGGGAAACGCGGAGAGCAAACTGGTCTGTGATCACAGGATCACGTGCCGCCGCTCTGTTCAAGCCTGTGTGTGCGTGGTGCGTGTGCACACGGGCACGTGAGTGTGAGTGTGTAAAGAAACTGAAAGAGCTTGCCATCTCAGGTCCAGCCCATGCACACTCTCAGGTCAGTAGAGCTCCCTCCCTCTCCCCTCCCCTCCCCTTCCCCACCCCTCCCTCTCCCCTCCCCCTCTGGCCCTCCCTCTGCTCCCAGGTGCCTGCTTTCCTATCTCTCACCTGTTGATTTGTGTGTGTGTCACTTGTTGGTCCCCCCACCTCAGCCCCTCTTCAGCCCCAGGAGCACAGGGACTGTCCCTTTACCAGGTCCCAGGACCAGGACCAGAAGAGGGAGGCACATGGAAAAAGTGAGCAGGTGCTGCTCCAAGGCCAGGCCCTCAGGTGAGGGTGTCTCTGATCGTTCTTGTCCTGAGTCACACTCCTGGCTTCTCTGCTCTGTAAACAAGGAACCATACAGACACCTTGGAAAGAGCCTCAGGCTGGCCGGGCGAGCGGCTGGCCGGCCACTGGGGGGCAGTGTGGCTCTGCCTGCAGCTGTGTGATGCGTGGCCTGGGGACGCCGAGGGGACTCCTGGGGTCCAGGCTGGCACCACTGCCCAAGGAGTGCGCGTCTGGGGAGTGTGGGCCAGGGCCAGCAGGCAGCCTCCACTTGCTCAGGCTTGGGACCGCCTGAGGATCCTGGGTTGGGGGCAGGCAAGTCACCCTCCCCACCGGGACAGGGGCCTGGCCCAGAGCAGCCCCAGGCCGTTCCTGACCTCCTCCCCTCAGCTGAGCCCTGCTGGTCCCAACTGCTGTCCCCTGCCGGCCAGGCCTGGGCTGAGCACGCCCCCCTCAGGTCTGTCTGACCTGACACAGGGCCTGCCCGCCCTGTTCCTGCCCCAGAAGAGAGCAGAACAGTTCCCAACGTGCCCACTGCTTTGCTTACTTTGGCACAAGACTTAGGGCAAGAGACGTGCTTTTTCTCCCAGCAAAACTGAGTGAAAGGATTCTCCCATGTTCTAAACATGCGCATTCACAACTGATACAGGAAAAATGGATGTGGGGTGAGGAGGGCCATGTCCCAGGTCTCGGTGGAGCCCTGGGACATGCCCCGCCGAGTGTGGGTCCTTGGCTGCACGTAGGAAAGAATTCAAGGAGGAGCCACAGGTGAGTAAAGGTAGGTGTATTCAGAGAGGCACACCCCCCCCAGACAGAGTGCAGGCTGTGTCCGAAGGCAAGCGCACGGCCACGCGCTGCGGGGCGGGTGCTCAGGGTAGCTGAAGGCAGGAGCACAGCCCGCACAGAGTGCGGGCATGCTCTGAGGACCAGGGAGCGAGAGAGGCGGTGAGGCGTGGTGTTGCCATTTCTCGTGGGCTCGGTAGCTTCACGTGCCAGCAAGCGGGCCGACCATTCCAGCCACTCTGGGGAAGAGGCTGGGATTCCCAGCAACTGGGCCATGCCCACGCTGACCGTTCGTGCCAGCCTCGGGGCGGCACGGCACCCATGGGTGTCATTTCCTGTGCTGCTGCATCACAGCGAGCAGACAGCGAAGCTCGAGTTCTGCCACAAGTCAGGTCTCCTGTCGCCTTAATCCTCAGGGCCTACTGGGGGTTGAATCGTCCACCATTTGGGTGTTAAGTGCTGTGACATTCCTTGACTGGCTGTGCCCTGCCCCCTTCCCTTCTGTCCCACAACTTGAGTCTCCTGTCTTTGCCCCCAGGAGGAGCCAGCTCAGCGCTGGGTAAACCCTGGCTGCCTGTGACTGAGGCGGTGGAGCCTCCCTGGGGCCTGGGGCCCCATGTGGTTAGCTTTACTCTTTCTATCATTACTGACAAATTGATAGATGAACATTTTTGTTAGTGTTTGGGCTTTTTTCCTACTTTATTTTATTTTACTTTTAACCTGTTGTCCATATTTGCAGATCCTAGCATTGTGCCTTGTTTCCATTTTCAGCGGAGCACCCGGAGTCGCACCCCACCGCAGCCCTCCTCTTCCCCCCGGAGGCCCCGTTGTGAATTCGGGGTGTGTGCAACTACTCCGTGGGTCTGTGTTTCCCGAACGTTGCGCCCTGATGTTTGCCCTGTTTTAAATGTTCAGGTAAATGGCTCTGAAACTGGCTTATCTTTTCCTGCCTTTTCTGAAAGCAGAGTTGTTGAGATGGCTGCTGTCAGGACGTGACCACCAGGTGGCAGGCGGCTGCTGGCATCAGGCCCCGGTTCCACAGCTCCACAGGCAACTCTTGGCAGTGTCGACTGAAATAGACGCGCAGCCTTAAAGTTAAGAGTCATGTTCTGTTTGGCGGGAGGACTCGAGCCGGGGTGACGGCCTCTCAGGTGTCTCTGAGGGGCTGCTCCGAAGAGGTAGGGGAGGAGCTGGATGTATAGGGGCTTTACAACAAAGACCAGGTAGTCAGAACAATGAAAGATTACTTGTTACCTAAAGAGAATCAGGCACCTCAAGGTAAAGAATTTACCGCTGTTCTATGTATGGGAAGAAGCAAACACTTGGGCTCACTGAATTCATTCCCTCGACAAGCAGCTGGCTGTCTCGGGCCAGTGTCCTGTCCTTTCTTACTCCGAGTCCGCTCAGAGGGCACATTGTGAGTGGCTGCAGAGGCCGGGCTGCAGGCCTGTCCCCACTGGGGGGTGGCAGCAGCCGCTGATGACTTGGTTTCAGCCTTCTTTGTTTACTGATATGGTTGCAGCATTTTCACTCACAGGGCAGTATTTTCGTTCACAGTGCTCCCCCTTGGTCCTAAATTCGACCAATATTTTGGGAGACATTTCGTGACTAATTTTGTCCCACGGTGCTTGGAAGGCTCATTCCTCGATCAGGTGAAGAATCTGTTGACATGCCACTCAAAGTGCCAGTTTTGGATCAGGCCCTGTTGATATTAAAAGTTCTCTGGGTCACCTGTCTTACTAGTCTATTATGATCCAGGAGATGTTTACCCCTGGTTGCTCATCCCCATACCTAGAATCACACTATTACAATTATCTTATGCAGGGCTATACGTTTTATCTATTTTCTCAAGATGTTTAGCCATCATCAATCTTGTTGGAGGCCTGGTTACACACTGGGAAATGGAAGAGACAACAATTTTATAAAATAGACAGGATGTAAGTAATACAGTTAGTAACGCTACTAAAGTCACAAGTAAGGATTTAATAGTTGAGAAGTTACATTTTTGGGTTAATATTTTGCTTGTGTTTCTGACTGAGCTTGAGTGATCTTGTAAGAAAATTCATATTCATGGTCAGGCTCAGAGCAGGGATTATTACTTGGCCAAGTGAGGTCTCCCACCTTGTAATGGCAATAGTGGCCTAAACAGAGCTATCATTCCTTTTTAGAATAAATTTTCTGAGGGCTCGCTAGTTAGAGCCTTGGAGTGGGGAAACCCACCAAGGCAACACAGAAGTACTGGACATGGGTAATTTACCGTGAACCTAACAGTTGGATTAGTTTATAAGCAAAGGTGTGAGCAAACATCAAAGTGATTGGTATGCAGGCCTGGTCCGGTGTCTCGGGCCAGCTGTCTACCTCAGGTGTCGTCTTCTTCCCATGCTGGCCTGGTAGCTTTTTCTTCATTTGAGCGTTGCTTTAAGGAGAGCAGTGCTCTATAGGCCAGTGCACTGCAGGGGCGCTTTCTGACTGGAAACTAATCCGAAAGTCAGCTTCCTTTAGCTTTCACTGTGCTTGGTTTAGTTAAGAGTACCTGGTAAAGGTCCTTCCATTCAGGTTGGAGACAGTTCTTTAAGTCACGTCTGTTCTAGTGTGTGCAGCCCCCGGGCTGCAGGTCACGGGGCATCGGATCTTTACCCAAGGATAGACTATTGAGCTTCAGAAGCAAACCTAGAGTGTCCTTTTAATAATTCAATTAAACTTCGCAGCAATGTAACATTACAGTAAGGAATGATTTGGGAAGTGTCTTAGTAAATATAGTCCTCAATTAACAAAACTAGAATTTAATATAATTATAACCATATTCGTCAGTTTACTCAGTCCCATGTAACTAATCCGTTTGTTAACAGTTTTATGAAATCAGAGTTTTCATTAGACCTTTAAAATTTCTTACCCAGTTTATAGTTCAGTGCTATAAAGCATTTTGTAAAATCATCAGACTAAAACAATAACTGTCTATAAATGACAAAAGATTTAACAGCATGGTTAAACACCGTTACACTGTAATCGATAAAGAAACCTGGTCACAATAACCAGAATTATGACTGGTAACATTTCAGATATACCAGGATTTTAGGGTGTCCATACAAATTCTAGAATATCTATATTAATAATATTTTCTCATACAATGTAACCTAGGAAGATTTATTATTCATTTGACAATACCATGTTATTTATCATACCAAGTGAAATTTACTAGTTTAAAATCTCTCTTTGGGATGTTTCAGGGGCCCTCTGTAGCATCCCAAAGTTAGCTGGAGATCAAAAGAAATTTAACCAGAAATTGATATTTGGGAAGCTTGTTAAAAGGTTTCAAAACACTTGGTCAGATAAAAGTATAGATTACTGTGAAAGAGTACTTATTCATTAACAAGAAAATATTTCACAGGTAAAGGCAGAACAGAGCACTTAAGGGGTATGAGTAGCTTCACAACCTGTTACTGAAGGCAGATTAACATTTTAAGAAAACTTTGTCCTTTTAGCAGAGAGAAAACCAAATCTGGTCTTTTACCAGCTTACTTCTAAGATTCATTTACTTTGACCACATTTACTCTAAACTTAGCCAGTCCCGACCACGTGCAAAACACTTTCCTCAGGGTTCCTCTTCCACAAGCCTTCCACAGCTTTCTATTCTCATATTATTTTGTCCCTTATTTTCTCTTTCATTTAGAAGTGACCAGCTTCAGGACAAAGTCACTATTTTCCATTAACAAAATATAATTCCTTTCCTTATATCTTCCTTTACACATTCACCTTACTTTCCTAGGATGCTGAGATGTTTCCCTTAATAGTAGAGAACATTTCAGGGTGGTGCCAAACATTTATTAATATTTTTAAACACCTTTAGTTTCTCTGTAAGAGGAAGTCAAATGTTAAGTAATATTTCAATCTTATTTTATCTGAAAGTGGCATAGCTATTTAATAAACTCCCATCATTTAACTTAATTTAGCACAACTCTAGAATTTAAAGACACCAAGTATTTAGAGATTATTTTAAGCATACATTTTTAAAATATATTTTAAAGAATTTACCCAAAAGGTCTCATCTCATTTGCATTTTAATTTACTTAGAATTTTATCACACATTATTATTATTATTATTATTATTATTATTATTATTATTATTATTATTATTATTTTGACAAACCTGCAACAGATAGAACAGGACCTTATTTGACTTTCATTAAACCTAGGCACAGTAAGCGTATTGTACTTAATATTGATGACTCTAAATATTTCTTTACTAATTAGAACGAACTTAAACTAGACTTAATACCAAGCACTAACTTAACATTAAATATTTTCCAGTTCATGTGAACCTGAAAGTCAATTTGGTCAGTTTTTATTTTAAAAATACTAAATTTGTAAGCTCTTATTTTTATGTCAACTATGCAGAGCTGTTCCACTTTGATTTTTTTTTTTTTTAGCGGGAGAAATATCTCATATCTATAATGTGTACACAGACTTATAAACAGACAAAAGCTAGAGATCTCGTAGCTTCACTTTAAAAATTACTTAGGAGTTAGGTTTAACAATATAACTTTACTGCTTATGAACAACAGTTGGAGCGAGCTGAATTTGCTTGCTCACATCACTAAGGCTCACTATTGATGAAAAAGACATTTAAGATTTCTGGACAAAGTCTGAAGGGCCCGTCAGAGTTCTGAGTTCTAAAATGCCAGAAATGTCTTTGGTCTCAAGTTTCACCTCGTTGAGCTAATTAGGCTCAGCCCTAGGTCACTGTTTGCTGTATTTACATTTCTGATCTGCAGAACAGAGACAGGTGCTTCCAGTTCCCCAGAGAACTGCTCTGTCACCCAGGCCCAACTGCATCTCCTTAATTTGCTTTTCAGTATCAGTGAGAAGAGCTCTAAACACAGAATTCCATGTTTTAAAACTTTAAGGTTTACTTTATCACGTCTTCCAAAGCTTGCAGAAGGCGTTTAGTAAGGTCTCTTTTCCTTGAGTTGTAAGTTAAACCCAGGGTAGATCTCTTATTATTCTTTTTTATTAGCCCCTGAATATTAGTTTTTAGTTTTACTTTATATTGGGTGGCTCAGGCAACTCTATGGGTTTCCTTTAGTTTGTTTAAGTAATGTTTTCTGAGGGACAGATATGTGCCCAGCCTTATAATACCAAGAAGGGGAAGCGTTTTTCCATGGAAACATATCTATCCCACAACATAATTAAGCAGAAGAGATTTATGTAAAGCCCACTTAAATATACCAACTTTACAAACTTTTGTCTCCATTTTATTAACTCTTATACCTTTAATTTTAACATTTATTAGGTTTAATCAATAATTCTTATTGCTAGAAGGGATGCCAGGAGCCTTTTTCTTTTATTACTTGTCCACTTTATCTAATTTTTATATAAAAGTTTCTGGGATCCCCAAGTTTGAGCCAAAGGACTTAGGCCCTTGTCAGTTTTTAATTTGATTAATTGATTGGTTGCCCCAATCACTGATCAAGTATCTTAGTATATATATTTTTTTTTCTAGCCCTTTAAATATATACATTTTAAACTGGGGTAAATAAAGCGGACTTGTTTGAACTTTAATGTTGGGGACCAGTAGGTGATCCCTTTGGCCTTTTTTTTTTTAACTTTACATAGTGTAGTATCAAAACCTTGTATCTAAATCCAAAAATGTCCATTTTATTTATCCCATTCGAAATAACCATCTAAAGAACATTTATCCATTTGGGATAAACCCCTTATTATTGTCAAGAAAAAATCTTTTGACATTTTTACATTTCTTTTTTCAGTTACTCAACCTGATTAACATTAATTATTCTAATGTTTTTATTAGCATCTCTAAAACCCATTGAAGGGAAAGAGAAAACACATATGTAGCTTTCCAAACCAGTCTTTTCCCTCCTTTGAAGTAAGGTCTTAGGTTAACCATTAGATATATTTTTCCACCTTTAAACTTGATTGATTTTAATAGGTACCAATAAAACAGCTGTTTATAATGAGAGCTCTCTTAACTTTCACAAGTTTAGAAGTTTTTCCACATTAAAGGATCCTTCATATGGCCTTCAATTAATAGTGATTTTAAGCCAATAGATGAAGAGGCTTTTCCACATGAGAGTGGGGGGTGTTGCCTAAATAAATTTCTAAAGTTTACTCCCCAAAAGATAAAGTCCTTTGTGGCCCTGGCTGATGCAACGAAGGTCAAAATGGCAAAATGCCTGAGAATTGGTACAATCAAAGAACCGCCGAGAATCCCAATTTATTTGCTTGGCCGCCACATGCACACAATACTTGTACCCTTTGCATGGCAGAGTCCAAGCCTTCCTTCAAATAAAAGGAAACACATACATATACACACACACACAGACACACAAAACACCCAGAGAAAGACTAAACATCTACATTTCAAGGACACAGGAAGAGAACTCCAAGTTCCCCCAAAGGGGCTTTTGTTTTTATAAGGTCAGATTCCAGAAAATGTTTCATCAGGCCTGGCTAGTTACTTTCAGGGTGAGGTTTTTTGAATTCCCCATTAAGGCTGTAAGTGCTGTGGGTAAATAAGCCTGGCTGGGGTATTAGCTGGAGGCTGGCAATCTGTCATTTCTTTTCTTTTCTTTTTTTTTGAAAGTTCTCTTCCCCATTCTAAGGCTGGGCTGCCAGACAAACCCGCAGCAGTTTTCCCACAGGGACGCCTGCACGGCACGAGGTTGCCTCCGCCACCCGAGAAGGCTGCTGCCAGCCAGGAGGAGGGCCCCATTTTTGGAGGTGAAAGATTCCTCATAAGAGTTTTCCTTTTATCCCGACAGATTTAATGGAGGTAGCCAAACTGAGGAAAGTGTTAGACCAGCCTCTTACCTGACTACTCAGTCCAGAGCCCAGTGTCTTTCCACCAGCCCCACTCGGACGTCTCCTCAAGGTGGGCGTTTCCCGGTATCTTTCAACCAGGCCCCACCCAGCATGTCTCCACTGGGTGGGTAATTCCCCCCAGCATCTTTCAACTCGGGGGCCAGGTACCTGGATGCACCGCCAAATAAAACTCAGAAGCATAAGCCAATATGGGAGATCCGAGATCCAGGAGAGACTCACCCAAATTCGTCTGGACTCCACGAGGAGGTGGGTGGGCACAAAGGGCCACTGCTGGTACCAAGGCTCCGGCTCCTCGGAGAGCTCAGGCGAAGGAGAAAAGTCTGCTCTGGGTCCCTTCGTGGTCGCCAAAACTGTTGACTGAAATACACGCGCAGCCTTAAAGTTAAGAGTCATGTTCTGTTTGGCGGGAGGACTCGAGCCGGGGTGACGGCCTCTCAGGTGTCTCTGAGGGGCTGCTCTGAAGAGGTAGGGGAGGAGCTAGGATGTATAGGGGCTTTACAACAAAGACCAGGTAGTCGGAACAATGCAAGATTACTTGTTACCTAAAGAGAATCAGGCACCTCAAGGTAAAGAATTTACCGCTGTTCTATGTATGGGAAGAAGCAAACACTTGGGCTCACTGAATTCATTCCCTCGACAAGCACCTGGCTGTCTAGGGCCAGTGTCTTGTCCTTTCTTATTCCGAGTCTGCTCAGGGTGCACCACTGTGAGTGGCTGCAGAGGCCAGGCTGCAGGCCTGTCCCCACTGCGGGGTGGCAGCCGCTGATGACCTGGTTTCAGCCTTCTTTGTTTACTGATATGGTTGCAGCATTTTCATTCACACGGCAGTATTTTCGTTCACAGCAGCCACCTCTCAGAGCCTCAGCAGGGGCGGGAGGGGGGCCCCAGGCAGGCCCACCCTGATGTTCCTGGACCCTGGAGCCCGCAAGCAGGTGGGGCATGGCCGTGGGAGGGGGATCAGGAGGGGCTGTGGCGTGGCCATGGGAAGGGGGCAGGCAGGTACCACCATCTGGGTGGGGTGCAGGGGGCCGGGGGCATGTGGCCACACGCCTGCATTTCAGGGTGGGTTCTGCTCACTGGCAGTGACCAACTACAAGAGGAAGAGTGGACTGAGTCCACCCCCCGACACTAGGCTGCTGCCCCAAAGCACGATTGTCATGGGTATCCGTGGGTTCTGCATGTGGCGGTGCCACCCAAGAGGGACCCCTGCCATGGGGGGTCACAGACCTTAAGGCTGAGGCCCAGCCCAGGGCCCACGAACAGGAACATTCACCGAGAAGCCTGGAAGCAGTTTCAGGAAGACATGGGTGTAGAGGAGCCCAGGCTGGGAGTCCAGACTGACCCTCACCTGCCCTCTCCCCCCACCTGCTCTCACTGGTCCTCAAAAGCCCTCACCTACCCTCGCCTCCTTGTAGTTTCTCTCTGGCCCTCATCTTACGCTCACCTGCCCTGCCCAGCTCCACGAGTCCAAACTGGCCTCACTCTGCCCTAACCGGCCCGTATTTCTTCTCGCTGGCCCTCACCCTCCTCAGCAGCCCACATCTGCCCTCACCTGCCTATTCCTATCTCACTGGCCCTCACTGGCCTCCGCCCCTGGGGCCCTTCGAGCTGACTGTGGACGGACGGGTTGGGCAGCGTGGTGACCTTGAAGGTGAGGGGGCAGCACCTGGGGCAGGCTGCACGCTGACTCCTGAGACCTCCTCTTTCTGCTGACTCTGAGTGGCCACTGACCCCGAGCTGGCAGGACAGGAGGGGAAGAGGCCACGCAGGGCCTCAGCGGCCCCAGGTGAGCTCTCCACTCTGCCGGCCCCGGGCCAGGCCTTTCCTCTCCCCCTCCCACGAGGGGGGGTGCCTGGAGCTTGTCCAGCCTCAGGCCGGGTCGCAGCTCCGTGCAGCCTCTCAGTGCTGGGAAGGGGGTGTCTGTTGCCGGCAGAGGGAGCTTGGGAGCTCTCTGGCACTTATGCTCTGCGTGCACAAGAGCCCAGTGCCCCAGGGTAGCCCAGGCCATGGGTCAGAGCCTCGAAGCAGGAAGAAGCTGGGGGCGTGGGTAGGGGGAGGCCAGAGATCTGGAGAAAGAGGCCGAGGGTCTGGGTGGCCACCAGCAGTGAGCTCCCGGCCACAACCCTGATGAGAGGGAGAATGCGACAGCGTGCCCAGAGGGAGGACACTGCCACAGACGGTCACTCGGTGATTCATAAGCAAGCACTGGCCCGGCCCCTGATGGAGCTACTTGGGGTGGGGTGGGGGGCAAGACTGCAGGCTCCCCACCGACAGGGGCCCAGGAATCTCGGAGGAGGCAGGGGAGGGGCAGGCGGGAGGCCCCTCGATCCAGGCTGGGCACTGGGGGCCTCCCTCCGTGCACCCCCGCTCCACTGACCGCTGCCTCCCCTGCGGGGAGACAGCCTCATGGTGCTGGGGCTGCTGAGTTCTCAGGGGAAGCCTGACGTCTGACATTTCTATGCGAAAGCTCTGATTTTTAACTAATTAACAATTTTAAATTAGTTAAAACTAATTAAAATGGATTAAATTTGTACTAGTTAAAATAAATTGAATTCTCCTTGAAGCACTGAGCCGACTCCTGAGCTAGCTCGGCCTCCCCTGCACGTGCTCTGACCACCTTGGAGCCTCTTCCCTCCAGGGACCCAGGGCAGGGAGGGGATGGCCGCCTGTTTGGGCACGTGCTCACCTAGGGCAAGGCCCAGCCCGCGGTCCCGCGCTCCCCTGGCCCCGAGGCAGGACAGTGCTCCCTGCGCTGGTGCGGCCGTGGGTGTGACTGTGCTGCTGGGGTGCTGGCTCTGCCCGACCCGGCCAGGTGCTCCTGGGGGGAGCTGGGGGCTGTCTCCTGGCCCCCAGCACCGGACGGGCCTGCCAGTGCAGCAGCAGGCCAGTGACAAGCTGAGGCCTGCAAGCCTGCCACGGGTCAGGGTCCCCGCTGGGTAGAGTGTGCCGTTACTCGATTCCTCCTGAGACCCAGTGACAGTGGGGCTGGAGGGGAGACGGGGGGCGTCTTCCCCTCAAGTTCTGCTCTCTGGTACAAAGACCTCACTAAGCAGTTGAAACCCTACACGGAGCAGCCTGTGTGGTCCATGTGGCTTCCTTCCAGAGGGGACCTGGCGGTGACTGTGCTCTGCCTGCCCCGCTCGGGGCTGAGAGGGGCCCCGAGGAGCCCCCCGTGAGGCCAGGGGAGGGGTCCACTACCTGGCTCTGCCTCTGGGGTCTGTCCGGCTGGAGGCAGTGTTGGGCTCTCCAAACGTGAGGTGGTCACGGGGGCCTTGCCATCCCTAAGTTACAGGGGGCAGGGCCGAGGTGGGGCAGCTACCCCCTCACAGTGGGTCACGCCTGTCAGGGTGCCCCTGGACGGGAGGATGGAGCTGGAAGGCACCATCTCGCTCAAGCCTTTGTGCACGTTTGTCAAGGAAGCAGCCACATTTTCAACTTGGAAAAGCAGGTCTTCCAGTAGGACGGACCGGAAGCTCTGGGCTCCACGTCTCCCTCCTCCAGCCCCAGGTCTCATGTCCCTGGGACCCACTGTGAACCCTGGCAGGTGACACAGCATCCCCTTCAGCTGAGATACGAAACCCACCCTGTCACGCGGGGGTCCCCAGATCCACACTTCACATGAGGGTTGTGACCGGGGCCATCCAGAGACACCGAGGTCACGAGAGGGGAGCCTGCAGACAAGATGTGGCATCCACAAGGCCGGCCTGCCACGGCCCCCTGGGGACCCCGGACGTGGCCCAGGACAGGGAGGCGCAGCACACAGCGCCGTCTGCTGACTCCCAGTGTGGCCCGGGGCGCACAGCTGCCTTCTCCACCCTCCTCGTGGGGAACGCCACGTCCAGATGGCCTTCCTTCGGCCCAAGCCCAGCTCCGTCCTGCCTGGACCACCGTGTGTCTGAGGCTTCCCATCATCTCCGGACCTGCTCTGTCCAACCCAGTGGCTACTGGCCGTGTGTGTCCTATCAGATTAACTAAGCAGAACTGAAAGTCCAGGTCCTGTGCTTCAGGCGTGAGGAAGGACAGTGCAGATGTGGGCCGCTCCCATCACCGCAGAGAGCTCTGTGGGCAGCACTGACTGGGGTGACTCCCCCTGGCTGCCTGCAGGGAAGAGATGAGGCTGGATGCGGTGCCAGAGGTGACCATGGGGACGCGGGGAGGAAGAGGTCAAGGGAGCCGGGCCCTGCCTTCAAGTGCAGCACACGAGCCTGAAGGTCCTGCCTCTGCCCCGTCACAGGGAGGCCAAGCCACCAAGGTGGGTGAGCGGAGGGCACGTGCGAGGGTGGGACACGGGAAAGGTCCACCGTGCCATGGCCAACCCTGGAGTTCCTCCCCTGCCCTCGGCTGCAGAGTTAGCCAGTCCAGGAGAGCGAAGTGAGACCCTGGGGAAAGTGTTAGGCTCATGAGAGAATTAAGTCAAGCAGCTGATTTTAAAGCATGCGTGTATATATTGTATATATACAAAATGAAGTACATTTAGAAATAAACTTAACAAGAAATGTACAGAACTTCTATGGGGAAACAATAAAAGTTTTCAGACGGACATTTAAGTAAGTGGCAGATACACCTCCAGGCGCCGGGGAGGTCTCCTCAGTGCGTCTCGTTTGCCCAGGACGGAACTGCAGCGACAGCGCAGTGCTCGGCCGGGCGCGGCTTGGAAGGAAGGCAGCACCTGAAGCTCCCCTGCAGGGATAACTGCGTGTAGCAGGGTTTCTGCTTTGCCTGCAGAAAAGCAGCTGCAGGGAGGAGAGCCTGGTGCTGACGGGAGGAGCCCGGCGCGGGTGGCTGCTCGCGGAGCCCGCGGGGCGGGGGCTCCAGCTGCAATTCCAGAGAAGCCTGACGGTAACCTAAACGCAGCCATCACGCGGACGCGGGGCGCTGAAGGCAGGAGCCACGAAGGAAAAGGCTGTCGGCCTGCCTCCGTTCCAGTTAAAGCAGCTAGGGGTCAACGGGAGCCCCAGGGAGCTGCGCGCTGAGCAGCCTCCGGGGAAACGGGCCCGAGGCGCGAGTCGGGGCTGTGCCCTCCGTCAGCGGGGTTTCCGCGCGTTTGCACACTCCTGTGTTTGATAGAGCGGTGTTGTGCCAACAAGGAAAAGACGAACACAAGCTGAAAAATGGGCTGGCGATGTACATGACAACTGCTCAAAATAAGAACTAAAAATAGTCCTATTAAAGTCATGAGAGTGCTGTGTTTTGACAATCCAACTTGCAAAGATTTTTTAAAATTTAAACCTATTTTTTCAGCTTTTTTTGGTCTTTCTTTTATTGAATAGGTGGTATATTTGCATAATTCAAAAGTCAGCAAGTGTAAAAGGCTCCATGGTGGGGGCGAAGTCCTCCCTCCCACCCCCGCCTCCCTTTTCCACCCCAACAGGCAGCCTTGGTCCAGGGAGGACCGCCCGAACGTGCCGGCCGGCACCCCCGGCGGCCTCCTCCTCCTCTGCGTGGGTGCCGGCGGGCGTGGCTCTGCGCACTCCTGCCCGTCTGCTGGAGAGTCTTGGAGACGGCTCCAGATCCACACACGGAGCTCTGACTTCTTCTCTGAGCGGTGGAGATGAGCTAAACACCTTGAACACTCACCGTTTCACTACTGCATGAGGATGTTTATAAGGTTCTTTCCTGGATGTGAAGTTTGCTGCCAGCGTGGCCCCGGTGGGGGTGGGGGCCAGGGTGCCGGGGAAAGATTTGTTTTAACCACGACACCCAGTTCTGATGACGATGAGGGCACACCCGCCCACGGCTGGTTGGGAACGCCCACACGTCAGTGGGAAGGGCGCAGCCTCTAAAGTCAGGGATGCATGTGCACAGACCAGTGAGGGGAGACCCAGAGACTCGGTGCAGGCTGAACAGCGCCTTCCACCTGGCTGAGTGGCAAGATGTGGGAAACTGACCGGCTCACAGGCTGCTGGGACGCCTCAGGGGGCAGTGGAGTGTGCACTGGGCCGCCGTCCTACAGGGCGGCCTGGCACTGGAGGTCAAATGAAGCCCCGGGGCGCTGTGGCCCACAGCTCCTCTCCACGGTCCCCGAGGCTTCCTCCCCCAGAGCCAGGCCAGGCCCAGACCACAGCACGAGGGGGTGGGCTCCTGTCGCCACCTGGAGAAGGAACTGCTGGCTGTGCCGGGTACTCACCGGGGTGGTGCCCCAGCAGTAGCTGATCAGCCACGCGGTGTGGATGCACCTGAGAAGGCCAAGGACGGGGCAGAACAACGTGCCGCCCAGGCCACTTAGAAGCCTAAGGCAGAAAGTGCAGAAAACAGTACACATTCTTGAAAAGACTTGATAGTTAGGAGGGCTGTTGGGGGTGGGGGAGACTCAGAGTGGGGAACGAGGGAAGGAACACTGGGGCCTTGAGGGAGGCGAGGGTGGGTGATCTGAGAGCCAGGGGAGGGTGGCCTGTGCCCTAGCCATGGCCAAACAAGAAGCCAAGGACAAGCACACAGGCTTCGGACCCGAGCGGCGTCACGTGTCATCACAAGTCACCACTGTGCCTTTGGAGCACACGGTGACTCCTCGGAGCTCAGCTTCCTCGCGGACAAGATGGAGCAACGACTCCGTCCCCACCGCGGCCCCACTGTCACAACTGGTCACGACCCACGCGGTGCTCACAGAGCAGCAACCCCGTCAGTGTCCTTGTTGCAGTGTGATTATTCCGTGTTCTGAAACACAGACATTTCTCCACCACTCATGGTATAAAAAAAATAAAACAGAAAGGGAATAAATAATGGAACTTAATCCACTTCCACCAGCCACACGAGCCACGTGGACTTGGAGCTGGTAAGTTCTTCGAGCCTTGTCTGCAGGAGGAGGGTGAGGTCTGAGTAACGCACAGCTCTGGGCAAATGGCTTCTGACCATCATGGCCGAGGTGACAACAAGGAACAGATAGTGACCTCGTGTATGTGCTGAAAATAACTGACAAAGAATAGAACAGAAACGAAGTGTTCTGTTTTAACGTTTGACAGAAACATAGGTCTTCTGCCATCCATTTGTAGTAAACAAGTCTGCTGGGTTAAAATAGTGTTACGTTTGTTCTTCCTTGTGACACTGGAGCGTTGATTTTAGAGGGTCATCTTAACCAGGATTGCACATGGCGCGTTTGGAACATGGACCCCCTCACGCACCCCGACACCTGGCCGGGTGGACCCTGCGCTAGGACTGCGGTGGGGGTGCCAGTGCAGCAGAGGAAGACAAAACTCCCAGAAATGTTCACTAGATCAGCAGAGCTTTCCTCCTGATTCTAAGATAAATGATCAGTCAGGCAACGCAGACCTGAAACAAAAGCCATTTTTATGGAAGAAGACACCCAGTCAGCCCTCATCACACACGCCCCGCACTGACACGCATGCACAGCCCACACACACACTCGCACGCACCGCACACCCCCCAGAGGGAAGCCCCTCACTGTGTAAGATTTAGGATGGCCTCTGGGGAGTTCCTCAAGAGACCAGGTCTGACGACGTCCAGTTCTGGCTCCGATGGACCAACAGAGCCCAGATTTACTCTCCCACAGGAAACAACGGAAGAACCAGACAGACCTAGGGAGCAGCAGTTTTCAGACACCGGAAAACAGGAGGCATACGAAGTGTTCCCCGAGACGAGAGACAAACGAGCTGAGACCCAGAAGGGCCGGAGAGTCCCCGCCGTGGCACCGGGAAGGGGGTCCAGGAAGAGCGCCTGGTTGCCCAGTCGAGGAAATAGCAGGGAGTCCAGGAAGCAGAGCTGGCTGGGAATCACAGGGCAGATCCCTACACTGATGAGAGCCGCCCAGAGGGAGTTCCAGAAACCTGCAGGGGACCCCACCCAGAACGCAGGTGAGCGTGGATCAGTGCTTGTGGGCCAGGAAAGCACCCAAGGCCAGGGAGGGAGCCAGCGAAGGAGAAGAGGAGCAGTCCTCAGAGCGCGCAGGGCCAGGAGTGGCGCCGCTCCCTCCAGCCAGAGCGGAGATCCTCGTAATTCGTGGGGCACTGAATGGAGTATCCCGAGGGCCTTGCTCGGTAGGAGGAAAACAGCCCCTAGGCCAAGGCTGCCCTGGTCTTGCCGTGAAAGCTGGAAGTGAGCCTCGACAGAAGTAAGTTTTTCTATATCACTTAATTGCATTCCAGAACAAAGCTCAAGAGTGTTTACGGGAAGACAAAATATATCCAACCTGGAGAAACGACGATGTCTGGCATCTAATAGAAAATCGCTGGACGTGCAAAGAGGCCGGAGAGCAGCCCTGAAAATCAGGGTGGAAGCCACTCAGCATACACAGGCCCGGAAGCGGCAGAAGGCAGGGCTGGCAGACAAGGACGTGCAGCAGGTGTCACAGCGGCGCGTTCACGTTCAAGCAGGCGGGAAAAGAGCGCGCGTGTGAAGAGAGACCAGGAAGACCCAAAGGGACCCAAATCAGATCTCTAGAGACGAAAACTGCTGAGTCTGAGGTGAGAAGCACACCGGTGAGAGGGGCTTCACAGCAGATCAGACCTTTCAGAGGAGGAGATAGTGAGCCTGAAGACACAGCACTAGAAACTGCATAAAGTGAAACAGAATACACCAAAAAGTGAACGAACCAGAGACGGACACACTGTAAATGACAGGACTTCAATAAAAGTGAACAGAGAACAGTGACTTATGTGACGAGCTGCACTTCTGTAACGTATGTGACACCGAGACTCCCAGTGACAGAGGGGACAAATACTCGAGCAACATAAGCCCACCGGCCGAGTCTCCATAAACCCCAAGCACAAGAGATGCCAAGAAAACAACACTGACACGTCATGATCAAACTGCTCAAAACTGAAAAAGGGACAAAGGGACAAAGAGAAAAACCATAAAACCAGCGAGAAGCAGGAAAAACAGTTCACACACAGAGGAACAAAGGCCAGAACGACAGCTGCGTTCCCGCGGAGACAGGGCGAGGGGAACGCGGAGGAGCAGCGTCCGCACTGAGACGGGAGGACCCGACCCAGAGTCTGCACCCAGTGGGAGCGCCCTTCAAGGCGGAGGTGCAAAGACCGTTTCAGACGTGAAAGACAGAGCCTTTGCAGCAGGAGGCACACGTCGTAAGGCGTATTAAGGGAGGTCCTTCGAGAGGGGAAAAACCTGAATCAGTACAAAGGAATGAAAAGCACTAGAAATGGAAAATTTATGGATAAATGGAGAAGATGTATTTTAAAGATCTTTTAAAAATATAACTGACTTCCTAGAGAACGTATAGTGTGTTGGGAGGTTCATCACAAAGATGGAAGTAGAGTGTGCAACGACAATCGCATAAAGGCTGGGGGGGCACTCTTGTAACGTAACATTACTGTGCGGAAGGAAGGGCGTGTGCCACGAGCCCTGGGCCACACATGAGAGAAAGAGACAGGAATTATGGCTCCTAAGCCATCACAGAAGACGTACGGAATTAAAGACTCCATTTGCCTAAATGTAGGCAAAAAGGGGAAAACAGCCGATGAGACAAATTTAAGATACATAGTAAGAGGATAGGGCTGAACTTAACCACATCGGGGGCGGGTGTAGCTCCAGTGGGAGAGTGCGTGCTGAGCGCTGGGTGCAGCCCCCGTACCTGCTCTAAAAATGAGGAAACCTAATTACCTCCCCCAAAAACTAAATCAGTAAATCACTCTTCAAGAACATGTTTTAATTACTAAAAAATAAACGTAGCCATATCAGTAGTCACACTGCTGTTCTAATGGCCCAGACATGCCAGCGGAAGCAGCAGCGGTAAGACTGGATGAAAAAGCAAGCCCGAACAGCACGCCGCCGACAGGAGAAGCACTTCAAATGCAAGGACACGAACAGGCTAAAAGGAAAAGGGTGGAAAACAATACACCATTTAAAAGACGGCCGAGTGACTCGGGGAACAGCAGCAGACGAAGCAGATGTCAGAGCAAGGAGCAGTGTACGAACCTGAAGGGTGGGTTTTAGTACGGAAGGGACCGCTTCCTCGGGAGGACTTCACAGTCCTCGGCACTTACGTCCCGAACAACGAACCTCCACGTGAAGCAAGGCCTGTTAGAGCCAGAAGGAGACGAGGACGGAGGGACAGTCACAGCCGGAGACGCCGGCGCCCGACCTCGGCAGCTGACTGGCCACGCGGGCGGAGAGCTGAGTAAACGCTCAGAGACGGGAACCACGCTGTCGACCAGGCCAGTGTTCTCGGGCTGTCGCCGGCCCCAGCGCAGCGCGGTCTGCTCGGCTGCACACGGTGGACTGGCTCTGCTGCGCGGCGGGGGAGCAGACCCCGCGCCGTGGGGGCCGCCGGGCCAAGTGATGACACCACACCCAAGGCTGAGCGTGCGATGACTCCATTTGTATGAATTCTGGGAAACGCAGATTCACGGGTGGCGACAGGAAGCCGGTCAGCCATGCCCGGAGACGGGGGAGGAAGCAGCTCTGGGGGGGAGTGTCCACGACCTTGGCGTGAGGGCTGGTCTCACAGGACGGTGCACATCAAATTGTCCACTTAAAAGGTGTGCGGTTTGTTTGTGTTTCCAATAAAGCTGCAGGGGAATCACAAGCAATCCCAGGAACTGGAGCCGCGGCTTTTCGGTGAAATCTGTGAATCGGTGTCACAGGCATGGGGCCAGGGAGGGGAAGCCACAGGCCACAGCGCCGCTTCCTGCTTTGACCCCCAACAGTGTGTTAACGTTCTCTCTGGGTTTTAAAGTGATAAATGTACCCTGAAAATGCCCGTCTGCGGACACAGATGTAACTTGAGCTGGTGCACACGACGCGGAGCTGTGTCCGTGGGCCTGGTCGTGGTTCCCCCAGCCTCGCTGGAGCCAGCAGTTTGGGTGGAGGAAGTCGTAATTTTAAGACAAACGTGCCTTTTGAGTTCTGTCTTTCAATGTGTGTCATGTTTAAAAAACAACACTGCTACGCACTGGCTTCCCCCTCGCACGCTGAGTGGAGACGCGCCCCGCCGAGCATCTTGGCAGCCTGCGTGCCATCCTGGGGGGGGGTGTGACCAGATTCGGTCTCCAGCACCCGGATGGAAATTTCCAGGGAAGTTTTTCCTTCGTCACGTCTTTAATTTGTCAAATGGGCCTCTTGCTCTGGTTGCCAGGTTCGTACAGCTGCCAAGACCAGGGCTGGCCTGCGTCCCCAAGGGGGCGTTTCCGCCGCCCGGTCCTGGCCCAGGACCCGCGGGAGTCTGAGGGCGCGTGGGGCCCACCTTGCTCCCGTGGAGATGAACACGCAGCCTCCCCAGACAGGCCCCCTTGAAGCTCGTGCTGGCTTCCTCGTTTCAGTCTGACCAGAGGGAGGCAGATGCCTCTGACTCACGACACGGCTGGTGCTCTGAGGTCCCTGTGGATGGATTTGTCCTGGGTGAGAGCCCGTGCTATTCCCGCCACCCTGACCTTGAGAACACAGCGTGTCCTCGGGCCCAACCTTCTCCTCCCTGCAGTGAGGGTTCCCTTCTAGTCAAAGTTTCCAGGGCTCTTTGGGTCCTGATTTGATGCTTTTTATAAAGTTGGAAAAAGGAAAGGACTTTTATTTCCTGTAATATGAAAGCAGTGAGTGTCGGTGAGGACACCAGCAGGCTTGAGAGCCTTACGTGAGTGCCTGCAGCTTTGCTTCCGGGGAGAACAGGTTAAATCTCTCCTAGCGTGGAACGTGCACCCGTGTCAAAGTCAAAGGCCAGGATGGACACACGCCGGGACGTGGTGGCACCCGGGGCTGTTTTCAGCAGAGGCAGGAGATTTAACCGGAACTCTGGGGTAACGGGTGCAGTTCGAGGAGGACCCCTGGTCTCCCGGTCCCCACAGATCGGAGCTGAGGATGTGAAGCTGGAGGAGGCAGGGGCCGCCCCACCTGGCCCTGGATGTCTGGACCCAGCTGGGCTCCCACGGTCTTACCTGGGGAGGGGGCTGCCCACGTGGAATCTGGGCTGGCCGGCACAGTCACCTTGCCAAGCTGTCCACGTCTTCTCTGGCGAGGGTGGTGCTCTGGTTGTGGGATCAGAATCACCGTCTGCACTGGCAGGTTCAGGAGGGGCTTCGTCCTCAACCACAGGGCAGTTTCGTGGTCTTTGCCAGGTGGTCTGGGACAGGAGGGAGCCCCCTCTCGTGGAGCGTGAGTGTGAAGACCAGAACCCGCAGCTACCTTGACATCAGGAGAGAGGCCGCCCCGAGGATGAGACCGACAGGCGGAGCGCTGCGCAAACACTTATTGGCAGCGGTGGGACTGGACACCTGATCGCTTCACACCTGGAGCCGCTCTGCCCCTGGACTGCCCTGTCACGGGAGTCAGCACTTACTAGCAAGCTCGAGCTGGGGCCAGTCTGAGCTGAACATTCTCTTTCTTGAAACTGAGAGGGTCGCATCCGCGCCAGTACCAGGAAGTGCGTTTTCTAGAACTGGAGTGCGTCGAACTCTCAGGCTGTTGAGGCTGATCTTGTGTTGGTTCATCCACACGAAGAAGAATGATGCAATAACACAGCGACTGGCCCCGAAGTGGAGGGTCTGCAGTGGGGGCGTCCGCAGGGTGACCAGCAGGTGCCAAGTCCCCACAGTCAGGAACTCACTTCATGTTCCAGCAATGTTACATGTCGGAACTGTAACCACTTCCATCTTCAGAGGAGGAGGTGGCCAGGAGAAGCCACCAGGCTGCCTCCTGGGCCCCCGGCAGGGCCGGGGGGGGGCGACAGCCTGGGGGCCACATCCAGCTTCCCCGCCAAGCCCCTGCCCGGCACACGCAGGGGGCCACGCGCGGCTCGCTGCGGGGAGGGCGCCAGGTGGACGCCAGCATGGTCGGTGAGCTGCCCGCTTCCCTTCCCCGGTCTTTTTCTCCTCCACTGGACACTCGCCGGATGTTTCTGGAACTCCCGCCGCCAACGCATTCCCGGCACCTGTCTGTGTTCCTCCGCTTTGATTCTTTAAAGCAACAGCGTACATTTAAATTGTTTCTGTTTATCCCTCGAAAGTGTCCGCAGTCCTCACGCGTGTGGGATTGCGTCTCCAGTGACGTTCATGGCTTCACGTTCCTTTGCATCTGGGCAGCGGGCCACTCGCATGTCTTGCCCGTGGTCCCTTGTGCCTTCACACGCGGACTTCCTGGGGCTCCCACGCGCACCCTGTTTTATCTCCATCTCCTTGTCTTTCTTCCGGGGTGGCCTCCCCCCTCCCGGCCAGGGAGGCCTTCTCTCGTGTTTCCGTTTCTGTGGCCGAGCACGTTTGGGGTGGGGGGGGGGCTCTGCCTCCAGGCCGGTGGGGCCTCGGGATGGTTCCACGGAGCTCCCTCCGCCTCTTGTGTTTTCTGGGCTTGCCTGTCCCCCGGAGTGCGGCAGCCTCGACCCTGTTGGGGGCGGGGAGTGTCCTGCTCACGATGCTCCCCCCGGACGGTGACGCTAACTGAGCAGGACCCTCTGGCGCCTCCCCAGAGCACCCCTCCTCCCCGTCCGTCCTCTGCCTGCCTCTCGTTCGCAGAAGTGCCTTCGCCTCTCAGGCCTCCCTCGGGCCGCAAAGCCTGGCTCTTAACACTGAAGGGATGCGAACTGTAGAGGCAAAAGCAGCAGCTGGGCCAGGAGCACTGGTGGTGGCGGTTTATACAGTAAATCAGCCACGTGGCGCAGCCTTTAGCTCCCCCCGAAGTGCCCGCGTGACAGTGTCTGACGCGCGCTCCCAAGCTGTTCTGCAGGCGCTAAACCCCACCAGACGGAGGAAGTTAACTGCACGATGACCGTGATGCGCAGCCCTGGTCTGGGTGGAGCCAGAGGGCTGGCGACTGAGATTCCTGGAGCTCCACCACCCAGAGCAGGCTCACACACCCGCAGCCCTCAGCCCAAGTCCCGCCTTCAAAAGCGCTTCCCTGGAAGCCAGCAGGGAGCTGCCCGTTCTGCCTGCTTGGCCCTGCAGTAGACCTTTCTCTGCTCTGAGCTCCGATGTTTCGGTCGGTCTGGCCTTGCCACGCGCTGGGCACACAGACTTGGGTTGGACAGCAAAATAAAGGAGAGACCTGCACGCCCCAGGCCACCTGCCTCGGGCCTGCACGAGCCACCACCCCTGCCACAAGCCTGCCTCTGTCCTGGGACGACCTCCTGGCCCGAAGCAGCTGGACGCCCAGCCCTTCTGCCCGCGGCGGGGTCCCTCCCAGCGGAGGCACAGCGCTGGCTGCGGCCGCGAGGGAGAGGCGCCCACGGGCTTTGGGGCAGACGTGAGGGGCAGTGGGATGGCAGCCTGAGTCCACCTGGTGGTGGCGGCGGCGGTTTCTGCTTCCCCCGGGTCTCGGCCCATCAGTCTTGGGCTCTGTGAGTGTGGCCTGAGTGTTTGTTGTCAAGGTGCTGCAGTTATCTTGCCCAGAAGGTGCAGAGACCCTGCTGTGACTTTCTGAGGACAATGGTGACATCACAGACTTCAATTTCCATCCTTTTTCTGGGAGAGAGACCCCCCCAGGTGCTTGTTGACAGTCTGGGAACTGGGGCTGAAGAGGGCGTGGCCGGGGGCACGCAGGTGGCCGGGAGTCCCCTAGGTGCGTGTGGACCTGGTGGACGGATGACACAACTGGCCGCAGACTGAGAGGCCAGGACTTTCCCCTGCTTTCCTCCACTCACACGCCGTCTTAGGGAGAACCATCAGCCAGGTGACCCCTCTGTCCAGGCGCCCAGGTGCCGCGGGAGCATCGGGCAGACGGGCTGTGCATGGACAGCTGGGGCAGCGGCTTCCAGGGTCGTCACCTGGCAGGGCCCCATTTGCTGCTGGCGAGGCTCCGACATCCCTCGGTGGGCATCTGTAGGACGCAAAGCTGCCAGAACCTCCCGGTGCTCCGTGGGATTTGGGTGATCAGGTCTGTCCAGGACTCAGGAATCCGCAGTGTGTGTGTGTGTGTGTGTGTGTGTGTGTGTGTGTGTGTGTGTGTGTTGCGGGAGGGGTGGGATGGGCTGGGAATCCTCATTGCCCCGGCCTGCCACTCCTCTGTGACTCACTTCTCATCCTTCCACATGCTAACTGGGCCCCAGCCTGGGGAAGCAGCAGGGCTTTGGGGGTGGCAGGGCTGTGTCCTTGTTCAGTTCACAGCCAGGCAGGTGTGGGCAGAAACTCGCCCATGTTCCCGAGCATGGGTTCAGCCTCCAGCCCAACATGCGCCCCACAGGGCAGTGTGGGCATCTGCACTGGCACCTCCAGGGTTCTGGGTCTGCTCCTGCCACGTCTCCCTGAGCACCCTGCCTGGACCCAGAGCCCACAGCGGCCTGGCCCACAGCCTCCGTCCTGCTGCTGAAGCGCAGCACTGTACGGCTGCGCCTACCTTCAACGGCCTCTGAGCTGGGCAACAGGGTCCCCGAGGATGGTTTCCCTTTCCTCAACCATCCAGAAAGGACGGGGAGGCCTGGGGAGGTCACGCGTGCCAGGGGTCCTGAGCTGGTGGTCCCCCCGGGGCCAGACCAGTGCTTGCAGGGGCTCACACCTCCTGGGGCATCCAGGGTGCTGCTCGGGAAGGTGGTGAGAGACCCACGTTGGGGCAGGGCTCTGAGGTCAGGGTTGCTCTGGACACGGTACCCCGTGCAAGCTCTCCAAGCACTTCATGCTGCAACCCCAGGCACAGACGTCTCAGACCAGGGGCTGCTACTTGGTGCCACAGGCAAAGCCCGGACCCGGGAGGGGTGTCTGGGCAGGACCTGCCTGGACAGAGGCCCATGCGGGGCGGAGGGAGTGACTGAGGCTCAGGTGCGCCAGGGGCCTGGACGCTAGGGAAACCTCCGTTCAGGCCTCCGGACGCGGTGAACAGATTTTGCTGTGACTTCTAACTGCTGTTTCTTTTCTGAATACAGAGAACCAAGAAGGACCCCAGGATTCATGTGGGCCCCAAGGCAGGAACCACTCTAGAAGGAGCATCCAAGCTGGACACCTGCATTTCCCTGAGTCCTGGCTGGTCACCCTGCAGATGTGCCCACTGAAGGCCGGGCCGTGCAGAGAAGGGCGGTCACCTCCTGCCGGTTTCCAGGGAACACACACACTAGCCAGCCTATGGAGCCAGGTGTCCGTTTTCCAAGCAACTGCTGGTGGCAAAACCCTGTGGGGGCTTGTGAACAGTGCCGGCTCCTGGCGCCACCGCGGGCCCGGAACCTGCATTTCCAGCCTCTGCAGCCACAGGCACCAGGCTCACCAGGGTGATTTCAACAGCCCCACCCCGTGTGGGAAGCATCAGCGTCTCTCAGACACATGCCAGGAGCCAGACCCCGGTCTTCTCAGCGTCCTCCCCTGACAGCAGACAGCCCGGCATCCCCCTGCAGGGCACGATGCCTCGACAGACCCCTGGGCAGACGGACCCTTGTGGAGTCCTGCCCTGGGGACATGCTGAAGCTGACTCCTCACCAGGGAGGCCCCATGGGGAACAGGGTTGCTCGGCCCCTCCCCTGACCTTCTTGCTGGCTGAGCAGAAGCCCCAAGCCCCCGCCCCAGTCTCAAAGACCTCCCACGCCCACTCCAACCCAGGCGCACATCATGCCCCGCCTCCGGGGGCTGTCGGCTTTGCCGGAGCTTCATCGTGGCCTTGAACTTTGCCCTGGGTGTGTTTGCGGGGAAGTGAGTCCTTCCCCCACCCTCACTGAGCGTGGAGGGCAGGGGGCCGCCCCCCTCGGGCTGGGCCCCTGGGTTTGCAGGAAGGCCCTTGACTTCCCTGCTTGTCCCCGGCCCTGGTGCCCCGGGGTGAGTGGTCCCAGGACGGGCCCTCGGGAGGTGGGGACAAGCTCTGTCCTGCCACTTCCAGGCCCACGCAGGCCACAGGAGCCGGCTCTTCCCTGTGCCCTCCCCCGCGCGTGTCCGTCTGTCCGGCTCTGTGAGTGGGGCTTTGGGGTCATCGCTCTTTCGACCGGAGCCTCTCCGAGCTGATTTACATTCAAGCGCGGAGGCTCCTGGGTGGCGGGACATGGCGCCTGTCCCGTGTTCCATTAGCTAATTGCGTGTCTGCCCTCCTTCCCTCCTGGGGGAGGCAGCTTGGCTGGACTATCCACCTTCCACAAGAACAGCATCCTTCTGCCCTTGTTTTGTCCTCCTCTTACGAGACCAGGAAAGGGCCCCCTCTTCCTGGAGACCCCAGCTCGCTCTTTGCCCTCACCCCCCACCCCCAGCTCACCCTCAGCCACCCACGGTTTAGCTGGAGTCCCTGAAATGAGGTGGGAACTCCTGGTTTCCGTGGGCCGTGAACTGCAGACTCGTTTTACGGAATCAGGGCAGCAGGGCTGATGGGACACTTGGGGGGGACCCAGGCCTTCCCAGGGAGGTGAGATGCCCCTTGTGTCCCCAGAGGTCAGGCCAGGGCCTCGCACGAAAGGTGTCGCCTCGGGGGTCTCACCTGGGGTGCTTGCCAGGGCCGGGCGTGGGTGGGAGGAGGCACAGGTGTCGGTCTCTGCCCCCGGCTCCTGACACGGGGCTCCCGAAAGCCTTGCAAATTCCCAAGTGACATGAGCACTGGGACCCTCTTGTGTCCTAATGAGGCGACTCGGGTCGGGGGGGCTCCTGGGTGGGGGCTGGTCTCAGCAGAGGGACCAAGCCAGGACTGGGACCTTGGCGCTTTCAGCACCCACCTACCCTCTGTGGGCAGGAGCTCGGCGCCCGTCTTACTGATTTCAGTAAAGAGGCCCCTCGAGAGAGACCAGTGCCCCAGCGCCATTTTCGGGCTGGAGGACGTAGCGTGATCCAGCGCCACGCAGGGGCGGGGCTGCACTCCACAGTCAGGTGTGGCCTCCTGGCCAGAGCGGTACCAAAGCTCAGGGCTCCCAGTGTCCTTCCTGCCCTCACATCGCTCCGCTGGGACGGGCTGAATAAGGGCCCTGTCCTCTGGGGGGCAGTGCAGCCTCTCGGGGCTGGCACAGCATCCTTCTAGAATCAGAGACACGGGGCAGGCTGAGTCAGAGGACACCCCAGCCACACGCCCCTCCCCGCAAGACCGCAGCTCCTTCCTTCCTGCCCAGGGTTGGTCCACCTCCCCAGATGGTGTGGCTTTGCTCCAGGGGGGCCCCTGGGGGTTCAGGTAGGTGCAGGCACCCCCTGCCCATTAGCTGTCTCCCAGCCTCCCCAGCCCCCCACCCCCGCGAAGGCTGGGGAGCTGGCACCCTGCCTCCTGGCTCTGGACCCTGCCGGCTGCGCCCGCCTCTCCTGGGCCCAGGAGTGATTTGCACCTATTTGCAGGGAGGAAGCAGCAGCTGCGGCCTCGTCCCATGGGGATGTCTCAGAGTCAAACAGCTTCCCTGAACTCGGTTGAACAAGAGCTGGAGAAATTTGCTTCGACATGTGGCTTTTGGCTCCCGCCAAGTGCTGGGAACCTGGGAGCCGGGGCGAGCATCCCGCCTGCACATGCTCTGCAGCCCGTGGGGCTGCGTTGCCGGGACCCCACAGGGCCCGAGGGGCTCCTGGCTTCCTAGGACCCACTCCAGAAAAAATAGTGAGAGTTCTATGTTACAGCTGTTTGTACAAAGACCAATGTATTTATATTACACAAGAAAACATTTTCTTCAAGCTGAAAATTCTTCATTTTATTTATGATTTTACAAGTAATTAAAGCATTGAGTGGGCCCAGGCTGGCAGGAGACACAGAAGGTTCTAAATCCTGGAGGAGCTTGGATACATGGAGCGTGTAGAGGGTGGGGGTGCCTGTGTGGCGGTGGGAGTGCGGTGGGCCCAGCGGGGCAGTGGGGAGGGCCAGCGGGCCCCACGGCGGGGGCGTGGGCGCACGGGGCGGGGCTCACCCCCCAGCATATATACCTTTGAGCGCCTGGAACCAGAGCACAGCCCACCCCCACCACCCGTGCAAAGGCACCACCTGTGAACGTGTGAACACCGAAAGCAGTGAGCTGGCAGGCTGCATGGGGCGCTGGGCATGGGGCTGGCTCCTGGCCTCCAGGCTTCGGTGCGTCTGGTGAGTCTGTAACAGCCCTGGGGCTGGCGTGACTGGTGTGACTTCTGCACTCCAGAAGCGTCCAGACTCCCTGCCTGTCGGGAGCAAGGCCAGCGGGCAGCAGGGTGGAGGTGACATGGGCCCCCCTGTGGGACCCTGGTCCTGCCCTCAGCCTCAGAGGATAGATTTGGGGGTCATTGTGCTGAGCTGTGCCCCCTAAGTTCACATGCTGGAGCCCTAACCCTAGCATTTCGGAATTTGACCGTAATTGGAGATGTGGTCTTTACAGAGGTAATTAAGTCGAAATGAGGTCACTCGGGTGGGTGCTGATCCCACAGGACTGGTGTCCTTAGGAGAAGAGGTGATCAGGACACAGACACACACAAAGGGGTGACCAGGTGGGGACGTAAGGGAAGACGGTGTCTATGTGCCCAGGAGAGGGGCCTCACCAACACTGTGGCTTTGGACGTCCAGCCTCCGACTGCAGGAGAGAGAGCTGCTGCCGTCTGAGCCCCGGTCTGCGGCCTCCTCTCAGGGAGGCTGGGGGCTCCCTGCCTAATGTCCCTGGGCACGGCCGGCTTGCCCCACCGGCCACACCTCCTTGAAGCTGCTGCTTGGCCCCCTTGTGAATTGCTTGCTTTATCAATGTCCATAACGAGGAAGCGAGAGCAAGGTCAGCTTCCTGATGGAGAGTCCGAGGGGCAGCTGACCCTGTGAACCATGGGGCAGGGGCGACTAGCCAGGCCCCTGAGGCTGGAGGGGACGGATGGGGACGCCACGTGGCCCCGAGTCAGACTGGCCACCAAGGCGAGTGCAGCGACGCCGTCTCTGTCGTGCTGCTTAACCCCAGGCGGCCCCGTGCCTGTTTCTGCAGCCGTCTGGGGCCCCGAGGGGCTCCTCACAAGGGCCTTAGTCATTGGCTGGAGGCGTTCACTCACCGTCCCCTGCTGCCTTCCTCCCACTCAGCCCTGAGCTCTGGGCCGAGAGCCGCGTCTTCAGGGCATCTGATCTACACATGGGCCACGTCCCACCCCCAACCCCAAGATGCGTGGACAGGACCCGGGTCCCTTCCCACGTGGCACCACTGCCGTCCCACTCAGGCCCCCTCGTAGGCTGCAGTTCAAGGAGGGGCCCGGGGGCCCAGGGCAGGGCCCTTGTGCCCCTGGGCGGGGCCCTCGTGCAGACTCGGCCTCTGAAGCGTCACCCTCGACAAAGGCTCGTCTTCCAAGCTGGTCGGCAGCCCCGGGCCACCGCCAGGCTCAGCACGGGAAGGGCGAGTGTGAAGCCCCCTCTGGGTCTTCCTGCAGACCCCATGGGGTCGGTGGGCCTGCCCCATCCCAAGGGAGCACCTGGACCTGACCCGCCAGCCACACGGGGCTCAGCTTCAACGTCCACAACCCCTCGTGGAGGCCCTGTGTGCCTCCAGGGCGGGTGAGGGCGCGACGGACAGGCTCAGATGTGCCCAGGCTCAAGCACAGCAGAGGGCTCCCCACGCCTGTGGCCCCAGACCGTTCCCTGCTGCTGGATGCCATCTTCCGTGTAGGGTTTGAGCCTCCACCTCGTACCCCATCCTCCCTGCATCACTCAGGGGTGGGGGACCTGCAGGCCGCTCGGCTGCTCCTTAAGGCCTTGGCCGCGTGGCACATGCTCTCCTGCCATGTCCCACTGGGGAGACCAGGCTCCAGGCCACCTGCACGCAGGGTGGAGGGTGTCACAGCCAGAAGACAGGGGACTGATGTGGTGGGGGGCGGGGGGGAAGACAAGAGACACTGGGGTCTGGGAGTGAGGCGCCTGCTGAAGGAAGGAACAGAGGGAGCCGGTGGGGGCGTGGGGAGGGGAGATGTGCAGGAGGGGCCCCCAGGTGGGAACTATCAACACTTGTGGGGGATGCGCCCACGCCCCACCCGCGCCAATGTAGACAGAATCTGAGCCCAGGTATGGGTGTTGCTTGTGAGACCAGGATGGGCGCCTCCTTCCTTAAACCGAGGCGGCGTGATCTCTCCTGCAGCGAGGCGCTGTTTGTGGAAGCAGGCGTGAGGGGCCTGGTTGGTTTACGAACACTGGGTCGAGGATTGCCTGGGTCTCAATCCGGCCACGGAGCTCGGGCCGCGAGGGGGATGGGCTGCGAGAATTCTCGGGGACAAAGAGGTTTTTAAAAAGTGGTGCAGAAAGTTCACTCAAGCTTCTTCTCTACAGTTTTTGTGTTTTGACGATTTTCATAATAAACAGATCGATGTCTAAAAACTGTTTATTCTTTCCATTGAAAATAGACTTGGAGCGATTAATTCTACCACCAATTTGATTTGACTCAGCAATTGGGAAACCAACGGGAAACCTTTAGCAAGGAGAATTAGCTAGTCAGACTTTTGAACGGATTTTCTTTTTTATTTCCTTCTTTTTTTTCAAATTGGTACAAAACTAAAAGCATTTAAACACAGCAAAGGGAATAAATTAGATGCAGGTCTCTGTCTGCCCCTCCCACACAGACTTCAGATCTCTCCCCACTATTGTGACCACGTGCGACCTTTCGGAAACGCATAGCATCGGGTATGGGCGTGGGCACACGTGTCGCTCCCACACATCCGTGAGATGGCGCCGTGCGAGGCTGTCTGCGTCTTGGCAGTCTGGATGAGTGATGTGCTGAAGAGCTCCTCCCGACAGCCCGGCCCCCTCCCTCACACCCCCCAGCCTGTGGCTTCTGTCGTCTTGTTGAACAAGGTGCATAAAACTTCCCTTATGATTGTGGTCTTAGGATTCTGTCAATGTTCGCACACGCCACACCCGCACTCACGTGCAAACCCTCCTGCACGCACAGAGCACACGCACGTGCACACCCCCCAGACGTGCTTCCCACCTGCACCTCCCCGTGCACACACCCTCGAACACACACACACCGACACCTGGTACACAGCCCATGCACACCTGCACACACGTACCAGATGTGTTTACACAGGTGTGGCAGGGCTGCCCTCCCTCCAGAGGCTCCAGGGAGGGTCCTTCCTGCCTCTCCTGGCTTCTGGTGCCGCCGGCGCTGCTGGGCTCCGGACTGCCTCACCGCAGCCTCTGCTGCCACCTTCACGTGACCTTCCCCGGTGTCTGTGTCTGTGTCTGTGTCCAGATTCCCTCTGCTTATCAGGACGGTCTCCTTCAGTGTGACCCCATCATATCTTGACGACATCTGCAAAGATCCTGTTTCCAAAAAAGGCCACATTCACAGGTCTGGGTGATCATGAACTTTGGGGCCACCATTCATGCCAGTACCCTTTCCGCCCACACACTCACACACACACACTCTGACACCTCTGCCATGCAAACCCCGCACACAGACACGCCCCCATACACATGCACACTGCACCCCACACCCCCAGGGGCCCTCCCTGCTCCATCTGCATCCCCTCGTCTTCCCACGCGGCGCCCACCTCCCGACCGGGCACCTCGCCGTGGCCTTCCCCCATCCCAACCTGAGCCGAGTGGCTGTGGGGCTTGCGCCCTGGCTCCAGCACTGCCTGCACAGCTGCTGGCTGCTGGACCCTGCTGTCCTGGCAGCAAGGCCGCCTGCAGCCAGGCCCCTCCATCCAGAGGGCCCCTGGCTGTGCGGGGCTCCCCTCCCCACTGCCTCGGCCGGGCCTTTTCACCTGTGGTCCCGGGTCCCGGTTCCCGTTAGGGACTCCTTTTGCATTTTCTCCCCTAGGAGACCTCGGCCAGGAGCCAGGACACTCAAGGGCCTGCGTAACCCTGGCCCCACGCTGGGCTGCAGACCTTCCCTGACATCTGTTCTCCTGGGGGAGGGGTTTGTACATGAAACGAAGCGTCTGTGTGAGCAGCAGAGTGAGTGTTTACACTGGGCGGGAACTTTGAAAACCCAAGCTCATGCATGCGATGGGCTGCGCACCTTCCTGTCCCTCTGGGTGGCCAAGACTGTCAAGGACAGCCCGCTGCATGGTCGCTGGGGTGGAGCGGAGGAAGCGTGGGACCCAGCCCGAGGGGCTGCGGTCTTTTAAGGAAATACCTCTAAACACGCAGCCTCGTTTGTTAAGACTTCTTTGCAAATGTCGGGAGAACGGAGCACAGTCAAAATACCGTAAACTCGAAGCACCTGATCTTGTTGCGCGTCTCCCAGAAAACACGGCCACGGCTAAGGCGCCCCCCACCCAGGCCAGCGTCGTCTCCCTGAGGTCACGCGTGCGTCTGCCCCTGCACGCCCGTCGCAGGCGCCACGAGCTCGTGTCCTCCTGGCTGTCTGGAAGGGCGAGAAGTAGCCCCGACTCCTGAGGGGGTGGGACAAGTGCCGTCGTGCGGGCTTTGGACACTTCTCGGCCACCGCCGAGAACCGCGGTGTCACAGTCCACTCTGTACGCAAACCCCAGCAACCCCCGTCTCACCCCGTCGTGGCACCAGCGCAAAGCCCCGGATGCCATCATCTAAGCAAGTCCCAGTCTGTGCAGCGCCGCGCTGCCTCCAGGAAGGTGTTTCCTCAGGCGCAGTCCCTCTTGCCCTTGAGAGCGATGAACTGAAGTGTCCTCCTCTGAGCATAGGTTCTCCAGGACACCCGGTGCAGCGTGGGGGTCTCTGTCTGGACCCCGGCCTTGCCCAGGCTGCAGGCTCCCCCTCCCCCACTAGGACCTCTTCTAATCGGGGCTGTAGGTCACAAGGGCCCTCTGACCCTGCAGCTGTCTCACGGAGTTGCTTCTGGATTCTCACAGCTTCCCTTGCCCACGGCCAGCTCAGCCATGCTTTAAAAATATTGTGACACACATTTGCCAAGACGTCTATGCTCCGTACGGGAGGGGTCTCGGGTGGGCAGAACAGGCACTTGCTTCCCTTCCCACTCGCCCCTGGAGGAGATGCAGAGGGAGGGGGCGCTTACCGCCCTGGAGAAGGAGCAGCCGCTGGGGAGACCGCCTGACTTTCCACAGCTGCTCTCTGCCCGTTTCCCGCATGGGGAAGGCGGGGCTCACAAGGCTGGACACCCAGCCGCGGTCACCGGACCCAGCACAGGGCTCAGCCAGGCCTTCCTGAAGTCCTGCTCTGTGGGCTGTGCCAGGCAGGTGGCAGCCGAGCCGAAAACCTAGCCAACCTGCTTTGGAGCCTCAGGGCTCCGTGCACGTTGCTCAGAGCCGGCGGTGCCCGGCCACACTGCCCACCCCTCCTTCACGGTGGTGACCACGGCCAGCTGGGAGGGATGGGGCTGGGGTGGGACCCTGGCCCCCCAGCCTGCCTGCCTGCCTGCCTGCCCCATTCTGGTGGGGCCCTCCCTGTCCTCTGGGGGCTGCAGCCCCTTCCGGGATGTCACGTTCTGGGGTCCAGGGACAAAGCCCACTCTCCTGCTTTGGAGCCCCCAGGAGCCCCCACTGGCCTTTTTAGTGGGGCTGGCAGGGATTTCTACAGAGACGGGGCAGAAATTGCCCTCCTTCTGCCTGTCACCCCCGGCTGCACGTGCAGTCTGGCACGTGGGCGTGGTCCGATCAAACACCCATTCCCCAGCGCTGCCAGGACGGCTGGACGGGGAGGCATAAAGTTCTGTGCTCCCGCCAGACTGAAAGCCATGCTGGGCCGGCAGGGAGGCTGTGCCTAGGTCCCCAGGGCCTCTGAGAGGAAGACTCCGGTTGGGGGAGCAGTGGGCAGTAGAGGCAGCCCCAGGGAGCCTCAGGCAGGAGAGGACCACGACCAGGCTCCAGGGTAAGGGACAGAGCCCAGGCTGCCCTGTCCAGAGCCGGGGTCTTCTGCCTCCCCATCTCCCGGCTACCTACTGGGGTTGGACTGCCGCCCCCTCTGGCCCAGGACCTGCCTCTTCCCATAGCTCACAGCCCAGGGGTCTTCCCTGGGGGCTCTGGCACAGGGAGGACCATCTCACTGATTCTGTCCCTCCCTCTCTGCTGTCCCGGCTGCAGACCCTATGCCCTGACGGCTTTTCCCTCCCCCTGCTGGGAGCAGGAAGGAATCCACCCAGCTGCCCCCAGCTACCACTGCGTTGGGAGCAGGCCACCCACAGAGGCCACCAGTAGGGTGAGTGCCTCTTCCCTGGGCCGGGTGCTGCCTGGCAGCCGAAGACGGGGCGGGGGCGGGGCAGGGGGACTATGCTCCCTGCACTGTCTGTCTGACAGGGGCAGGGGGGCAGGTCCAGGAGGGTCTCCAGCAGGTGGGCTGGGTCCAGTCCTTCACCATGACCTGCCTGAACACCTGCTGTCGGGGTGGGGGCTCCACATGCTGGGACAACAGTGAAAAAGCTGCCAGGGCCCTGCCTGGGCGGGGGGTGGGGGGCTCTGCTTCTACTGGCTGGAGGCGGCTACGGGCTTGCTGGGGGCTCTGGGGCTGGGGCAGAGGGCTCGCCAGGTCGGGGCTGGGAAAGGTCTCTGAGCAGGATGAGGTGTGAGCCATGGCCCCGGCGCGGCAGGGCCAGGGCGGCTGGAGTGGGCGCCCGGACACCTGGGGCCCATGGGCTCAGGGAGGACTCGGGCACTGACGAGGGTCTTGAGCAGGGGGGTCTCACCTGACTTTGGTTTTTGGGAGGATCTTCCTGGTGGCTGTGCTGAGGGCAGACTGTAGGGTGATGGGGGTGCCCGGGGGGACCATTACTAGGCTCTGGGAATAATCCAGAAACCTAAAGGGCTTGGACCAGGGCTGCGGCTAAAGGCTCTGTGGGGGCTGGGGTGGAGTGTGGAAGTGCTTTGAAGACGAGCCAAAGGGCACCCTGACGGGCTCGGTTCTGGTGCGAGGGAGAAAGAGCTCTGCTGGAGGACGGCCCTCCGTGGGCCGGGTCTCCAGAGGCGCGTGGAGTCAAGTGTCTGCAGGGTCCTGAAGACTCAGACAGACACGCGTCCAGGAGGGAGGAGGAGTCCGCTCTCAGCTGGCAGAAAGGCCCAGACGGGCTGTATTTATACAGAAGAGCCCTTAGACAGAGCCACCTCCTCCCTCCCTCCCTCCCTCCCTCCCTCGGTGTCCTGCGCTCTGTCTCTCTCTGTGGTGGCCTAGCAGTGACCCAGGGACCCCAGAGGCCCACTGGGTCCCTTCCACATTCAGGTCTGGTTGGCTCCGGTTGGTGACTGGGGGGCTGGCCAGGAGCCCACATCGTGCCCTGGGTCAGCTGCCACCAGCCGGCCTGTCCTCCTCACAACATTTAGGGCCCTGATGTGGAGACACCGGCCCACCCGGCCCCCCAGTCCCTGAACTTCTGGGCCCCAGGGGAGGCCAGCCTTTCTTCTGGGTGTGTCCTTATTCACCACGCTGCTTGGAGAAGTCTGGTCCCTGCTCTCCACCGCTGACCTCCAGACGTCCGGGTGGGAACCCAGCAGGCACGCCCCTGCCCCCCGCAGCTGTGCTTTCTGCTTTCAGCATTTGTCCTGGAGAAACATTTGCACTCATGCACACGCACACGCAGACGCAGAGGGGCTCACACACGCACACGCACACGCAGAGAGGCTCACACACGCACACGCAGACGCAGAGGGGCTCACACACGCACACACAGAGAGGCTCACACACGCACACACACGCAGAGGGGCTCACACACGCACACGCACACGCAGAGAGGCTCACACACGCACACGCACACGCAGAGGGGCTCACACACACACACACACAGGTATACCCAAGGGTGCTAGTTACCACAGCGCTTGAAATAGTGAGGGAAAGGAGTCCGGGAACCTTACCTTCCACGTCCAAGCCAGCCTTGACACACTTGTGGCCACAAACGAAGCCCGACGAAGCCCCTCACGGCGGGGAGGGGTGCGGCCACCACTTGCGGGATCCGTTCCACGGCAAAAGAACATCATTAGCAAATTCACTTGTAAAGAAGGTTGCAAAATCTAAAATTACAAAAGTGGCTGCATGAACCTGACAATGAATTAAAAACTGACACCCGCGATCAGATGGGCTGGTCCCAGGAGCGTGGGGTGACTTTGCCACAGGAGCGTTGGCTCGCACGGCCGCTGGCCTGCAGGGCTGCGCCGGGTGTGACGCGTGGTCCGGCTGCCTTCCCGCCGAGGGGAGCTGCTTCTGCGTTGGCGAGGCGGCTGTTTACTCGAGCGCTCTCTGCCCGCGCACTCTCTGCCCGTCCATCTGCTGTCACGGGCGACGTCTCGAGTGCTCTGCCTAGCTGGGTGATTCCTGCCTCTGATGCTGCAGCTTTTGCTTCCTGCACTTAGAGACTGTGAGCAAGGGTCAGGGGACCGGGAGCCACCGTTCCTGGGCTGTGCGGTCCCTTCTGGCCGAACTGTGGGGGCAGCTTCAGTGGGCCTGATCCGCTCCTGGAGACCCAGCCCCAGGGACTTCCCGGCAGAGATGGATAGTGCAGGGCAGGAGTGGGGGTCCACATCCAGCTGTCCCCTCCCGAGGCACAGAGGGGGTGCCCACAGCTCTCCCCTTTAGTGCAGAGCATGGGCACTTCAGCCCACCTGGGCAGATGCCCCCAGGCCCACAGGGACTAGAGGCCCTGGCAGATACTCCAGAGCCAGACCAGTGAGCCCCAATCTGGGGAGACCCCCAGGCGCTGGCTGGGCCGAGTGGGCACAGGCTGGGGTCTGTACAGCAGACCCGGGTCGCACCCCCGGCCTGCCCTGGACTCGGGGAACCCGCAGGCGGGGGGTCAGGGCAGCGGTCCAGGTGAGCCCTCAGATGGCTCGTCCCCCCGGGTTCTTCTTCCGAGCTGCAAGTGCTCACTTAATTTCATTTCCAGTCTTTAAAAACACAAGCCGCTGGGGGGAAGGTGTAGCTCAAGTGGTAGAGCACATGCTTAGCATGCACAAGGTCCTGGGTTCAGTCCCCAGTACCTCCTCTAAAAGTAAATAAAGACCTCCCCCCACCAAAATAAAAACACAAAACCCTGACAGGAGGGGTCATGCTGATTCGGGCGGAGGCAGCCACATCCTGCTCTGAAAGGACACGTGTGCATCTCTTCTGCGGCCCCTCCCTGGGGACAGGGCCTGTGAAATGTTTAAGGCACAAGTGAACAAAGCATCTGGCTGTGGACCGGGCCGGGAAGAGCCGGACGCCTGGAAAGCCTGTGTGAGACGGTGCAAGTCTGGAGGATACGCCGCTTTCTTGGCTGTTCCCGGACGTCTGTTAAGTGGGTCTGGTAATAACTCCTCCAGATGTAATTTGGGTCGGCTGCGCCTGGTGGCGACCTCCACGCGAGGGACCCTGTTGCTCACCCCATCTGCTGTCCCCAGGTCCCCCAGGCCCTCACAACTGGCCCACGCCGCCCCCTGCTGTTAGCACGTGGAAAGTGCGTCCAGAGCTCAGGCCAAAGTGTGAGAACCACGCAGCTCAGGATCCAGGGACCCAAATGTCGGGCTGCAGCGCTGATGTCCCCTTCTGTCTTCCAAGTTGATATCAAAATTTGGCTCAGTATCAGGGCCATGTCTTAACTCGTCGTTCCAAGTAAAGAAGCCCCAATTAGGGGGAAGTGAACAAAGTTTGGAAGACAAAACAGTGGGGTACTTTGCTTCTGGGGTGACTTCTGGCAAGGTGTAGGACGAGGCTGTGTGCCCATCCCCTTGTGGTCACGCGGTCATTAGCAGCATCTTGGCACAGAACACGTGACACTGCGGGGCCCTGCAGGTTAGGCAGAGCAGGCACTTCCAAGGCTCCCCGCTCCTGGCCAACAGCATCGCCCAGAGAACACTGCGGAGGCCTGGCTGGTGTAGGAGGAGCTCAGGGGAGCCCTGGGGACACAGCCCAGCCCCAGAACACAGGACTTGATAGGAAAGGTCGATCGCCCGAGGATGCACACGAACTCCTGCGGAGGCCTGCGCACCTGAGGGCTCACAGGCTATGTCAGCTCTCAGTTCTGGGGAATCTGATCGTGTCTTGGTAGAATCCTCACTCCAGAACTTCTAGACCCAGCAGGGCCCAGGCTCCCAGGGCTGGGAACAGAACGGCCCGCGTGGGTCATCGGGCGAGAACTGCTGAGAGTCCCTGCCCATCGGGGCTTCTCCCAGCTGCTCCGCCTGAGTCTGGTGAACTGTTTCACCGTCCAGTAAGCCCACCCGACTGGACAAACGGCAGCGGTTTGGCTGAATCCATCTCCTGCGTCAGAGTGTGCTCAGAACTGTCGCTGTGAGATGAGGTGTTGAAGGGGCTGAGTTGGGAGAAGCCTGAGCGGGTAAGGAGAGCCCTGCAGCCCCCCAGGATGAGGGGCCAGCGTGCCCAGTCTGAGAGGCGCTGAGGGTCAGCAGCTCCCACGAGCTGGTGCTGAGCTCCAGTCATGGCCACACCTGCGTGGGACAGAGTGTCCACTGATGCCCCCGTGCGAGGCCCCTCCCTGTGGCCCTGGCCACCACTCAGGCTCCTTGGTGAGTCCTGGGATGGCCGGGCAGGAGGCTGACTGAGTCACAGAGTGGCCACTCCCGCAGGGGGAGGGGGAATTCTCCCACTGGGCCCACCAGGTTTGGTGCTTCTTTCCCAGGTCCCCCCGTGGCCCCGTCCCCACCTGCAGGCCACTTCCCCTTTCTAGGCTCCCAGCAACTGCTTTTCCCCACCCTTTGTCCACCCGGCCTCACTGTCCCTTCACGCCAAGGTGATCTGAGGCACAGCCGTGTTCCTGGGGGGTAGGGATTCTTTTCGAGTTCCCGGGGCGCAGAAGAGGCTTAGGCTGCCGAGAACCCGCGGCTGGGATGACAAGAGCATCGTTGAGCAGCGTCAGGGAGAGGATGGTGCCCTGGCCACGTGCCCAGACGCGTGTGTGTGGGGGAGGCAGCCTCAGAGACGGAAGTGCGTTTCTGGGTATGGATGGGGTGACCAAGGCTGCAGTGTCAGGTGGCCAGGGAGCAAATCTGAAGCTTAGCTAGACAGGGAAGACAGTTCAGCTCTTCTCGGACAGCTTTTAGCTGAGGACAAGTCGCACCAAGAGCATCAAATTCTAAGTAAGTCCAGAAGTGACGCAAATGCAGCCTGACGGAGGCTGTCTCCTGAAACGCACAAGGGCAAAGGTAAGCAGTGAGTCGGAGCCTTGAAAGCAGCGTGAAACCCTGGCAGTTTGGGTGAGTCCTGTACTTTTCCAGGGAGTGAAGTCGTGGCTTATTCACGGTCACCCTGCTCTCAGGAGGGACACTTTGTTCTTCGTTCACAGGGACAGACCCCCACAGGCGTCACCACAGTGCCGGCCTGAGACCCCTCCTATGGGACGTGGGGACGCAGAGGACCAGGCCCCTCCGGGACTCGAGCCTGATGCCTGGGGTCTGCAGGGCACAAGCAGCAGAGATTTTGCTCCACATTTGTACATTTAACCTTCCGTCGTGAGAGAGAAACTTGCCTTCACTGACGTGTGAACGCGGACTGCGGGCCAGTGTCAGAGGGACCCACGTCCCACGAGGGGCCGGCCACATCCGCAGAGGTGGGCGGGGTCATGGGGCAGAGGCAGGTGGGCACCCTCCCCGGACCTTCTCTCGCGGCATGGTGTGTGGTGCTCTGCATTTCCCTGGGCTCTGGTCAGTGGAGTCACGCATCGTGCAGTGCAGCTCTTACTAAATTTCACTCACATCGCAGACAACCACGTTGAAGGGCAGCAGAGTGATACAAAACCTGGAAACAGTAAAAGAGGGGAAAAGTGTGATAAGGAAGGCATTTCACAAATGTTTAATCTGAGTCCTGGACAGGTGGGGAAAGCAGTGTGAGTCAAAGAAAGCGTCACAGAGACAACGGCTGAGAATTCCCTAAAACCGAGCACTGAAACACCATGCAGGAAAACAGAAAGGAAGTCTGGCCTGAGAACAACAAAATAAAGAACTGGAAATCATGGACAAAGAGAAAAAGTGAATGTGGAAGAAAGGATTTCCACGGCCCCTCCCCCAAAGAATTGATTAAAATTTATCTCTGTACTTTGCACACAGAAGGACCATGACTCCAGGTGGGAGTTGGGGGAAGGCAACTGAAGACCACGAAGAGGAAAGATCGGGGTAAATCCAATGGCCCTGGGTGCGTAAAACTACAGCAATAACCTCCATGGTTTGAAGAACATGCAGGACTGAAACAGCAAAGCACAGGACTGGACGGGGCGGGAGATAGGCCAGAAGTGGGCAGAGTGGTCTGAGATGCACCAGCGTCCGGCAGAGCTCAGCAGCTCCGGCCCAGCCCAGAAGAGCCGCCTAGCCAAGGCTCAGGGTTGTAGGCTGAGTGTGAGGTTGTTGATTCAAGCTTTTAAGTTTTGAGGTGGTTTGTTATGCAGCAAAGCTGACTGAGACAGAGTGCCTCCTTGGGCAAGCAGAGCTGGGGGTGATGAGGAATTTATTCCTGGAGGTTGGAAGCATGAAGCTGATGTCATGTAATTTCCAAATGACTGGAACCTATCTGTCGCCTGGGATGGCAGAAAATAATCTGACTGTGAGCCTCAGCAGGAGGCTTTACAGGAGGACTTAGAAAGTGTCCACTGGCAGCTTTTAGCTGCCTATGGTCGTGTACAAAAGAGAAACAGGAACTAAAGAATTGTTCAGTTTGCAGTCTTGCAGGGTGTCTAGCAAGGGCAGGGCTTGCTGGGTTTCACAGTGTGAGTGTCTCAGACATTCTCAAGATGGTAACTGGCCTCAGGGTTAGTCCAGTCAAGGGGCAAGACCCCTCTGAAAGGCTGAAGGCAATGCTGGAAAAAGGACTCGTAAGGACGCAGCCCCACAGATACGAGATCCCTCGCAGCAGTGGGAGCTGCCCCAGCGAGACTGGTGTGGCTGTGGGGGCAGACACAGGCTCTTTAGTTCTTCAGTTTTTGGCTGGAGAGGATAAAGGACTTGGAGCCTGAGGCCACCGTCGGAGGGACTGGGGTCCTGGGAAGGGCTGAGACTGTTTTACACATGGAGGATGGAGAGTCATTTGGGGCCGGAGGGTGGACCGTGGTGGATTTTGAGTGTGGCGGGAGATTCCTGCCTGCCTGTCTTCATGCTGGCTGAGTGTGTCTCTGGGTGCTCCTCAGTCCCTGTCCTCCACTGGAGACTTACTTTAACCGAGGAATGCTGGCCAGTGGGGCATGTGCAGAGATCTGAATGCATCTGCTCCCTGGCCTTGCTGTCTTGCTGTCCTCGAGCATCCTGAGGCTGCCACCACTGGGCCCCTGCAGCCCTGTGTCCTGCTGGTCCACCTGCCCATCCAGAATGTGAGGGAGGCATCACGGATCACCCTGCCAACAGCCAACCCCCCAGCTGGCACAGACGCACAGAGGGGTCCCAGAGATCAACAGCCAGTCCAGCCCAGGACAGCCCCACCAGGCCCACATTCATGAGACAAACCCACTGCTCATGTTCTAAACCTGCAGGTTTGGGTGGTTTGTTACACAGCCAGTGCTGACTGAAAAAACTCCCATTTCACAGCATCCACAAAAATCAACTCCAAGGAGACTGTGGAACTAAAAATGAAAGACAAAACAAAGTTTTCCACAGGATGATGATCGAGGATATTAGGACAGTGTGTCCCGCCGCTCCTGGGACCCAGTCCCACGGTGCACTTCCCTTTGCTTCTCAAGTTGTGCTCAGGGACACAAGCATCATAAAGCACATTTCAGAACAGTTGGAAGTTGAAATTATATTTAAATCAAAACTCTGAATTAAGAGTTAGCACTTAGAATGAGCTTCAGTTTCTGAAGGTTAAACTTGTGCTTTGCCACGTCTTGGACAGCAGCTACCAGACCCCACGTTCCCCTGGGTGTGTCCCAGTCTGGTCTCAGGCAGGACAGCTCCTCCTGGACATCTGGTGGCCTCCTGTCTCCTCGAGGGCTGGCCCTGGGCTGGGCTCTGGGGTCTCTGCACATTTGTGTCAGAGCCTGGGTCTCCCTGTGGCTGCTGAGGGAGGCCGCAGTGGAGGAGGACCCGGCGCTCAGCGGGATGGAGGGGCTGGTGGGGCTGGCGGGCTGGAGGCCTCGGGCAAGTGGCTGAGCTGAGAGCCCAGCTCTCCTTCCAGACAGTTCTCTGGACTCGTGCCCCAGGTTCCCTGGGAGTCAGCACCGAGGGGTGTGGACAGCTGGGTGCTGTGTGGAGCAGACCCAGTGATTTAAAGAGAACGTAGCCTTTCAGCGTTTCCTGCGTGAACAGGGCTGAGGTGCGTTTGCGTCTGTGTGGCCCAGCCCGGCCTCCTTTTCTGAGGAGCTGGGCATCTTCAGGGGATGGACCGAGCACTGGGGTCTCTCTCCTGGGGGGCTGGCCCCGTACCGTGCCCACCACTCACCTCCCTCGAGGAGAGCCAGTGCACCAGCCCCTAGGCCTGCACAGACGTGGCGGTGTGCACCAACACGGTGTCATTCTCTCACACTCTGGAGGCCAAGGGTCTGAAATCAGTCACTGGGCCAAAATCAAGGTGTCAGCAGGGCTGACCTGCCCCCAAAGGCCCTGAGCTCTTCCAGGTCTGGGCGGTTACCTGGCTTCCCTAACTTGTGGCCGCATTGCACGGCCTGGCCCCAAGGCCTCCCCAGCCCTTCCGTCAGTGGAAAGAGTTCCCTGGGCTGCTCTCTTACAAGGACACTGGGCACGTGGGGCCCACTTGATTACCCAGGACAGTCTCTCATTGTGAGAGCTTTAATGTAACCCCGCCCACAAAGCCCTTTTCCCACACAGGGTCACACTTGCACGTCTGGGGACGTGGACAGCTGTGAGGGGCCAGCCTTCAGTGCTTCGGTCCAGCAGTTTTCAGTGGAGTGACCGAGACACAGCAAACCTTTCCCTCTTGGGGCAGAAAAGACACCGTAATCCCAGAAGTGTCCTTGCTACTTCCGGGTCTGTGAGTGGCCTGGTTCCATGCATTTCCATGAAGCCACCTTCCCCTCCGGCCTGTTTCTCCCAGCCCTGCTCCCTGCAGCTCCACTGTCAGTGTGATTACATCTCCCTTTCATTTCATCTAATTTGTTTGAAATTTTAGACACAGCATGTGAGTCCTGGGAGGCCCCTAAATGTCACCTCTTCTGGAGATGCCGTCTTACAGACGGGGACACCGAGGCCTGGGCGGGCCACCTGACTTGTCCCAGCCTCGCGGGCAGCCCGGCAAGTCCCCGCACGTTCCCGTATGATGTTCCCGCACGTTTCCGCACGTTCTCGCATGTTCCGGACGCTGTCGGAAACGCCTAGGATCTTCCCCAACTCGCGCCCACAGCTCCTATTCTGGAAGGAGATCAGGAGAGTAGTGAAGGGGGGCATGTGGGCTGTGACAGAGACTAAAGCAGGACGTGGATCGACGTCTCCCGTGCAGAGGGGGAAACTGGGGCTCACAGCCATGCCTGGGCCTTGCCACCAGAGGTGGTGACACGGGGACCTCGCTGCCCTGGGGCCGCTGCCCCATCTCCAGAGAAGGTGGAGGAGCTGGGCAGGGGCTCCTAAGGCCCAGCCCCTTCCCGCTCTGTGGACTGACTCAGGCCCGTGGTTCCACACACCTAACAAAATGGCGCCCTCACCTTTGAGAGGTAAGCGCTGCCACTGCCGAGTGGGCCACGAGCCGACGTCGATGGCGGCTGGAGGGGCCGTCTGGGCTGCATCAGGGCCTCGGTGGCCCCACCCCCACAGCCCTGAGCTTCATTACTTAACTTCTCACGTAAGCAGGTCACTCGGAGGGGTACGGATTTTCTGCGACTCAGGAAATAAACATCTTTGCTCTGCAAAGCCGCTCTCAGGCAGAGTACATGCCGGGCAGCTTAGGAGGAGAAATACGCTTAAGCCAAAGACTGTAGTTTCAAGTGACAGGCAGCTGGCGCAGGATGTGCTGTGTTTCCAGAACCGACGGTTTAATCCAGAGGCCCCCCCACCCCCATCACCGTGGCATAAATTCCCAGGAAGGATCAGTCAAAATCCTCATCAAAATCACGTGCAGGTTTCTCCCCCTTGAACATTTTAATGTGAAATTTTGTCCCCAAGTAAGTGTCGTTCGTCATCATAAACAAGGCACAGAGTGGCAGGACCCCCGGGGCCGTGGGCCTGCAGCTTCTGCTGACATGACCTGTTTAACGGGCTCTCAGGACTGAGGTCCTCTGGGGGACGGTCCCTTGTCCTGTGGCCAGACGCCTGCCTGCTGCTGAGATGCTGAGCTGTTAATCCCAGTGCTTATGGGGGCCTGTCCTGGCTTTGGGCTGATTAAAATTCTGCCTTTACAGCAGTTTAAAGGCACAGGCACCATCGACGGTGTTTGCCTGTCTTGCTGTTTCTTCTGTTTCAAGGAAGATACAGGGATGGGCCGCCTGCCTGCAGTGAGGTCCTCGGGCAGGTTGGGGCAGGGCTGGGCAGACGGACCCAGCAGCTCCTCTCCTGAGGCAGCGAGGTCTCCAACTTCGCACACTTGACTCTCTGATACCCCTCCCTCCTTGCCCACAGTGGGAGGGCAGCCCGCATCCCCATGCTCGGGCCCCGGCCTCCTCGCTGGCTGCAGGAGCCACCCTGGTATCGGCTGGGTCAACAGAAGTAGCATCCATGCTCATCTCCCCAGTTCCCCCGGCTCTCCTGACAAGTGGGATGCACACAGCTGGACGCTAACCTCTGGGTCCAGCTCCTTTATGGGCACTGAGACTCAGGGCTGGTGTCTGCTAGCCAGCACAGAGCCAATCCCCTAGACACTTAGAGGTTAAAGCAGCAGCAGGCATGTCGCGTTGTCTGTTTGGGCTCCTCTGGGCAGCTGGCCCTCGTCTGCTCTTGGATGATGGTTGGGGACCAATGAAGACTTGCTCACGACTGGGTCTGGTGCCTAGGTTGGAAGGAGTTCACAGCCGGGCTCCACAGGGCCTCTCGCTGTGTCCGCGCGTCTCTCCATGTGGCCTCCTCAGCACAGTGGCTTCATGCTTGGTCCTTGGTGCCTTGGGGCTCCAGGGCAAGTGGCCCAAGAGAGACAGAGAGGGGAGAGCTGAATTGTCCCTTCCGACCTGGCCTCAGACGTCACACAGCATCACACACAGCACATGTGAACAGGCGTCCACAGGAGTCCACTCCGGGCCCAGAGGAGTAGACATGGGTGTCACTTCATGGGCGAGCAGCACGTTCTGGAAGAACCCTCAGGCAGGAGAGCTGGGGGCGTTTCCGGGCCCGCGTGCGCTGGATGGGGGCCGCCGACGGGAGCCTTGGCGGGTTCCCGCCGCGCACCCTCCTGAGAGCGGCAGCCCCTGCTGCCCCGACCCAGCGCCGGCACCAGATTCATATCCGTGATTCGACCAATTCTCACCAGCCCCAAGGCGGCTGTCGTCCATGCGAAGCTCTTGGCATTTTGCTCTCTGCTGCTCCAGTTTTCCTCTTGGCATTTGGCATATTTTTAAACTATTTAAATTAAAAAAATTCTTTACTCTGATAAGTGATCCTAAAACTTAAAAAAAAATTTTAAGTTTCATTTATTTATTTTTTGTCTTTGTTTTGGGGGGAGGTAATTAGGTGATTTATCTACTTATTTATTTTAATGGAGGTACTGGGGGTTGAACCCAGGACCTTGTGCCTGCTAAGCACATGCTCTGGTCCTAAAACTATTTTGATCACCCACTGATCAGTAAAAAGCATCTGAACAAATTCTCCCAAATGTGTGTAATCAAATTAAAAATATGTACATGATTAACTATACTAAAATATTAAATACTCTATAAAACATATACTAAAATGAGAAAGGATGAAATAAAATGAAATAAGAAATATTTGAAAATGTTCATTCATTATTAAAAACATTTTGCACTCAGTTTAACACTATTACTAATTTAAGGAATAATTGTTGTGCTGTTCAGTGTGAGTGAAGACGCCTGTCACTTCTAACACGTTGGTCCTGCTTGCCATGAAAGTCATGAAAGGGCTTCTTCCAATACTCAATGCTTCCGAGAACTAAAGAGGACACCTCCCAAAATGTGCAAATTCAAATTTAAAAAAAGCATCGTCAGCTGCACTGATGGAATCACAACACCGTTTGCTTCAGTCCATCCACCAGCTATGAAATGCCTTTGGTGAGATTCATCTGGTAAATTTCCATCTTTCGTGATCATGGTTCTTGCAAACTAACCAAAATTACATTGGTATATTTTTAACAAAAGGATTCAAAGCTCACTGAAAGCTTTTATTTGAAAAACCTTTTTTTTAAACATTAGAAAAGATGTTTCTACATTTTAAAAACAGGTAAGTATGAGAACTGTTACAAGTGACGAGTTCAATAGGTTTTGGCCACAGAGTCACATGACATCAAAAACAGTGCAGCACATCACCATTTCTTCAGGGACTGTTGGAATCCTTTTTACCCAGAAGGCACAGAGTACGGGAGCTCTTCTGATTTTGTTGAAAATGCTCGGCAGACCCAGCTCCCAGCCTGCTTAGCCGAGGGGCCGTTCAGCCAGTGGGAGCGGCGTGGGTCGCAGCCCCTTCCTCGGGCTCGCGTTGTTAGTGCTGCCGTCCGGCTGGGTGTGCACGCGTGTGTGCAGGTGTGCTTATGCGCACCTGCTGAAGCACTTGCGCTGTGTGAGGGATGGCTGTTAGAGGGAGACGGCGTCGCCTGCACCCGTAAAGCTACACCCCCGGGCCCAGCTCGCCAGGAATGTGGCCCCACTCTGCTTCTCCCTGCAGAACCGGACGTCTGGGGGCCAAAGGGATGCTTCCACCCAGATCCTGTGCCCCTGCCTCGTGGGACCACCCTGGAGCCCCGCACCCTGGAGTCCTCTGCCGACTTCCTAGAGGACTTCCCTGGGACAGACCCAGGCGCCAGGGCGTCCTGGGCGGCGGGGCAAGGGGTGGGGCTTCCTAAGCGAGGTGGGCAGAACTTGGCTGAGCAGGCTGGGCCATCTGCGCCCAGTGTGGGACGGTGCCGGGGACGGGAAAGGGAGGAGAGGCTCAAGGTGGCAGGGGTGGGCCTGCTGCAACCATTCCCACCACAGCTGGAGAAGCTCAGGGACCAGAGCACGAGCTCCTGGCTCCTTCGTGCCCCCCACCGCCACGGACAGAGCCTGGAGGTAACGCCGGCTGGTGGGGAGCAGCTGGCATCCTGCCCCACCCCCCGGGCTGTGGCCTGGGCAGCACAGATGAGGCGGGCAGGGGGCGGCCTGCGGTGGGGGTAGCGGTCAGCACGCGGCCTGGGGACGGCCTCTCATCCTTGTGGGGCCGGGTCAGGAGACATTTCCAGGGTTCCTCCTTCACCCGGGGGGTGACTTGGGGTGTCTCCCCTGCCCACACCTCACTGGGAAGCCCACAGCCCTGATGTCCTACCTCCATCTTCCAGTCAAATCCCCCAAATTAGTCGCTATGTGGTTTATTTTACAGCCAAGTTTCGGGGCTTCGTTTACTGCTGCTTCTTGGTCTCACGTCCTTCTTTTGGACTCAGTGTCCTCGTCGCGGGGCTGCAGCCCTTAGCAGTGGCTCTGGGACAGTCTGTGACTCTCCCTCGGTCTCTGTGGGCCTGAGAGGCCCTGGCCTCCTGCTGAGCGAGCGCACTGCCCGGCCCCTCGGCTCCCCTTGTCCCCCACTGCTGCGCCCGATGGCTTGCCCAGCCATCTCAGGTTGCCCCTCCCTCTCTAGTCACCTCTGAGGCTTCTCTTCCTTGGGGAATTCTGAGCTCTGATTTTGCTTAAGTCCTAGAGCGCCACTCCCGTCTTTTTTCAATCTTTAGTTATTTCTCTTATAGTCTGAATTGTGTCCCCAAATTCATACGCTGAAGACCCAACTCCCAGGACCTCAGAATGGGACTGCTTGGAGACAAGGCCTTTAAGGAGGTAATTCAGGAACAATGAGGCCATTAGGATGGGCCATAGTCCAAAGAGACAGAAGAAGAAATCAGGACACAGATGTGCACGGGGGCCGACCACGTGGGGACACAGGGAAGACGGCTGTCTGCACACCCAGGAGAGGGGCCTCAGGAGGGGACAACCCTCCTGACACATGTGCCTCGGACGTCCAGCTCCAGGACTGTGACAGCGTGAACGCCTGTGGTACCGTGTTACCATGGCTGAGCTGACCGAGACGTCTTCCATTCTGGAAAATTGTTGGTCATTTTCTCTTTGAATGTTGCCTCTTTCTCATTCCTTCCTTACTGTCCACAGTGGGTTGTAACATCCTGTTCCTGGTGGTGGCAGCAAACTGGACCTTCTCAGCATCCGGGCCCAGCACCCCACCCGCACAACAAGTCCATCCTCTGCTTGCTTGCCCACTGGCCCGAGAAGCCCAGAGTGGCCGGAGTGGCAGTCATGCTTCTCGTCCAGTGGAGACGCTGGCGGGAACGTGCCCTGGCCCCGACCTGGGAATCAGGACTCCTCAACCAGCAGTGACAGGAGGCACTAAGCGTGTGACTGGTCCACCGGGGGTCATGGGGAAAGGGGCCCATGCCCCAGACGCATGGTTCCTGGGGCCTGTATTCAAGGTACAGGGTCCCAGCATGGTTTACTGACCATTGTGCCTGCACGAGTCCTGCAACTAGAGGCCAGTGACTGAGTCCTGCGGGGTCTGGCCCGGAGCTGGCACCTTGGCTGAGCCGTGAGCCCGCCTTTCTGTTACTCTCATCAGGATGGCTGCTTCTTGGTGATGGGCATGTGGTAACAGCAGAGAATTCGGGGTCCTGGGCCAACTTTCATGACTTCTTTCTCCAGAGATTGGTCTTGTGGTGCAAGATGACGCCACGTGAAACACCGTTCTGACTGTCCAGGGCAGCAGGATCAGCCATGCAGGATCTGAGGCTTAGCAGCACGTGTCACTCTGGGTGACGGTCAGAGGCGCAGTCACGCGCTGGCTGAAGCTCTGGGGCAGCTGGGGCTGCAGGGCCTATTTCCCCAGCCTCCCCGTGGGCAAGCCTGGCACCGCACAGCGCTGTGGCCCCAGGCCGGCTTCCCCTGAGCAAGCGTTCCAAAACAGAAGAACTAGAAGCCGCTGCAGGCCTAGCCCCAGAAGCGGGCACAGAGTCACTCCTGTCACTCCTCGTTGGTCCAGAGACCTACCCGGTTCAAGGAGAAGGCGCGCAGACCTCACCTTTCAACAGGAGGAGGGTCAGAGGACCGGTGGCCCCTTCGATCTCCCATAGACAGGACTGGGAATCGTGTGAGCCCTGGACAGGGTGCCGGAAGCCACCGTGAGGACAAGGGAGGAAATCCACACCCAGGGAGCATCGCCACTGACACACCAGTGTGGAAGGGCCGTCGCTCTCTCCTCCAAGGTGGAAGGTGCTGCCGGAGCTCATCTGCCTCCATGAAGCTAGCAGATGTCCCCAGAGTGCGGAGCCACATTGGGAGCTGGCTGGTCTGTGCCACTGGCAGGCTGGACACTTGGCAGCCACGTCACTGGACCAGACATGATGAGGGACCTTGCGTGCTTTCACTCCCTTCCGATGGCCCTCTGTCGTGGGACAGCAGTCTAAGCAGCGGGCGAGCTGAGGGCAGAGCTGGCTGAGACCCTCGGAGGAGTCGTCACCCACCTAGTTGTTGGTCCTCCCATGGCAGGAGACGCGTTCTGGCATATATCCATGCAAAGCACAAGGATGCCTGTGCACCAGGCCCTAATTCCTGGGGCGACACCCCAAGCCATCCGTGTTTGCCTCGAGTCTGTGCCTGTCCCTACCTCATGGCACCTGCCATTGCACGTAAATGGAATGGCTAGTGTTGCACTCATAGTTTGTCCGCTGGGAGGACCTCCCCTCACCACCTCTCAGGCCACCCAGAGGCGTCCCCACATCTACCTGGCGCCAACATATTCTGCTGGCCTGTTTGCGTTCAGGCTGGAGTTTCCTCTCCTGTCATTCACCGTCGAGAACCGCTGGGAGACTGTGGGTGTCAGTGGAGGGAGAGGCAGTGGGATGTGGAGGCAGATGACGTGGGGCCTAGACCTCAAGGCTCCCTTGAGCCCCTGGAATGTGCTCAGGCCTGGCCCCCAGGGACCATCTGCTCCGGGTGGAGGCTCCTGCATTCGTCCGCCTGCGACTCCGCAGCTCTGATGGTCTGAAGCTCACACCTTCTGTTCAGGGCAGCACCACCTTCTGCAAAGAGCTTTGCAAACACAATGTCAAGTCTCTTCCCTCGCCGCCCGGATCACCACCTCCACGTCCCACGTGCCTGTGCCATCCTGTCTGTCTGGGAGCCCAGGGATGGCAGTGGTGCCGGCAGTGTGGCTTCACACCACATTCTTGTGCTTTGGGCACGGCCAGCTCTCGAGCCCAGCACGTGCCATCGCTGACACCATGCGAGGGGTCAGTGACCAGAAAGAGACAGAGCAGTGACAGCAGCACCTTCGTGCCCACAGGGACACCTGCTGGTGTCTGCTGAGCTTCACCTGGGGCGGCTCACGCGCTCCTCTGTGGTGCATTCGTGCAGCCGAGCAAGTGTCGGCAGCTCCTCTGGGCCCGTCCAGCCAGGGACAGACAAGAGGGTGGGCCCTGTGCTCTGCCGGCAGAAGCAGCGGTGTGGAAGGGCTGACATGCTGAGCAGTCCTCCGAGTCCTCCAGGGAGCCGCCCTCGGCCCTTGTGTCCGAGGCTCTCGGCACCCCGGCTCTGGGCCTGGCACATGAAAGCAGAGACCCCTTCACCTCCACCCCAACCCCGGAGCTGGGACCCGAGGCGGAGGTGGGGAAGGAGACATGCCTGGCTGACTAAGATTTAGGATTCTCCTCGGCAGGAAGCAAGAGTGATGGGGGAGAGGCCACCTGCCATGAGCCGGGTCACCAAGCATGGCTCAGGGAGGGACGGTCCTTGGGCTTGCCTGGACAAGGGCTTGCGGGAGGAAGGGACCTGCCTTTGCAACCTGCCTGCCTGGCGGACAGTCTGTGGCTCTGGTCCTGTTCCCACGGCCTAGTGCGGGCCCCGCTGTTCATCTTGGGGGCCCACAGAGACAGTGAGAGAGACGGAGGGTGCAACAGAGACCGCTGGTCACCCTTGAGACCTGGGATGATTTCCTGGTCACCTTGCCTTTGTTTGCGGGTTTGCAGACCCTGAGCGCCTCACTCCCCCTCCCCCACCGTCAGCAGGTAATTGGGGGAGGGGCTACACAGACCCTTCCTCTGGGAACCAGGTCAGTTTATGGTCTCCGCACAACAAGGGCTTTTCCCCCATTAATATAATTTTTAGTGATAATTTCTCAACACTAACATTCTTGAACTTTCACCTTAAAACTCGTCAGAGGTCCTGAAGGGCAGGCGTCAAAGACCAATAAAGCAGAAGGCGGTGCCAGTGGAAGACGAGGGCAGGGAGCACCCTCAGAAGGCTGGGGCCCTCACACAGAGGGGCTGGGGTCAGGCCTGCCCCCTCGCTCGCTTTCTGCGACAGAATATTCAACTAAACAGGTCTGCGTGTTTAGATTTGTCTCCACTGGTGCTAATTAGAGACGATTATTTATGTGAACAGAGAAGTTTCACGTGAGCCTCAGCAAAAGATGCCGTGGATGAAGGGTCGTTTCCGACAGAACCTCAGCAGGACGGAGGGACCGAGGGAAACGCAGCTGGCCCGCAGCGCCACCCCGGCGGGGACGGGCAGTGGAGCGGCGGAGCCTCTCCTGTGACAATGAGCCCTGCGTGGGGGGAGCGAGCACGCCGGTGGCCAGAACAAGGGGACTTCTCAAGGAGAGCTCAGGGCCGGGAGGTGCGGGGGAAGGGGTGGGGTCTGGGCTCTGAAAGTCTCCCAAAATAAAAAGGAAAGTCTGGATGAGCTGTGAAGCCACCGCTGCTCGGGGCAGTGTGTGCAGAGGTGGGGCTTCTTTTCAGGGGCAAAAGGCCAGATGTCTCTTGTTGACAGAGCAAAGGAGAAAGACAAAGTCGGGGTCTCTGCTCTCAGCAGGGGCCGGGGGCGGGGGACAGGCTGGAGGACCTGGCGGCTGGAGCTGTTCCCCTTCTCCCACTCTCTGTCTCTGTGTCGCAGTGTCTTGCTCTCTCTGTCTCTCTGTCTCTGTCACTATCTCAGTGTCTCTGTGTCTGTCTGGCTCTGTGTTGCTGTGTCTCACTCTCTCTGTCTCTCTGTCTGTCTCAGTGTCTCTGTCTGTCTGTCTGGCTCTGCTGGAAGTGGCTCAGTGTCTGTCTGGCTCTGTGTCTGTCTCTCTGTCTGTCTGTCTGGCTCTGTGTCTGTCTCAGTGTCTCTCTGCCTGTCTGCCTGTCTCAGTGTCTCTCTGTCTGTCTGTCTGTCTGGCTCTGCTGGAAGTGGCTCAGTGGCCCCTGAGCCTGTGCTGTCTGAACTGGAGGAGCTGTACAGGGCAGCTGAGCCTCCCCTGCTCTAGTCTGAAGGGTGCAGGCAGCAGACTCCAGCGCCCGGGGTAGAGGCGGGTGAGGAGAGTGCTGGGTGAGCCCCCAGCCCTGTCCATGGTGGACTGTGGAGCGCAGCCATGCTTATTTCAAGATAAAACCTGATCTGATGGGCTGGCATGTCCCTGCAGGTGCAAGCAAGACTCCTTCCCACGGCTGGCGTGTGTGTCCTTTGGGGTTCAGAGCCCCTGGTTCCATGCATGGTCTGAACCCAGCTTCCCAACAGTGGGGTGACTTTTCGTGTCTATGATAAGGACTGCTATCACTGCTGGCCCCTCATATCCTCAGGGTGGCTGCTGGGCGTTGTAAGGTGTGCCCAGGTATGAGGTGACTGTGGGTCTGGGAGACGCTCAGTAAGCAGGGCTGCCGTAGGGTATGGGTCCGCTGACCAGCCCCAAAGAGGCAAGTTTGAGTCCTGGCTGGCTGCGGCCCCCTGCGCGCAAACCCTTCTCTCTCTGTCTCCATTGGATGCTCCATCCACGCTCACCTCTCCTTCTGGAGCACACTTCTAGCTGTCATATCATCTGAGCTGGGGCACCTGAGCTCTGCCTCTGGGCAGGCACAACCTCCTCCTGCAGTCACAGACCAGGGACGTGGCCGACGACCACTCGGGAGCTGCTTCTTCAGTAAGAGGGTGGGAGGCACAGGGGCCTCATCACATCAGTCAGATGCTCCAGCAGTGGGGTGGGGTAGGGCAGGTGGCTCTGACGTCACAAGGGGCGCGCCCGCGCCTGCAGCCTGGGCACACCCCGCCCAGGGCAGTGGGTGCAGAGCGTGTTTTACCTGCTCCCTGATGTCCACCCCATCCCTTGGCTGCCACAGTCACCTCTGCGCTCATAGACCCAGCCTCGCCTTCCCCGGCAGCTTTTTGTGAGGACAGTGGCATCTCATAGGAAAGGAGGTGTGGTTCTAAGAAAGAAGGCCTCCTGCCTCAGCGTTTTGTGACGGGGATTTTAGCAGTGACATCCAGGGCTCCACTAGGTAAGCTGTGTCCTTGTGTTTCAGGCTGAGCCCCAGCTCTCCGGTGGCTGGGATGTGTGTGACACTCAGGAAGGCCGAGTGCTGTGAGACTTCCCAGGGCTTGATCTGACATCATTCCAAGTGGATGATAATTGCACAGCCTCTCCCCTCCCCACTCCCGGGCCCCCAGCAAGACACCAGGGAGTTATTTATAAACGTGGGTCTCTGGGTGTGCTTCTCAGGGGAAGGAAGGACGGGGCAGTGACAGATCTAGAAGTCTGCAACGCACATCCAGGGTACTGGGCGAGGGGGTGGGGCTCACAAGACACCATGCATAGAGGGTTGGAGGCAGGGTGGTCCCATTGAGAGGGGAGGAGCCCAGACCTGCTCCAGGCCCAGCTGCTGTGGTGGGGGGTGGGGGCGCTCCCCTCGGAAGCCTGGTTTTCAGAGATTGGCTACTCTGTGATAAGACACCAGCAGACGTGGATTGTCTTATGTGTCAAGGGCGGAGGCACAAGATGAGCTGCTTTTTTCTCTCCAGGGCGGGCAGGAACTGGAAATAATTGGAAGTTGTTAGGGTCCAATGTGCTGTCCTGAAAACACTATCATTACTTCCTAATGACTAACTCTGTCTCAGGAGGCGATGAAGGCAGCCGAGAGGCCGAGAGCGCCCAGAGAGGATGGAGGAGTGGGCGGCTGGCAGCCTGTAATCTGGTGAGGGGTGCTGAGGGTGCTCTGCCTCACCCCCACCCCTGCTCTGGCCTCCGGATGGAACGTGACAGGAGCCACCTGCACTGCTGGGATGGGCTCCCGGGCCCCAGCCTCCGAGACTCACTTCTCAGGATGGACTCACCCCAGATGCTGGTAGCATTCCCGCTTCTCCCAGGGCTGATGTGGACCCTGCCCACAGCCTTTCTACTCTCTAGTCCCACCCTTTCTTTGTTAAAGGTTGTCTTTGAATCACACAAGCACCACTTGAGGACAAATGAACCAGCACACAGCTGGTCCTGACCCAGCCCTGGCTCTCACTGATGGCTGCCCTGTGTCTGGTGTGGACAGAGTGTTGGCCAGCTCCGCCTGCTTCTGGGGGCCGGTGGAGTCCCTTGTGTGCTGTTGTGAGGTGCTATGGTCATTTCTGGTGCTGCCATAAAAAGAAGGGGTCGTAACAGTGATCTGTGAGTGGGTGGGCCTCCTACTGCCAGGCCACCAGCCCACAAAGGAGTTCACAGAGGAGAGGCCTGGGAAGCGCCACCTGCATTAGTCCAGGGGCAAACGATGCCCATGAGACCATGAGAAGGACTGCCTGCAGAGAGCAAAGCTGTATCCCCAAGCCAGTCCCCAAACCCTGCCCTGGTGACCTGAGAGCTGGGGGCTGGAGTTCCACCGTCCTGGAGGTGTCTGGCCACCCAGCTGACCCCTCCTGTTGCCCCAAGGCCTAAGGAGGCTGAGCAAGGCTGAGGGCCGTCTCTGCCCCTCTCCCTCCACTGCCCCGCTGGCAGATCGGTAGAGGGATCCAGATATGGGCTGAGAGGGCAACTTCGCAGAACCCCGCCCCATCCTGCTGCCCGGCCCCACGCCTCGGTGCCTGTGACCTGGCTCGAGCCTTGAGAAACTGCGCTGCAAGAAACAATTCCACGCTAAGAAAAGCCGCAACGCACGGACGGGACACGCAGGTTCCGTGCCTGGAAAATGAGCGTAATAGAAAAAACCCAAAGCAGAACGCAGTCCAGGAGATAAGGAAAAGGGTTACGGAACAAAAACACCCTAGACATTCTCGGTCCCCTCCCGTCACCTGCGGACAGGTGTGCTGACTAGGCACCTGCGAGCGTCTATGGGCAAGCCCACCGCATCCTGCGGGGCGGGCAGCCGGAGACGGCGGTGGGATTCACGGATTCCACAGCGCTGGAGGGAGAAAGGGCACCTGCTGAGGGATCGGGACAGATTGGGGTCCGGCTCGTGATCGGTGGGGCCGCGACCATCGCGGGACCCCGGACTCCGGGAGAGGCGGGGGCTGGCGCGCATCCTCGCTGGTGCTGGTCGCCTCCGGAGTCCGACCGCCCAGGCCACAACCACGCCCCTGCAGGGACCCGCCTGTTCGCCACCTGACAACCCTCCCCTTGTCCCCACCTCCTCAGTCCGGAGACCCGCCCCAGGCCACGCCCCCACTGGTGGCCTCAGCTTGCCTTGGCCCGCCCCCCTCCCTGTTCTGGAACCCGCCCCACCCCACCCCTACTTGTGATCCCTCCCTCTTGCCCCGCCCCATTCCATTGACTTTCCCCTCCCCCCCGGGCATGGGGTTCCGCCCGGCTCTGGCTCCGCCCCCATGGTGACCCACCCAAGGCCCCGCCCCGCCCCAGCCTCGCTAATTGGTTTCTTTCCGCAGAGGTTGCCGAGCTCCGATTGGCCGAGCCCGTCGCCGTTCCGCCATCGGATTGGCCCGCGGCGCCCGCTTCGGCGAGGCCCTGCTCCTGGTCGGGGGCGGGGCCAGCGGCGGAGCTCGGCCCGGGACTGGTCAGCGGCGCAGAGGGGGCGGGACCGCGCCGCGCGCAGCGCCTCGCCTGGAGCGCAAGGAGCAGCTACGGCCGTCTCAAACGCCTCAGTCGCCTCAGGCTCGGTCTCCTCAGGCTCCGCCGCCGCAGGGATCGCCCCGTTCCCACCCCCCGGCCCCGCCCCGGCCGCCCGCCGTCAGCCTGCGGACACGCCCTCTGCCGAGGGACAGGTGAGTGAGTGGTCGCCTGCAGGGCCAGGGATCGGAGGCGGGGAATCGGGGTCCCAGCCCGGGTCCTGCTCCGGATCGGGGGTCAGGGTCCGGGCCGGGGTGAGCCGGGGTCGGGGCCAGGGATCGTGGTCGAGCGTCGGGGGTCGGGGTCCGGGTTGGGATCCGGGCGGGAGATCGGGGGTCACGCCGGTGCCGGGGTCCGGGTTGGGGTCGAGGTCGAGCCGGGGGTCGAGGCCAGGGGTCGGAGGTCCGTGGCCGGGGCCGGGGCCGGGGTCCGGGCCGGGCAGGGGGCGCAGGTCCCCGCCCGACCGCGCCCGGCCTTGAGCCCGGAGGACCCCCGCCCGGCCCGGACCAACTTGGGCGGCAGCCGGGTCGCCGGCGGGGCCGGGCGGGGCGGGGCGGGGTCCGGGCGGGCCCCGCGGGCCGCCGGAGCGCCCCCTCCTCAAGGTAGCGCCGGGGCAGAGGCTGCGCGCGCCGGAGACAGCCGAGGCGGGCGGAAAGCGGACGCGGGGAGGATTTAAGAGTGAAGCGGTACGTGGCTTGGGCGGAACGCGGACCCCGCCTCGGCCGCCCCGGCTCCCCACCCCCGCCCCAAACCCTGAAGTTGTAAACAAGAACTGCGCTCTCGAAAACAGGGCGTCGGGCTTGCTTGTCAGTAGACATCCGCCACGATTTTGCTCTGGACTTTATGAGGCTTAAATTTCAAAACGGTCTAAGTTTCGTCGCGTCTGACTGAGGAACGTTCTGAGGAAAACACGACCTCCGCGCGCGGCTCGCGGCGGGCGGGACGGAGGGCGGGAAGCAGCGCGCACGGAGGGCGGCGGCGGCGGCGCCCCCCGCGCCGCGCGCCGCGGGGGAAGGGGACGTGTGCCGGTGCCTTTGTGCGCCCCTCCACCCCCGCCCCGCCTCGGCCACGCAGCGGCTCATCTGCCTGCTGACCCTGCGTCGGCGCCAGGAGCAGGTTAGATGGGGCGGGGGCAGGTTCTTCCCTTTCGGCCACTGTATTTTCTTCTTTTATTTGGGGGTGGGTCAAAAAGTGTTTCCACTTACTGTTCCCACCAGTGTTCTGCTCTGGACGTATCATTGACTGAAAGTGTTTATTATTATTATTATTAATTATTTTTGCCTGGTAGTGTTAATACTTCCCCCCTTACTACTCTGAAGTATATTACTTGCATAACAAATTTTGGAAGTTAACAAAAAGTCCGGTCCTAAAGCCTGTTCCTGGGGTTGATTATCTCCCTCCCACCTTCCTCTGAGGTAGCACGGGCTTCTGGGTCTCTTTGGCCCTGCGTGTGAGCTAACAGCGCTCTGCGTTGATGAGGACCTACGATGTGTGATTCACCAAAAGGAATCCTGGGGTAGTAGGACCTTGATGAGAGACCTTTGCAGAGTAGACTGGGTGATGAACAGACCCTCCAGTTCACACTGTTCCTCTCCCACATCCTTCTGAAATTAACTTGCTTTCAGGGGGTTAGCTGTTGTCCCTTTTCTCGAACTTGGCTTTAGAATTGCGAACCAAAGGAAATGTGCAAGGGTGCTTCCCTATTGAAGACAACTGACTTCCAGTCCCTTTGTACACAAGAACAACTCATCATATTAAAATGTCTCAGAGACGTGTATTTTGGTCCAAGGTGACGGTTTGCAGAACGGTGACACTCTGGAGGGATCGTTGGCAAGATCCCAAAAGATCTCTCACTAATCCTCACATTGGGGGAGCTGGAGTATTTGTAGGGGATGTGTTCAGACTTGGAGATCCATCAGAAACCAAGGGGTCTTCAAATAGAGATGCAATCGCTGACTAACTGACACTGGTCACTTCCAAGCACTGATGCTTTACTCTTGCATGTAGATGCTGCTGTTTATACAGTGCAATGTTCATTGCAAGTGTGTTAGAATTTATATAACTTCATGCATTTTCTGAGTCAGTTAATACCCAATATTATAAGGTTTTGAAAAAAGATTTGATGGTAAAAGGAGTTGTTTTGTTTTGTTTTGTTTAACTGAAAAGATTGGATATCCTGTGTAGAATTTAGGGCTTGTGACTGGTATTGACACAGGTGGTGGTGATATTGGACTTTAGAACATCACTTTTCTACATATATTTATTAATACTCAGGGTTAGAAATACATAGCTTTATGATTACATTTTGAAGCTATTCATGAGAAAATTTCAACACATGGGTTCATTTTATTTAGAAGGAAGCTATCTTTCCCCCTGATGTTCGAGGAAGGCTGACAGCATGCTGTGTTTGTGTTTGCAAAAGTCCCATGAGGTCCTTGAAACAGTCTAGCCATTTAAGGCTGAACGCTGTGTTTCTGTTTCAACAATTTCAGTTCCTGAACCTGTAGCCATTTCATGGACCTCCAGCCATGTGTCAATGGTAAAGTCATTCCTATTTTCACAGATATCTCAGGGCTGTATTATAAAAGTAATCACTGAAGCCGATCTTGGTAGGTAAAAGTTGTATACCCCTTTGGTGAAGAAGGCTGTCCTTCGAGCAATAACAAAGAAAAATACCTGCTAATGTATTGTAACCACCCCAAGTTAAACATTAGAAAGGATACTGTAGATTCTGGGGGAGGCTCTGGTGTCTCTCAGCTCTCAGCCCTGGCGGCAAGCAAGTGGTGGGGTCCACTGTCCATGGTGCTGAATGTGTGGATTTCTGTTTCTTTGTCTCAAATTTCCTTTCCAGTGTGAGAGTGCTTTTTGGAGTTTTAAAATGAATTTAATAATTCAGACTATTAAAGAAGAGTTAAACAGGTGAGTTCTGTTGAGCCTGAATGGAAGCATGCCTTTTAAAAACTCAAGCCATGTTAATATTTCTTTCTTTCTTTCATTTTAAAGTGGTAATTGTGTTGAGTTAACACTTCCTTCGCTTTACTTAGTCTCCTTAGCCCCAGGTGGGAATTTTCTTGCTAAAGTATGGACATCGAGTAACAAACCATTGAAGAAATTAAATAAGTCCCTGTCTGCTTAACAAGCACTCTCTAAAAAAGGCATTCTTTATTATAACATATGCATATATTTGTACGCAGAGGCAATTTGCTTTTCCGTAAACAGGGTTGATTATAACATCCCTCATCCTCACCACATGGCGCTTCCCAGTCCTCCTGGAGAGGGACTGGAACTATCTGAGTATGTGGTAGGGCTGGTGGGCAGTTGCCAGGCATTCCTGCCTTGGACCAACACCTACTCTCTTGTCTATAATTTTGAGGACAAATCTTTGTAAATCACTTTAGATAAGTCCTTTATTTCTCTTGAGGTTAATTTTGTCTGTTACTTTAGAGTTGCCCCACAGGCTAGCAGTTAAAAATAATGGGTGTCACTTGTGATATAGAAATTCTTCCACATGATAGTAAATTGTGCATTAAATGAAGCTGTGGATTGTTGAGGTGTTTTTGTTAGGAGCATCTGAACTAGTTCTTTGGCCCCATCGCCTGCACACTTAACCCAGGTTATTCTTTGACATCTGTTTTGTTGAAGGAAACCCAGGGCAGCTTCCTTCTGCCTCTTCCAAGCCTCAGAAATACTCTCTGAGCTCCTACTCTTCGCCAGGTCCTGTGTAATGATTTGGGAACCCACAGGGGAATGAGACAGAGTTCTTATCATTGAAGGCCTCGCCGCTTTGGACTGAGGAAAGGATATGAAAACAGATGGTTACAGGAGGCCATGCTCAGTGCTGCAATTGGGATACACAGAAAGCTGTGTTGGTGTGTTGAGAAGATGTGATTCATTTAGGCTGAGAATCAAAGGCTTCAGGGATGAGGTGGCCTTTGGGTTGAGCCCTGGAGTTTGAGTTTTAATTGTTCGGGCACGAATGGGTAGCCACCAATTAGAAAAAGACCAGAAGGTTGGCGTCATTGGAAGACAGGGTGCATGGTGGTGCTGAGACTGGAGGTGTGGGAGGCATTGTGGAAGGGTTGGGACTCCATTGGAGGTGTGGGAGGGAGAGTTGAGGAGAGGTTATGTGGTAGGCAAAATAGTGGCTCCCCTAAAGCTATCTACATCCTAATCTGCATAACTTGTGACTATGTTATATTATATGTCAAAGAGGATTTAAGGTAACAGGTGGATTGAAGGTTGCTAGTCAGTTGACTTTAAAATAAGATTATCCTAGATTACCCAGGTGAGCCCGAAGTTATCACCACGAAGGGTCATTAAATGTGGAAGAGGGATGCAGAAGAGTCAGTGTCAGAGCAATGTGAAATGAGGAAGACTCTACCCCTCATTGCTGGCTTTGAAGATGGAAGGGGTCATGAGCCAAAGAATGCAGGCAGCCTCCAGAAGCTGGAAAAGGCAAGAAAATGGTTTCTCCTGCCAAGCCTCCAGAAAGGAACACAGCCCTGCTGGCACCTTGGTTCTAGCCAGGGAGACCTGTGTCTGACTTCTGAGCTCCAGAGCCGTAAGATAATTAATTTGTGCTGTGTTAGACACTAAATTTATGGAAAAATTTTTTTAGAGCAGCTGCAGGAAACTCGTGTGAGTTGAGACTCTGTTCTAGAAGGTTTTAGCTGGCAAAGTTTAAGGAGGAAATAACATGGTCACATTGGCTATAGATGATAAACTGATCCAGCTGCTGTGTAGGAGGGGGTTGCCCTAAGTAAGCATGCTTCTGATCCCCAGTTTCATCTCCTGGCACTATTGGCATCTGATGTTGCCTTACCTGGCCTGAGTCCCACTTGAAGTCTTCCCCTAAACAGTCTGCTCAGCCTCCACCCCTGCTAATTGCTATGTCCCACTGGTCCCCTTTTCCTCTGTGCTGCGTACTCAGGAGAGAGTGGACCAGGTATACATCTACACGTGGAATTGTGGGGTCATAGGGGAGGCCCACTTCCAATCTCAGAGCTGTTGTCAAAATATTTTCCAAAGATTTGTTTCTTCATATCCTCACTAATCCTTTGTATGTTCATATGTTTTAATTGTTTTCAGTCGAGTAGATTTGAAATATCTCACTGTTTTCATTTGTATTTCCTTGATTACTAGTGAGTTTGGGGATTTTCAAAATCGATTTATTAGATATCTGGGTTTCCTCTTCTATAAGTTGTATTCTGATATTGTTCATCTGTTTGTTGCCTGGGTTGTCCTTTTTATAGCTTTTCAGAAGTTCTTTATATATTCTGGATTCTATTTGTGTATTTTTTTATCCTTTTAAAAATACTGTTTTGATGAACAGATGTTTAATTTTAATGTAGTCAAGTTTATCAGTCTTTTCCTTATGATTTGTGGTTATTAAGTCTTATTTGAGAAACCCTTTTATTACCCCAAGGTCATAAGATACCTTCCTCTTTAAAAATATTTTGAATATTTCCTCTTCATGTTCTACTTGGAACTTATTTTTGTGTGAGGTGTGAGGTAGAGATATAATGTTAGAAGTTTTCCAAACGCATAACCAGTTCTACCAGTACCACTTACTGAGTACCATCCTTTCCCCAGTGATCTGCAATGCTACCTTTGAAACATACCAGATCTCGCAAGTGTGTGGGTCTGTTTCTAATTTCTCCATATCAATAATGATAATTTCATTTCTTCTTTCCTCGTCCTTACATCTTTTTTTTTGTCTCAGTTCTTTTGTTTGGACTCCTAGCCAAAGTTGCGTAGAAATTGCAATAACACTATCCTAATATTGTTTATTACCTTAAAGGGGATGTTTTCAAAGCCTTGAATATGAAGTTTGGTATATATATTGGTAGATACCTTTTATTAGGTTAAGGATGGTCTTATCGACTAATAGTTTGATAAAAGATTTTAAAAAATCATTAATAGATTTTAATTTTATCAGATGGTTTTCTTTACTGATTTAGATAGTTTTACATCTTTTCTTCTTTGAACTCTGAGGTGAAATATTTTAATCTTTTAATTTTAAACCATTCTTGATTTCTTGGGATAAACTGTAGTTTGTCATGACATACGACATATAAAACTTATTGTTGTATCCAATATGATTGTATTTCATTTATGATTTTGGCATATATTTTCATAAGAAGTATTGACCAATAACATTCTCTTCTTGTATTGCTCTTAATTGGATTTGGTATCAAAATGATGCTGCATCATTTCTGTAATAGTTTCTGAAAGAGAAGGATATTTGTTCCTTGTAAGTTTGGCAAAATTGCTTCTTAAATGTTATACATCTGGATTTTAGAACTTGGAGACTCTTGCAATTAGTCACTTTAAGAGGGTCACTGGTCCATTTTAATCGGCTGGGGGGAGTTGTTCTGGACATGCCTAGTTTCAGATGGGGGCAGGAAGGTGGAATCGTCCATGTTCCAGAAGTTTAGGACAACTGGATACAGGTAAATATTAGTAATATTTACCAGACTGTGGAGACTAATTGGCGTTAATGCTGCTGAGTTAGTCAAAATTCAAACTGTGTTCCTTTCTAGGTCTTGTTTATAGTTTTTGCAAGTATGTTGTCCATCAAGGAACCAATTAGAATATGAAACTAGACATCATATTGGTTTGTTTCTTGTGAACAAACCATCCTGCTTACTTTTCCAGAACCTACCTTGGGAATTGCTGCCTCTCAACCTCTCCTTATTGCAGAGGAAAAATCTCCCTTTCTCATTCCGCTGTTGATCTAAATCTTAACCATCCTTCAGGGCTGGCGCTGGACCTACCAAAGTTTCCCAGATGAATTCTGACTCATGGTGAACCCTCCCTTTGCTTTTTACAGTACTGTCCTGCCTCACAAATATAGAGGGCAGGGTTCGGTTGTGTTCATGAGTGGTCAGTTGATCAGAAGAGTATTCAGATCCAAGTGAAAGCTTCCCTCCTTTGTCTGAGCTCAGCACTGGGAAGCTTGATAGAGTGGACAGACTGTATAGGGTTGGCCCCACTGTGATCCCCAACTCCTAGTATTCATGCCTTTGTATAATTCCCGTCCCCATTGAGGTGGGAATCTAACTAATGCAATAAGACAAAAGTGAGGGGATGTCTCTTCCATGATTATGTTATATATAATTTCATCTTGTTAGAAACTAATTTAGAGACTATCTTTGCTAGCTTGAGTAAATACCAGTGTTGGGGAAGCCCACATGGCAAGGATTGCAGGTGATCTCTAGGAGCTGAGGGAAACCTCCAGAAACAGCCAGTAGGAAACAGGGGTCCTCAGTCCTACAGCAAGGATAAAACTTGTGCCAAAACCTGAGCGACCTTGGAAGCAGATTCTTCCCCAGTTGAGCCTGCAGATGAGAACACAGCCTTGCCAACATCATGATTGCAGTCTTATGAGATCCTAAGCTGAGGACCCAGTTAAGCCTGCTCAGACTCCTGACCCACAGAACTGTGAGATAATAAATGTGTATTGTTTTACGTTGCTAAGTTTATGATAGTTTGTCATTTAGCTGTAGAAGACTAGTGTACCAAATCTGTACAACCTCCCTGTTACCTTCACTAGAAGTGGGTTTAGGCTGATGAAGGGTATTTGAGTCTATTTGAGAGAATCAGTTTTTTATTTTAAAGCTTTTTTCTATTTATAAAAATAATACAAGTATTTTGTATAGAAAAATTGGAGTAGGCAGAAAATATAAAGGACAAAATAAACTTTTTTCTTTGTAGATAACATTTCTTTGTGTCATATCATGTTCTTCTACAATATGATTTTGAATGGCTGCATACTATTCCAATGGGTGTCCCTGTTTACTGAACTACTTTCCAATGACTGGATATTTATGCTGCTTTAAAATATTTACCATCATAAATAATGCTTTAATAAGTATCCTATACAAAAATCATTGTATGTATCACTGATTATTTCTGAAATATAAATTTCTAAATGCAGAATTATTATGTCAAAACTTGTAGATGTTTTTAAACTTTCTGATATGTAACCATTCAGCTTCCAGAGTTTCTTGAAAAAGTGTACAGCTTAAACATCTGTTTCTGTAACTCACCAGGTTGGGATAGGACAGAACTATTGATTTTTGAGCATTTAAGTTCCTGTTTCCTTAACTCTGTTTGCAAAGTGCTTTTAAATTATTCATTAAAGCACAGTATGGATTCTATTTATAGGCACATTTGTGTATGAGATTGCTCCCTTATGTCTGGGCAGAAAGCCTACAGATTGCTATTATCACATCCCTGTCTTTGGAAATCCTTTTCTACTCCTATCTACCCTTTCTTGGTTTTCAACCAAATACAGACACTGAGACACATAAGGTCTTGTAGCTCAGATGGTTGCTCAGATGAAATGGCTATTTTAAGTATCTTCTCATCATTCATTATCTAGTTGACATCAAAAAGATGACCAATCAGAAGAATATTAATTATTAATTCAAAAATATTTTTCCTGATTCATAAGATGAGTGCTTATTTAGAGATTTTCTAGAAGAAAGATGAGCATCAAAAGCAGAATAAAAATCTTTAATTCTGTCACCCAGAGATGACCACTATATAAACATGACTTGTTCATACTAGTTTATTCTTAATATTGATTAAATTCTGATGACTAATTTTGGGGTGAGGGGGCGATTTTTGCATTCATGTCTATGAGTGAAATTGGCCCATAATATTCTTTTCCTATAGCTGTTCTTTCTAATTTGAAGTGAATGCTTAATTTATTAATTTGCAGCTTTTCTCTTTTACTAATACATGCATTTAAAGTGATACATTTTCTTATAAATAATGCTTCAACTGCATCAAACAAAGTTTGATTTGAGGTATTTTCATTATTGTTTAATATGTGCTGAATTGTTCCTCCCTCAAATTCCTGTGTTGAAGCCCTAACCCCCCAATGTCATGGTACTTGGAGAGGGGGCCTTTGCGAAATAGGTCTAGATGAGGTCGTGAGTTTGAGGTCATTGTGATGGGATTAATGCATTATATGAAGCGACCAGAGAGCTTGCTCTATGTCTCTCTGTTTCTTGCCACGTGGAGACACAGCAAGAAGGCAGCCATCTGCAAGCCAGAAAGAGGGCCCTCACCAGAGCCTGACAACGTCGGCACCCTGGTCTCAGGCTACCCAGCATCTGGAACTGTGGGAGATAAATGTCTGTTGTTTAAGCCACCCAATCTACGCTTTTTTGTTATAGCAGCCTGAGCTGACTAAGACAATATATTTTCTAATTTCTATATGATGTTTTTCTTTGATTTCTAGGCCGTTTAGAAGAATATTTAAGAATTTCCAAACATATGCATATTTTCTTATTTTATTCTTTTCCATTACAATTGCATTGCCCAAAGATCCTGCTCTTTATGATTCTAATCCTTTGAAATTTGCTGATGTGCCTTACAGCTTGGAAGATGGTCTATAAGTTTTCTCAAATGTTCTTGTGTGCTTGAAAAGAATTAGGTTCAGTGTTCTTTATATTCTATTCAGCTAACTTGATAAGCATATTATGTACATCTTCTGTTTTCTAACTACTTTTTGTTTTGGTCTGATTGTTATATGAATTACTAAGATAATTACACAATTTCATTATGATTATGGATTTGTCTTATTTCTCCTTGTAGTTCTGTCAATTTTTATTTATATACTTTGAGACCATGTTATTAGGGGCATGCAAATTTAAAATTCTTACGTCTTCCTGATGAACTGAGACTTTAAGTATTATGAGTGGTTCTCTTTATCTCTAATAATGAATCTTTGCCTTTATGGTATAATGTGTCTGGTGCTAATGTAGCCATACCAGATTTCTTGAGGCTTATATTTCCATGATACCTTGTTTTAAATTTTACTTTCAGACTTACTGTTTCTTTTAGTTTAGCTATGTCTCTTGCAAAGATTATACAGTTAGGCTTTTTTCATCCAATCTGATCATCTTTGTCCTCTAATGGGAACAGTCAGCTCATTTACATTGAATGTAATTATTGATCTATTTGCATTTAAACCCACAATCCTATTATATCTTACTCCTGTCTCACATTTTCTGTGTTTATTTTTCTCTCTTTTCTTGTATTATTTGAAACTAGTATTATGATTTTTAAAAAATCATTGTACTTTTCCATTCTCTCTGGTACATTGGAGGTTATATTATACTTTTCTTTCTTTTTGTGGTTACTGTGTAAATTAGATAATGTGTTATTAACTTACCCAGATGATGCAGTTTTACCTTCCTCTTGGACCATACAAAGATCATATTTCTTAGAATACCTGCACTCCATTCACCCTTCCAGATTTATATGTGCTTGTAATTTTGTATTTTAATTGTATATGATTTTTTAAACTCAATGAAACAAATTAACAGTATTTAATTAACAATATTTAACATACTATCACTATTCATTTAGATTTATTCACGTATTTACCCATCCTTTGCCTTTCATCACTCTCTGACATTTCTGACCTTCATTTTGGTGTTGTTTCCCTTCTGCCCCAAGAGCCTTCTTTAGAAATTTCATTTTTTGCTGGTTTTTTTTTTCTAAAAGTACTTTAATTTCACTTTTATTATTTTTAAAATTTCTTTAATTTACTTTGAAATTTGGGGGATATAATTTACATGCCATAAAATTCACCCTTTTAAAGTTTAGATTTAGTGGTTTCTGGTATATTTACAAGGTTGTGCAACCATCATCACTGCCTAATTCCAGAGCTTTTCATCACTTCGGAAAGAAACTTCATACCCCTTAACAGTCACTCCCCACTCCTCCCTTCCCTCAGCTCTTGGCAACCATTAATCTACTTCTGTCTCTAAGGTTCTGCCTATTATACACTTTCCATAAGAGTAGAGTTATAAGTATGTAGCCTTTGGTCTCTGGCTTCTTTTACTCAGTATAATGATATCAGGGTTCATCCAGTGTCCACTGTAGCATTTATCAGTACTTTATTCCTTTTTATGGATGAAAAATACTGCATTGTATGGATATATCACATTTTGTTTATCCATTCATTCATCAGCAAGTGGATATTTGAGTTTTTTTTCATTTTTTGTCTATTATGAATAATGTATTGTCAACAGTCATGTACAAGTTTTTGTATGAATACGTGTTTTCATTTCTTTTGAGTATATACTTAGGAGTGAAGTTGATGGCTCAAATAATAACTCTATGTTTGACTTTTTGGGTAACTTCCAAACTGTTTTCCAAATATCCTGTGCCATTTTACATGACTCCCAGTGATGTATGAGGGTTCTAGTTTCTTCACATCTTTACCAACACTTGTTATTTTCACTTTTTTGATTATTGCCATCTTAGTGGGTGTGAAATACTATCTCATTGTGGTATTGATTAGTATTTCCCTAATGACTGACACTTTTGAGCACCTTTTCGTGTGCTTATTGGCCATTTGTATATCTTCTTTGGAGAAATGTCTATTCAAACCCTTTGGTTGTTTTTGAATTGGGTTGTCTTTTTATTGTTGAGTTGTAAGAGTTCTTTATATATTGTTTACTAATCCCTTATCAGATATATGTTTTGCAAATATTTCCTCTCCAACTATGAGTTGTCTTTTCATTTTCTTGATAGTATCCTTTGATGCACAAAAGGTTTTAATTTTCATGAAGTCCAATTAATCTATTTTTTTCTTTTGTCGCTTGTGTTTTAGGTATTATATTTAAGACAACATTGCCTAATTCCAGGTCACAAAGATTCACACGTGTGTTTTATTCTAAAGTTTTAGCTCTTAAATTTAGATCTGTAATACATTTTGAGTTAATTTTTATGTATGGTGTGAGGGAGAAGTTTCTGTTTCTGGCTATCCAGTTGTCCTAGCACTATTTGTTGAAAAGATTATTTCCTCAGTGAATGGTCTTTTAGCACCTTTGTTGAAAAGCAGTTGACCATAAAATAAGGGTTTATTTTTGGACTCTCAGTTTGATCCCATCTTTCTTTATATCTATCTTTATGCCAAAACTACACAGTCTTAATTATTGGAACTTTGTGCTAAGTTTTGAAATTGGGAAGTGTGAGTCCTCCAACTTTGTTGTTTTTATTTAAGGTTGTTTTGGCTATTCCCAGTCCCTTGCATTTCCATATGATTTTTTTAGGATTATCTTGTCAATTTCTGCATGAAAGGCAGCTGGAATTTTGATAGGGAATGTACTGAATGTATAGACCAATTTTGGAATATTGCCATCTTAACATTAAGTCTTCTAATCCATGAACATGGGGTGTATTAGCTGTAATAGTTTTTTTAGTGGATTTTGAAGGTTTTCTATGTATAAGACTATGTCTTCTGCATATATAGATAATTTTGCTTCTTCCTTTCTAATCTGGATGCCCTGTACTTTTATTTCTTTTGTAATTGCCCTGGTTATAACCTCTAGTATAATGTTGAATTGTTCTGGCAAAGGTGGACATCCTTGTCTTCTTCGTGATCTTAAGGAGAAAGCTTTCAGCCTTTCACCATTAAGTATGTTGTTAGCTGTGGATTTTTGTAAATGTCCTTTATTAGCTTAAGAAAGTTTCCTTCTATTTCTATTTTGTTGAATTTTTTTTGTCATGAAAGAGTGTTGTTATTGTTGTCAGATGCTCTTTCTGAATCTATTGAGATGACTGTGTAGTTTTTGTCCTTTACTAATAATGTCATGCATAATATTGATTGATGTTCATGTGCTGAACCAACCTTGCATTCCTTGGATAAATCCCAGTTGGTCATGGTGGATAATCCTTTTGATATATTGCTCGATTTAGTTTGTTAGTGTTTTATTGAGGATTTTCGCACATGCATTGTTAAGGCATATTGATCTATATGTTTTCTTTACTGTAATATTTTTTGTCAGATTTTGATATCAGGATTATATTGGCCTCATAGAATGAATTGGAAAGTGTCCTTTTCTATTTCTTGGAAGAGTCTTTGAAGGATTGGTGTTAATTCTTCTTTAAATGTTTGACGGAATTCACTAGTGAAAGCCAGTTGGTCTTGGACTTTTCCTTGTGGGAAGTTTTTTCAGTTACCAACAGAATGTCTTTACCCGTTTTAGGTCTATTCAGATTTTGTTGTTGTTCTTGAATCAGTCTTGATAGTTTCTGCCTTTCTAGGAATTTGGCCATTTCACCTAGGTTATCTAATTCGTTGGCAAACAATTGTTCATAATATTTCTTGATGATTTTTAAAATTTCTTTAAGGTTCCTAATTTTGTTTCTGATTTTAGTAATTTAAGTTTTCTCTCTTGTTCTTGGATTGTCTGGATAAAGATTTGTCTTTTTCTTTTTTTTCGTTTTTCATAGAACTAACGTCTAAGTTCATTTTTTTTGCTATTGTCTTCTATTTTTTACTTCATTATTTTTGCTCTAATACTTGCTTTTTTCTTCCTTCTGCTTGCTTTAGATTTAGTTTGTTCTTTTCTAATTTCTTAGGGTGGAAGTTTAGGGTATTGATTTGAGGCATTTATTCTTTTTTAATATTGGTGTTCACAGCTGGAATACTCTCTAATCACTTTTGCTGCCTCCCATATATTTTGGTATGTTGTATTTTCATTTTCAGCCCTCTCAGAATTTTTCTGATTTTCTTTGTGCTTTCTTCTGTGATACCTTGGTTATTTAGGAGTGTATTGTTTAATTACCACAAACTTATGAATCTCTTATGTTTATGTTGTTGACTTCTGTATTTCTTTCCCTTCCTATTAGAAAGCACACTTTGTATGATTTCAGTCTTTTAAAAGTTTGAGATTTGTTTTTTTCTAGCCTAATATCTGGTCTCTCCTGGAGAATGTTCTGTGTTTTAAAATAATGTGCTTTGACAGCTTGTCTAAGATGGTGGAGTAGGAAGACCCTGAGCTGCCTTCTCTCATGGACACACCAAAATTATAATTATTTACAGAAACTCTTTCTGAGAAAGACTGGAGTCTACTAGAACAGATTTTCTACAACTAAAGATATAGAAGAAACCACAATGAAATGGGCAAGGATGATAGAATTGCAGTATAGTCAAATCTCATACCCTGGGGTGAGTGACCCACAAATAGGCGAATAATTACAGTTTTAGAGGTTCTCCCCAAGGTGTGAGGGATCCAGGCCTCACACTGAGCTCGTCATCCTGGAGGTCCTGTACCAGGAAGGAAAACCCGCAGAGCATTTGGCTTTGGAGACTAGTGGCCTAACTTTAGGAAGAGCCAGAGGGCCATAGGAAATAGAGACTCCGCTCTCAAAGGGCACACACAATATCTCACATGCTCTGGGACTCACGGCAGAAGGAGTAATTTGAAAGGAACCTCGGTCAGACCCACTAACTGATCTTGGAGAGTCTCCCAGAGAGGCAGGAGGCAACTGGAGCTCTCCCTGGGGGCATAGACAATAGTGGCAGCTATTTTGGGGAGGTTGTTCTACCATGTGGACACTGGTGCTGGCAAGAGCCATTTTGGAACACTCTCTCTAGCTTATTAACCTCAGGAGCCAGACCTCCCCCTGACCACCAGCTTGTAGGCAGGGTCTGGCAACCAACCAGACTGTGGGGTCACCATGCCTACCAGATCACCCACAGTAGTCAGCCCACCACAACAGAAGGATCCACACAATCCACAAAAGGGGTCAACTCTAGAGCATATAGCTCTGGTGACCAGAGGGGAGTCTGCAGCTGTGACACATAGGACTTCTCCTAAAAAAGGCCACATCTCCAAGGTTGGGAAAAGTAACCAACCTACGAGACATGTAGAAATAAAAACAGCAAATTAGACAGAATGGGATAACAGAGAAACATGTTCCAAATGAAGGAACAAGATAAAACCCCAGAAGGAAATAAGTAGAGTGGAGATAGGCAATCTACCCAATAAAGAGTTCATATAATGATCATAAAGATGATCAAAGAATTTGGGAGAAGAATGGATGAACAGTTAGACGTTTTTAACAAACAGTTAGAAAATATAAAGAACAACCAAACGGAAATGAAGAATACAATAACTGAAATGAAAAATACACTAGAGGGAATCTACAGTAGATTAAATGATACAAAGGAATGGATCAGAGAGCTGGAAGACAGAGTATGGGAGATCACTGAGGCTGAACAGAAAACAGCAAAAAAGAATAAAAAGAAGTGAGAACATACTAACATTGACATTATAGGATTCCCAGAAAGGGAAGAGTAAGAGAAGGGAACAGAGAATGTATTTGAAGACAAAATAGCTGAACATTTCCCTGACCTGGGAAGGGAAACAGACATCCAGGCCCAGGAAACACAGAGAATCCCAAGGAGGATCAACCAAAGAGGATCACAGCAAGACACATTGTCATTAAACTGGCAAAAGTTAAAGGTAAAGAGAATATAAAAAGAAGCCAGGGGAAGCAACAAGTTACTTCCAGGGGAACTCCCATAAGACTACCAGCTGACTTTTCAGCAGAAACTGCAGGCCAGAAGGGAGTGGCACAATATATTTAAAGTGATGAAAGGGAAAAACCTGCAATGAAGAATACTCTCCTTGATAAGGCTTTCATTCATTTTGATGGAGAGATCAAAAGTTTACAGAAAAGCAAAAACAAAGAGCTCATCACCAACTAACCAACTTTATAAGGAATATTAAAATGATTTCTCTAAGTGGAAAAGAAAAGTTCACAGCTAGAAACTTGAAAATTACAAAAGGAAAAATCTCATTCGTAAAGGCATATATGCAGTATAGGTAGTAAATCAACCAAAGCTAGCAGGATAAAAGACAAAATTAGTAAAATCATCTATATGCACAATAAGTAGTTAAGCGCTAAGGGATACAGAAAACAAAAAGATGTAAAATACGATGTCAAAACCAGCAGTGTGGGAAGAAGGAAGTAAAAATGCAAGGTTGTTAAAATGTGTTTGAACTAAAGAGATTAGCAGGTTAAAGTAATCATTCATATATGTGTGTGTGTGTGTATAAACCTCCTGGTAACCACAAGCCAAATATGTATACTAGATACATACTTACAAAAGAGAAAGGAATCCGAATACAACACTGAAGATAGTCACCAAATCACAAGGGAGGAGAGCAGAAGAAGAAGAAAGGAAGAAAAGGAACTCAAAAACAGCCTCAAAACAATTAACAAAATGGCAATAAGTACCTACCTATCAATAATTACTTTAAATCTAAATGGACCAAATGCTCCAATCAAAAGACTTAGTGTGGCAGAATGGGTACAAAAGCAAGACCCATCTATATGCTGCAAACAGGAATTCATTTCAGACCAAAATACACCCACAGACTGAAAATGAGGGGATGGGAAAAGCTATTCTGTGGAAATGGAAATTAAAAGAAAGTCAGGGTAGCAATACTTACACCAGACAAAATAGACTTTAAAGCGAAGACTGTAAGAAGAGACAAAGAAGGACATTACATAATGATCAAGGGATCAAACCAAGGAGAAAGTATAACAATTGTAAATATATATGCACCCAACATAGGAGTATTAAATACATAAAGCACATATTGACAGACATAAAGGGAGAAATTGACACTAACAAAATGATAGTAGGGAACTTTAACACCCTACTTATGTCAATGGACAGATCATCCAGATAGAATATCAATAAGGACACACAGGCCTTAAATGACATTAGACCAAATGAAATTAATATATATATATTAATGTTCCATATATATATATGGAACATTCCATCCCAAAGTAGCCAAATACATAATCTTTTCAAGTGTGCATGGAACATTCTCCAGGATAGATCACATGCTGGGCCATAAAACAAGTCTTGGTAAGCTTAAGAAAATTGAAATTACATCAAGCATCTTTTCCCATCACAATGCTATGAGAATAGAAATCAACTATAAGAAAAAAACTGCAAAAAACACAAACACACATGGAGGCTAAACAATATGGTAATTGACACCCAATGGATTACTTAAGAAGTCAGAGAAGATGTCAGAAAATACCTGGAGACAAATGAAAATGAAAACACAATGATCCAAGAGCTATGGGACACAGCAAAAGCTGTTCTAAGAGGAAAGTATATAGTGGTACAAGCCTATATCAGGAAACAAGAAAACTCTCAAAGCAACAACCTAAAGGAACTAGAAAAAGAATGAACAAAATCCAGAGTTATTAGAAGGAAAGAAATCATAAAGATCAGAGCAGAAATGTATGAGACAGAGACTAGCAAAACAATAGAAAAGATCAATGAAATAACTGGTAGTTGGAAAAGATAAAGAAAATTGATAAACCTTTAGTCAGACTTATCAAGAAAAAAAGAGAGTCCAAATTGATAAAATCAGAAATGAAAAAGGAGAAGTTGCAACTGACACCACAGAAATACAAAGGATCATAAGGGATTATTACAAACAACTATATGCCAATCAGTTGGACAATGCAGAAGAAATGGAAAAATCCCTCGAAATGTACAACCTCCCAAGATTGAACCAGGAAGAAATAGAAAATATAACAGATCTATTGCCAGTAATGAAATTGAATCAGTAATTAGGAAAACTTTCAACAAACGAAAGTCCAGGACCAGATGGCCTCACATGTGAATTCTACCAAATATCTAGTGAAGAGTTAGCACCTGTCATTCTAAAACTATTCCACAAAGTTGCAGAGGAAGGAGTATTTCCAAACTCATTCAATGAAGTCAGCATCACCCTGATACCAAAATCAGACAAAGATATCACAAGAAAATTATAGTCCAATATCACTTATGAACATAGATGCAAAAATACTTGTCATACAATATTAGCAAATCCACCAAAACATTAAAAGGATGATACACCATGATCAAGTAGGATTTATCCCATGGATGCAAGGATGGTTCAACATTTGCAAATCAGTCAGTGTGATATACCACATTAACAAATTGAAAATAAAAATTGTATGACCATCTCAATAAATGCAGAAAAAGCATTTTAATAAAATTCAACATCCATTTATGATAAAAGCTCTCTACAAAGTAGGGATAGTGGGTGGGAACGTACTTCAGCATAATAAAGATCATATATGGCAAGCCCACCGCTAACATAATACTCATCAGTGAAAAGCTGAAAGCATTTTCTCTAATATCAGGAACAAGACAAGGATGCCCACTCTTGCCAGTTTTATTCAACACAGTATTGGAAGTTACAGGCTCAACAATTAGATAAGAAAAAGAAATAAAAGGAATCTAAATTGGAAGGGAAGAAGCAAAACTGTCACTTTTGCAGATGACATAATAGTATATGTAGGAAATCCTAAAGTTGTCACCAAAAAAGTGCTAGAGCTAATCACTACTAGAGCTGAATTTGATGAAGTTCCAGTATGTAAAATTAACACACAAAAATATGTTGCATTTCTGTACACTCACAATAAACTACCAGAAAGAAATTAAGGGAACAGTCCCATTTGCAATCTCATCAAAAATAATAAAACAACTAGGAATAAATTTAACTATGGAGGTAAAAATCTGTACTCAGAAAACTATAAGACACCGATGAAAGACATTGAAGATGACAGAAACAGATAGGTATACCACGTTCATGAGTTGGAAGAATTAATCTTGTTAAAATGCCCATACTACCTAACACAGTCTACCGATTCAGTGGAATCTGTATCAAAATACTCATGGCAGTGTTCACAGAGGTAGAACAAATAAATCTAAAATTTGTAAGGAAACAAGACAGACCCTAAATAGCCAAAACAATCTTGAGAAAGAACAGAGCTGAAAGTGTCATGCTCCCTGACTTCAGACTATACTACAAAGGTACGGTAATAAAAATAATATAGAACTGGCACAAAAACAGACACATGGATCAGTGTAAGAGGTTAGAAAGCCCAGAAATAAATGCACACACTTTTAGTCAATTAATACATGACAATGGAGGCAAGAATATATAATGGAGAAAAGATACAGTCTCTTTAAAAAGTCATGTTGGGAAAACTGGACAGCTACATATAGAAGAATGAAATTAGAACATTACCTCACATCATAAACAAAAATAAATTCAAAATGGGTTAAAGACCTAAAATAAAGACCCCAAACTATAAAGCTCCTCAAAGAATACACAGGCAGAACATTCTTTGACATAAAATATTGCAATATATATATATATATTTGAATCTGTCTCCTAAAGCAAAGGAAACAAAAGCAAAATAAATAAAAGGGGATTAACAGGTACAAATTTCATATAAAATGAATAAGTAAGCTACAAGGCTATATTGTATAACAATATTTTACAATAACTAAGTGGAGTATTATGTATCTCGGTTTTGTATACCTAAAACTAACATAATATTTTAAATCAACTAAAATTAAAATAGAGGAAGATAGACTCCTATTCCCCTAAATTATAATGTTAGTAGTTGAGCCTTTGGGAGGTGCTTAGGTCATGGTGTCGGAACCTTCACAAAGGGACTCTCTGCCTTAGAGGTTCCAGAGAGGTCCCTGGGCTATTCCATCACGGAGCACACTGCAAGAAGGCACTGGCTGTGAATGTGGAAGGGCCCTCACCAGAAGGCAACCATGCTGGCACCTTGATCTTGGACTTTTCAGCCTCTGGAAATGTAAGCAATACATTTCTGTTGTTTCTAACTAACAAATAAAATAAAAAATAATGTTTTGTGTTTTTTGAATGGATAGTTCTATAGATACATGTTAGGTGTAATGTTTCATAGTTGTTAAAATCTTCTATTTCCTTGCTGGTCTTGTCTTGTTTTTCATTTTGTATCGAAAATGGAATATTGACGTCTCCAACTCTTATTGTTGAATTGTCTAATTGTCCATTCATTTCTCTTAATGTCGTTTTATGCATTCTGGGGCTCTGTTATTAGGTACATACGTGTATAATTGTTCTATCTTCTTGTTGATTTGACTCTTATCATTGTAAAGTGTTCTTTCTTTGTCTCTAGTAACAATTTTTGTCTCAGAGACCATTTGGTCTGATATTAGTATAGGCACTCCAGCTCTTGTTTAGTTACTGTTACAAGCTATATATTTAGTCATCCTTTCACTTTCATTCTGTTTGTCCCTTTGAATTTAAGAATGTCTCTTGTATACTGCATATATTTGGGTCACACTGAAAAAAAAATCCATTAACACAATTTCTGCCTTTAAATTGCAAAGTATAATGCATTTACATTTGGTGCAATTTTGATAAGGTGGGATTTATTCTTGTCATTTGCTATTTTTTTTTTACGTCATGTCTTTTTTGTTTTCTGTTCTCTGTTACTACCTTCTTTTGTGTTAAATAGATATTTTCTAGTGTTCTCTTTTCATTCCCTTGTCATTTCTTTTACCATTTTTTTGTTAGTCGTATTCTTAGGGGTTGCCTGGAGTTTCTCACTATTAACAATTTATAACAATTTACTTTGGATTAATACCACTTTAATTTCAATAGTATGTAAAAACTTTGCTTCTGTACATCTCTATTCCCCCTCTCCCTGTACTGTTACTGCTCTACAAAGTACATCTTTATACATTCTGTGCATGTCAACACAAATTTATTATTATTGCCTTTTGCAGGTATCTTTATTTCATATAGGAGAAAAAAGTTGCAAACATTGCATTTATATTGTCTTTTATACTTACTTCTGAAGTTACCTTTACTGGTGTTTATTTTCACCAGATTTGAAGTACTATCTAGTGTCATTTTATTTTAGCCTGAAGAGCTCCTTTTAGTATTTTTTAGGGCAAGTTTTCTAGTGAAATATTCTGTCAATTTTGTTATCTGAGAATATCTTAATTTTTCTTTGCTGTTGAAGGATAATTTTGCTGAATATAGAATTCTTGTTTGACAGTTTTTTCTTTTATAACTTTGAATATGTCAGCCCACAACCTTCTAGCCTGTATGGGTTCTGATGAGAAATAGGCTGTTGCTTTAATTGAGGATCCCTTTTGCATGGTGAGTTGCTTTTCTTGCTGCTTTGAAGGTTCTCTTTGTCTTTGTCTTCTGATAGTTTGGGTGTGATGTGTATATGTGTAGATATCTTGGAGTTATCCTTAGAGTTTATTGATCTTCTTGGATTTGTAGTTTCTTTTTAAATCAAATAGCTATTATCTATTCAGATACTCACTTTACCCCTTTCTGTCTCTTCTCTCCTTCTGAGAAGTTTTTTATGCATATGTTGGCATGATTGATGGTGTCCCTGATGCTCTGTTCTTTTTAAATTTTTTTGTGAGGAAGACATTGTTCAAGGGGATTACTACAATGGGGTTTTGTATTAGGGGAGAGGGATTGGGCACAACTCCTCTGTTCATTTTTATTCTTATATTTTGCTTTCTGTTCATTAGATTGGAAAATTTCAGTTGACCTAGCTTCAAGTTTGCCAGTTCTTTTCTTGCTGCTCAAATATGCTGTTGAATCCCTCTAATAAATATGTCATTTCAGTAGTTGTACTTTTCAGCTCCAGAATTTTTATTTGGTTCCTTTTTAAAAAAAAGTTTCTGTCTCTTTAGTAATAGTCTCTATTTGGTCAGACATCATTGTCACCTTTAATCCTTTTGACCTGGTTTTCTTTAGTTCTTTAACATATTTAAAATAGGTTATATGTGTAGTCTTTGGCTCGTAAGTCCAACAATAGGGCTTCCTCAGGGGTAATTTCTGTTGATTGCTTTTTTTCCCTGTATATTGACCATATTCTCTTAGAGGGTTTTTTTTTTTGGTATTGTTTATAATGATTTGTTGAAAACCAACATTTAAATAATATATATGTCAACTCTGAAAATCTATAAGTCTGGAGTATTTGTTGTTGCTGCTGCTTGTTGTAGTAGTTTTTATTTGTTCGTTCAGTGACTTCCTGCACTAACTCTGTAAAATCTGTGTTCTTTGTCATGTATTTCCACTGATGTCTTGGTTTGGTTAGTTTACTGGTCAGCCAATAATTGGACAGAGACTTCCTTAAACACTAGGAGTTAATAAGTCTCCTAATCTTTCTCGAGGGGCTCTGTGTGTGTACTGGGGGCATGCTTCAACATTTAATCAGGCAGTTTACATCTCTGTCTCAGTCTTCACATCCTGCTTGTTCAGAGCCTCAAAGTCAGCCCAGTGTGAGCACTTACAGCTATCTCAGTCTTTCCTGGGCAATCACACAATCATGGGTATGTGCACAGCTCTCTGTATGGGATGTGGCTTTCTAGATTTCTAGGAATATATTGGAGCTTTTCAAATCACCTATAGGCGGCTCATTCTCCAGCTTTTCCTTTTAAGTTTTTGGGTTAAGGTATTTGCCCCAATGGTTATACACTGTCTCAGGTAGTTACAAAATTAAACAATTGCCTCTAATTGTTTTGATGTATACCTCTAAGGAAAATGCTTTTCTCATTGGGCAAGCTCTGACTCAGGTCAAAGACAGCCTTGCCAGTGGAGCCCATTAACTGTGTCAAATAATGATGGTTCTCTGGGAATAGGACTTTGAAGGAGTTCCAGCTCTGTTCTGTCCACTTCTGTGGCTGCCAGGTTGCTGGTTTTCACTATGATTTCACTATCTTTATTGTTTTTTTTTTGAAATATGTTTGATTTACAATGTTTCAGGTGTACAGCAAAGTGACTTGGTGATATATGTATACACATATGTACACATATTTATATATTCTATTTCAGATTCTTTTTCATTATAAGTTATTACAAGACATTGAATATAGTTCCCTGTGCTATATAGTAAGGCCTTGTTGTTTATGTATTTTATATATAGTAGTGTGTGTCTGTAAATCCCAAATTGCCAATTTGTTCCTTCTTCTCTTTCCACTTTGGTACCCATATGTTTGTTTTCTATGTCTATGAGTCTACTTTTGTTTGTAAATAAGTTCATTTGTATCATTTTTTTAGATTCCACATATAAGTGATATATGATTTTTATCTTTGTCTGACTTCACTTGTATGATAAACTCTAGGTCCATCCATGTTGTTGCAAATGGCATTATTTCATTCTTTTTTATGGCCGAGTAATATTCCACTGTATATCACCTTTATTCTTAAAAGAATTTTTTTCCTGTATGTTGAATTTTATGTTGACATTACTTTCTTTCAGCACACTAAAGATATCCTTCCACTGTATCTGGCTTTTTTTTTCCTGTTCAGGAGTCAGTAGTCAACATAATTGCTATTTCTCTGGAGGTGATCTCCTATTGCTTTTAAAGTGTTTTCTCATTGACCTTAGGTTTGTATAGTTTGACTAATTCCATGCATCTGCACACAAGTATGTTGACTTCTTGTATCTATGGCATGATGTCTTTCACAAGTCTCAAAAATTCACTCCCTTTATCTTCCGGTTTTGCTTTTGCCTCATTTTCTGTCTTCTGTCCTTCTAGGACTCTAATGAGATGTGTGTTTCTTACCATGTGTCCTTGTGCCCTGTCTTTTGTATTTCCCAGGTGTTGGTCTCTCCCTGCTTTAGTTGGAACATTTTCTTCTGACCCAGTTTTCAGTTGCCAGTTGTCTCTTCAGTAGTACCTAACCTGCTTTAAAACTGATTCATGATTTTTAAAATTTTCAGTTTTAAATTAAAAAAAATTTTAAATTAAGTTACTTTTCATAGCTCCTAATCTCTCATTTGTGTTTTTGACCATAGCAAGTGTAGTGGTTTTTGTTTTTTCTAGTTTTTTTTTTATTGTAGTGAAATATACATAACATACAATTTAACACCTTAACCATTTAAAATGTACCATTTAGTGATAATAAATTCATAACATTGTGGACAAATCACCACCATCCATCTGCATAGTTCTTTTCATCTCATGAAATGGAAAGTCTGTGCCTAATTAACAATAATTCCTCACTTCTACTTTTCTCGGTCCCTACAGCCACCTTTGATTGATTCTACATTCTCTCTGTGATTTCTGAGATACTCTGTGTACCTCATTTAAGTGGAATCATATAGTATTTATCTTTCTGTGACTGGCTTGTTTCATTTACTTAGCATAATGTCCTCAAGGTTCATCCACGTAGCACATTAGAAATTCCTTCCTCTTTTTAAGCTGAATACTATTCCATTGTATGTATATACCACAATTTGCTTATCCATTTAGTTTGTCAGTCGACACTGGGATTGCTTCCACATTTTAGCCATTGTGAAAAATACGGCTATGAATATGGGTGTACAAATATCTCTTTGAGATCCTATTTTCAGCTCTTTTGGGTATATTTCTAAAAGTGGAATTGCTGGATCATATGGCACTTTTAGATTTAATTTTTTGAGAAACTGAGACACTCCTTCCCACAGAATATAGTGTTTTTTTCTTACAGTAAAACATATATAATATAAGATTTACCATTTTAAGTATACAGTTCTGAGGTATTAAGTATATTCACATTGTTGTGCAACCATCACCACCATTCAACTCCGGAACTTTTTTCATCTTGCAAAATTAAAACTCCATCCCCATTACACAATAATCCCATCTCCCAGTCCCAGTCCCCAGTAGAACTACCCTTCTACTTTCTGTCTCTATGAATTTGACTTCTCTGTGTTCCTCACAGAAGTGGAATCATACAGTTTTGTCCTTTTGTGACTGGCTTCTTTCACTTAGCATAGCATCTTCAAGGTTCATACTTGTAGCATGTATCAGGATTTCCTTCCTTTTTAAACTTGAATAATATCCACTCGTGGAAAACCCAGTTTATTTATCCATTCATCTGTCAGTGGACGCTTCTGTTGCTTCTGTCTTTTGGTTATAATGGGTATGCTGTTAAACATAGTTGTAAGATATCTGTTTGAGTCCCTGCTTTCAATTCTTTGGGGCATATTTTCAGAAATGGAGTTGCTGGATCATATGATAATTAAATGTTTAACTTTTTAAGAACCACCATACTGTTTTCCACCACAGCTGCACCATTTTACATTCTCACCAGCAATGTATGGGATTCCAGTTTCTTCACATCCTCACCAACACTTGTTATTTTCTGCCTCTTTGCTGTGTCCTAGTAGTATGAAATGATACTTCACTGTGGCTTTGATTAGCATCTCCCTTATGGTGAGTAATGCTGCACATTATTTTATGTACTTATTGGTCATTGGTGTATCTTCTTTAGAGACATGTCTATTCAAGTCTTTTGCCTATTTTTTTAGCGTGGTTGTTTGTTTCTGTGTATTGCAAGTGTAGTTTTTGATAGTCCATGTTGGATATTTCTGACTTCTCATTCATGTCTTTGTGGCTCTGTTCTTGTTTTCTGTGACTTCTGCTGTTTCTTGCTGACGGCGTCTGATTTCTTTGTGCGCTAGACGTTGTATTTGCAGAGTTATTCTGAGGACTCATCCGAGACCTAGGAGGATTTGTCTCTCTTTTGGACAGGCTTTAATTTGTCATCTCTAGGGTTCTTTATTCGTAAAGAAGCCACCTTAACCCCAGTGGAGGCCTGAGCCCAGGCAGGTGAGCAAAACAAGCTGCAAGATGTGGTTGGGCTGGCTTGCTTGGCTGGACTTCTCCACTTTCAGGGTTTATCTCTTTGTGCTTTCAACACAAGTTGGAGGCTGGTTTCTCAGAGTCTGATTCACTGTTTTCCTTTGTGCCTCTAGCCCCCAGTTTCTGGATTATTTTGGGTAACCTCAGCATCTGTAAAAACGCCCAGCTGTCAGGACCTTACACAGGAGATTTCCTTCTCCTTCACACAGCGGGACAAGGAGGAGCCCCCCAGGGTCAGGCCGAGGAGGCCGAGGATGCTCAGTGAGCAACTTTCCTCTGCCTGTGATTTGGGCCTAGCTCTTGGCCGCTCTGGTCCTGCCATCTGCTAGGGTGGTAAACTTGTCTAGGGCCTGAACTGCCTTTTTGTCCAGCTGGCAGGTGGGGAGTACAGTGTGGAGGAGGCACACACGCTTCTCACTCATGTTGGCCTGGACATGACATGTACAACTGTGTACGTTCCGCTGGGAGATGTGGTCACATGGCCCTGCCTAGTTCAAGTGCAAGATGGGCAAAGTATAGTACGTAGCTGGCAGCTGCCAGTCTGTTTGGTGGACGGGCACCTCTCCCTCAGTCCTTCCTCTTGACCCTGAAATACCTGTGCACATTCTTCTTGCACAGCTATCTTACACTCGTCCTCCCTAGGGAGACAATCACATCTAGATATGACTTTTGAGGTTTGGTGACTGAACTAACACACAGGTTATCTGCTGCTGCTCACACTGTACGATAGTGGAGCCCCGCCATTGACAGTTGCAATGAAAAAAACCCTTCCATTTGAAAGAGGAGGGGTGGAAGATGAACATCAGCCTTGTGCTTGCTAAGCATTCGCTCTACCGCCTGAGCTATATCCTCTTCCATGAATGAGCACCTTAACAAAGCTTATCTATAGGCGGTGGTGGGGGAGGGGTCTGGGGCGAGGCCAGTGCAGGGACTAGTAAGGAAGCAGCCCTCACTCGTGTTAGCCCGAGACGGCCATGGCTGGTGTTCTGTGGCTTAGTCGAGGTTATATTCTGTTTGTGCTCTGATGATGATGATGACGTGGTCTTGCTCGCTCCATCCTGGCTCTACTGTGGCCCAGTCTGATTCTCTCACCTCTGCCCAGGGAAGAACTCCTGGCTCTTGTCTCCCGGACTCCTCGCCCCGACCCTGGGCGCCTTCTCCTTGTGCTTTGTCCTCCGTGCACGCTGCTGCCTGGGACCTTGGGGAGAGCATCTTCCTTGAAGTGTGGGGCCTGCACAGATCCCATAACTTGCTTCCAGCTTGTGGAATTTGGAGGCCTGGCAGTGTTGACAGTCACTGACTTATTTTAGGCTCAGGTTTCTTTGGCAGTAGAATTCTCCCCAAATTCTAGTAGCTTCTGATCTGTTTGCTTTCAGTGTTTCATGTGCCAGTTGTTACACCCCAAGTTCTTTCCTGAACATGAACCTCTGGCCTGCTTCAGTGTGTTTGCTTTTTTGTGACTGCCTCTCTCTTTGTACTGAGGGTATCTTGAAGGCATGGCTCTGGGTGGGAGAGAAAGCCTGTAAACTAGTCTGTGTGCACAGCTGAACCCTCTAATCAAGGAGTCTTCTCAGGCCTTTGCTTCTCAGAACAGTTTCAGCCTTCCATCTTACTCTCGGGGTGCAGAAGAGGAAGGCTAGGTGAGCCCCGTGTTTCTGGCCTGTCTCTTGATGCTTTCCTGCCTCTCAAGGTGGCCTGTTTTTACCTAAGCCCTTCTCTTGCTGTGATGGCTGTTTAGGCAAAGTGAGTACCAGTCACCCGGGCTGCTGGCACGTCTTGTCCTCCTCTCCCCGAGCTGGGGGCTGGGCCTGAGTGTGGGGTGCCTTCAGATGATCCCTGGACTGCTTCCCGACCGCTTCGCCATGCGGACGGTAGGGCTTCCTCGTTACCAGCTGCCTGACAACAGTTTTTATTATGTCATCACCCCTCTTCAAAGAGTCCATTCGTGTCTTAATTCATCCCTGTTGAAATATGCATTTAATGATAGAGAATTTAGAAGAGGAAAATTTCTGACCTAAACTCTTTCTTTGGGGACTATTTGAAGCATTTTCTATTTCTCTGTTTCTCCACCGCTTGGATGTGAAGCCCTACGTCGGTGGCCACTTTTCTAGGCAGACGTTACAAGGGTGTGGTGTTGCTGGGCCCTCATTCTTGTTGGCGGCTCTGCTCACGCTGGAAACATCAAGCTACTCCCTTCCTTCCTTCCTTCCTCCCGTCCTTTCTCTCTCTCTTCCTTTCTTTCTTTTCTTTCTCCCTTTCTCTCTCTATTCCTTCTTTCCTTCCTTCCTTCCTTCCTTCCTTCCTTTCTTTCTTTCTTTCTTTCTTTCTTTCTTTCTTTCTTTCTTTCTTTCTTTCTTTCTTTCTTTCCTTCCTTCTTTCCTTCCTTCCTTCTGTCTTTCTCCTGTTTATTTCTGGGGGGAGGAAATTAGGTATGTATGTTTGTTTGTTTGTTTGTTTACTGGAGGTACTGGGGATTGAACCCAGGACCTTGTGCCTGCTCAGCACATGCTCTACCACTGAGCTATCCCCTCCCCCACTTTTAAAAAAGCGTTTTCTGATTTCCTATAAGAAGAAAAATTAGACACTTCTGTTTTGGGGACTAAATTGGGGTATAAATGAGAGAAACTCAGTGCAGAAAGCCACTATGAACCCACATTGCAGTGATGTAGAACCCACGGGCACTCCTCTTTGGCCTGTGGTAGCTGAAGCCTGGGGCCCTCCCCTTGCTCTGAGTCGGCTTCTGCTTTGAAGCCAGGGGGATGTGGGTACCTGGCCTGTATTCTCGTGGGGAATTCTCTTGTGGAAGTGAAATGAGATGGTTGGCATGCAAACATGTTCCTTAGTAAAGCTCTCTGGGTGGCAAAGGCATTATTATTTCATCCTGAAGTGCTTTGGGGGATAAATAATTTACTGGCACACTAGGTTCTTCCTCTAAGTCCGAGCGTTCCTACTGTAATGCACCCAAGCCAACCGTGGAAGCTTAGAGCATCGCAGCGCGAGGAGGGCCCAGCGAGCACGTCCCTCTGACTTTCACTGAGTTGGGTGCTTTTCTAGAGAGTCCTGAGCTCTATTCATAATTGTCCTTAAGCAAATAAGGAACAGACCAGAGTGGTGACGCTTCATTCCAAGTGCAGTTTACAGTTATCTGTTGTGCGACACAGTTAGTAATCGGAGTAATAGTTAGTGTCCCAGACCGAAGGTTTGAGTTTTCATGGAATTTTAAGCAGATGAGATTTTGTAATAGAACCATATTTCTTACTGAGGTCTTCCATAACCCTTTATGATTAAACTGTTGCTCAATTTCCGAGACTTGATTAGTTACCTCATTAATTAAACAGACAGTAATGAAGTAGATTGTTTTGCTTACTGAGAACTGTTAATCTTGAGGTAGCGGTACTGCTCTAGGTCCACGTAGGAAGCTGGAAGTTTCCATTTAATGGTTTTTTCAAATTCATGTATTGTCCATGTGCTTAGCATAGAGATGGATACTGACAGAGGTGTAGTAGTTATTTTACTACTCAGATGACAGGTGGACTGCTGGTCCCCACAAGGGACTGTGACCCTGGCTTCTGCCACCTCAATTCCCTGCTTTCTGCAGCTCCGGAAGCTGGGCTCCAGCTCCTGGGGACACAGCACCCCTGTCCCCAGCACACTGGCTCCAAGGGGCTTCTTGCTCTTGGATACACCTCGCATGGTGCCTGTCATTTCTTTCTCTTTCTCTTGCTCTGGACATCTGCATCCTCTGGCACAACTTTTCCTGGCCCTAGAGGCAAGCCCTGGAGGCACAGCCCAGCACTCTGCAGCCCAAGAGCCTCTCCCATCCGGAGAACAGAAGGTGGTGGCGGGGAGGCCCTGTGCTCTGCTGGACTTGCTGAGGATAGCCTGGCTGTCAGGCCTGCCTTCCTTCACACCCAGAAGTGCATGCCTGGAGCAGGAGGCGTGGGGTCAGCTCAGTGAGCACGCAACAGGCTGTGTCAGAGTCCCTGTGCTTCATCTCCGCTGAGGTCGCGGTCCCCGGCAGGGCTGTCTGCCCGCTGTCAGCTCTTGTTCAGGTGGGTGAAACCCTACAGATAGGCCCAGGCTCAGCTGGGCTCCACCAAGGGAACCCGCAGGCAAGGCCCCAACACTGTTATTTGCAGCACGCATCAGGCACAGACAGACTGGAGTATTGAGTGGAAAGGGGATCACCAGTGCCTACTGAACAGTGGGCTAAACTCCCCTGAGGGCAAGGCCCTGGTGAGCAGTCCCCGGGCTCGGCGATGGCCCGGCTCAGGCTCAGGGCGCCATTGGCGTGTTGCTTCGCCAGCGAAGGCAGACCTGAGACTCCGACCCCCTCGCTGGCCCTCTGACACCCCCGAAAGGACAGTGAAACTTGTGGTCTGTGGACCCTTGGGGCTCTTTGGTACCCTTTCAGGGGGTCAGAACTGTTTTCACAGTGGTACCTGGGTGTGATTTCCTGTCTCACTGTGTTGACGTCTGAGCCGACGGCACAAAAGCGCCGGTGGGCAAACCTGCTGGGGCCTGACATCGGCACAGCCCAGACTCATGGTGGAAGTGCCCTTCACCACCCGCTGCTTGTCCCCAAAAAGCCAACGTCCTTTAAAAATGTCCTTGATGAAGCCATCAGAATTATGAATTTGATTAAATCTCGGCCCTTGAGTGCATGTCTTTTTAATAGTCGGAGAGACAGACGTGGAGGTGTGCATAGTGCACGTCTGCAGATGGCATCACGATTGTTTCGAGGAAAAGCATTTGTGCCTTTTTGGGATCGGGGGCTGCACTACTCCGCTTCTCACGGGGGCCTGTTTTTCCTGTAAAGAGGAACTGACAGACGAACCGTGGTTATTCAGACTTGCATTTTTGGCAGTGTCTGAACATGGAACTGAGTGAGCCTGTTACTTCAAAGGAAATAACTGCTGGTATTTGCTGCAACTGACAAAACTTGTTTTTGGTCAATAATTAGAATTTTGAAACCTTGTGTCTGCCATGGTGAACTTGACAGCATCCCAGAACTTACAGATGTTTCTGATGAACTCAGCTGGGATAATAACAAACGTGATTCTTGACATTACATTTTGAAATGTGTTAGCATTTGGATGACCCGCGTAACTCGGTGGGCCCTGCTTCCCCGGACGACTAGTGCACGTTGTCACGGCGATCTTGCGTGGGTGAGGTATCTGCTTACGGTGCAAGATGGAGAGTTAATGGGTTTTTGTTGTTTTTTAAAAAAACTTTTGTTTATTTTTAATGGAGGCACTGGAGACTGAACCCAGGACCTCGGGCACACTACGCACGCGCTCTGCCCCTGAGCGGCACCTTCTGCCTGATGACGGGTTTTAATGCAAATAAGTTTATTGATGGAGTTTCAGATACCATGTTGCAGATAACCTTTAAGAAATGACCACCTGTCAAATTTTGATGTCTTATCAAATAATATCCATGATGATCTGACAAACCTACGAAATACTCCTGTTTCCAGCCACATGTCTGTGTGAAGATGGGTTTTTTTCATATACTTTAATCTAAACAGTGTTTCACAACAGACTGAATGCAGAAGCAGGTATGACAATCTAGCTGTCTTCTATTAATCCTGACATTAAAGAGTTCCAGAAATTCTTCTTACTAATTTATTTTTGTTTGGAAAATATGATTATTTTTATTAAAAAGTGTTATTTTTGTAATTATGTAATGGGTTTACTATTCATTGTAAATGAATGACTAAATAATTTTGAAGTCTCTCTGTGTTAATTGCAAGTAAATTTCAATAAATAGAATCCACTTCAAAAATAATTTGAGGCAAGAAAGGGGTCCAGAAAGTTTTGAGAGCCACTGACCCAGTGAAATACACTGTGGTGCTTGAGTGGAAACGCGGGTGGTTTTGGTGAAGAGCCTTAGTGACCCTCCGAGACGCTGTGAGTCACCCACACTGAGTCAGAGAGCAGACTGCGCTCTTCGGTTGTTTGTTTCTTTGTTTTTAGGTGAATGCTAATAGGAAAGCAGGTTCAACTGCAAGACGGACATTGGATAGAAACCGGGAGATTCAGTTCAACTTTAATATTGTAAATGATTTTTAGAAATTGACATCAGAATTTGAATTTCAAGACAAAAGCCCTACCAAAGCAGCCAACCCAGCCAGCTTCATCTGTGCGATAAGGAAATAAAGACACACGTCTGTTAAAAAACAAAAGAAAAAGATAAAAGCCGAACAGGCGATTCCGCTGTGAAATGGAGAATCTAACCCAGGTCATCCAGTTACCCCACAGCATTGATGAGCACCAGCGTCATTAGTGGGGTGTAGACCTCTGTGCTAGAGGGAGACCAAAGGTCTTACAGATGTTCTTCTTTCTCTGCTAAGGGTTTTTCTTCTCCAGTAATTTACGAGGGAGAGAAGGTTGTTAGGACAAGCTCTCAACTGAAAAGCTGCCTTAGAAGATAGAAGGCGGAGGAGATGGGAATGTGTCTCGCTGCAGCAGCAGCAGCTCTGCAGAAGGGCTCTGTGCTGGAGCGAGGTGGTGGCTGAGGAGGGGCAGTGACCCTCGGGCTGTCCCAGAGTGGTCTGGCGGGTTAGATCCCCTGGACGGAAGTGCCTGTTTCACTGTCTGGTGTCGGGGAGCAGAACTGGTGGGCGGGGACCAGTGGAGGAACAGCAAGAGGCAGGCCTCTCAGCCCCAGGTGGTCATCCTCGTTGGTGGGGGGAGCCTGGACATGGGCCCATGAGCCTGGGCTGTAGAGGGGTGCCCTGTGCTCACCCAGCTCTGCCTCGGCACCTCTCCCTGGGTGGTAACTCTGGGCTGGGGCCAGGGCTTTTTATGGAAAGAACAGTCAAGCTTCTTCTAAAGGGAGTTGGAGAGTAGGGATTTCTGCTTCACTTCATTTCCCTTTCAGCTCCCAGACCATCAGGAAAACATTTTAAACCCTAAGATTCAATTTCTGATTTATTACCTAGAATATGTTAAACATGATTGAATTGTTATAAAAAGACAGGATTTTGCGGGGCCTTGGGGCATCATTGACCTAGAATGTTAGTAATCCCAGGTTCCTGAGAAATCTTACCTGGTTTAGATCTCCTGTCTCAGAGCAGAAGTGCCTGCAGGGTAAACATTGCTGCGATCATGAGTGGGTCCTGTCCCCAGATCTGTGCTGGGAGAAATGGAGTTGGTAACCGGCTTCTTATCCCCGACATGACAAGCTGCATGCGCCTGTGAACTCTCTTAATGCCTGTCTCTTCCCAGAAACTGGGTGTCACTAAGGTTGGTGTTTGTGCCCAACAGGAAGAGGGGTGTGTGGTTGAGATCTCTGCTCGAGTGGAGGGAGGGCGTCTTGAACTTCGCCTTACTTTCTGAACACCATCATCACCTCTTGCTTGTTAAGTCACTCTCCGGAGTTTCAGCCCCCTGTCCACCTGCACACACACACACACACACACACACACACACAGAATGGTCAGTCTTTGGGTGACTTGGAAGCGCCTTGGCCACTCCTGCCTGGGGACTTAGTTTGTGGTGCGTCAGAGGCAGGAATTAGGTGACTGTGCCCGTTTTAGGTCCCTCTCCCATCTTTCTTTTCCTTGGTGTGTGAAGATTTTCCTCCATTTGTGGCCATGTCTGAGTTGCTACGTTCAGCGCAGGGCTGTGACACTTGACGATAATGAGCTAGCTGGTCTTTAAATAGCACAGCGCCTATAAACAGAATCACCTGTTTTATGGCCGGATCTTGGAGGAGATGGTTCACAGAGGATTCAGAATGGCTGCCAGAGCATTAGAAAGGCAGTAGACGCTCCTCGCTCCTCCCCTGCCGTGAGGCCAGACTGGCTGAGAGCACACACGCCATATCGGAGACATTTCCTTTGAGTTGGGCTGGAATCATCCCTCACGAGGCATTAAACTCAGGTGGCATCAGGATGAAGACTGGCCAAGCCCAAATGCTGATGATCGGAAACTTAGTCATTTGTTCTCTGAGTCAGCTTAATGGTGGGTAATGTTCACATCACATTCTTTTGGGGCTGGGCCAACAGCCGGCTTGCTTGCCAGCGCTTCAGCCGTGAGCTCATCAGCCTTCTGGCTCCCACACTGCTGGCCCAGGGCTCCGCTGGAATTAATCCTGTCACTGCAGCAAACCAGGGTCCTCACCGAGGTTCCTCGTTCTTTTCCTGTGGCATATGGGGGCCCTGGCTTTCATCAAATGAGCCCCAAACTCCTTCTCTTTCAGAAGGCCTTCCTAGGTGGGCGCTTTGAGATGTGACGCTAGCAGTTCAGCTCAACACATTATTTACCAAAAAGCCCTGTCCTGGTGGCTGCTGAGGCTGTAAATAAGGCGACGTGTTTCCATGTGGTCTAAGCAGCACGTAATCCACCTGGGGTGGGAGCGTGAGGCACAAGGCGTGTCCTCAGTTCCACGAAGTGTCAGCTGCGTGCCATCAGAGGAGGGTGTGGGGCTTCGGGGAGGCAGGCCCTTTGGAAGGATGAGGACGGCTCTGGAGAGGACGGGCGTTTCAGCTCCCCTGGAGGCTGTGGAATGAGGGCTGGCACGCAGTAGACGTGCAGGAGCGATAGCCGTTAAAGCTTTATCGCCTAGACTTCTGTTTTCTAATTAGTAAAATAGAAAAAAGTGTCTTCCACACCTCCTGGGAGTTAGCTGGTGAGACCACAGGGAGCAGCTACCTGTGAGCCATGTGCAGGGAAGGTGCCCAGGTGACGTGGGCCCCTGGCTGTCTGAGAGCCTGCGTGTCATCCACCCTCTGCCACTTCTGCTGCCACAGCGCGGAGGAAATGCCTCTGTGCTTTGTGGAGATGAAGAGACACATGCGATTAAAAAAAAGAGTCGTGGCCACGTATTCTGTCTCTGTCCTACCAGTAAGAGACTGTTAAGTAGGCAATCTCTGTGATTTTTAAAGTGTTTAGTCTGATAAGAGGAAAAAGTAAAAACAATGAAGTCTGCACAGATGTCTCAAAAGGTTTGTACCAGAGCAGGAATTCAAAAAGATGTTTAGAGAAGTTTTTTTATGGCTCTGGTATTCTAATGTACATAAATACCACAAATTGGTTCTTTGTTCAGCTGTTCGGGTGCTGATGGGCATTTGGATATTTCCAGTTGTGGGCTATTGAGAATAAAGCTTTTCTGACTATTCTTGTAGGTTTCTTTCTGGTTTTTTTTTTTTGGAGGTACTGGGGATTGAACCCAGGACCTCATGCTTGCTGAGCACATGCTCTACCACTGAGCTGTTACCCTTCCCCCCTCTTGCAAGTTTCTTTTGCAGACATATGCACACATTTTTCTTGCAGGTATACCCAGAAGTGGAACTGTTGTATCATAGGCTTGGTGTCTGTTTAGTTTTAGTAGATAATTGCCAGACAGTTTTTCAAAATGGTTGAGCCAGTTTGCAATCTAACCAACAAAGCCTGAGAATTCAGCTGCTGTACACCCTCAACAACACTTGCTGGTTTCTGTCTTCTTCATGTTCACCTTTCTGGAGCTGTGTGGTGGTATCTCATTGTGGTCTTAATCTGCATCTTCCTGACCACTGATACCGTGTATTTTTTCCCATACCACCAAGCAATTCGCCAACACCAGCTGTGTGTCCTACAACGCAACTCACTTATGACACCATGTACCTGGAGATGGCATCAGATTCCACAGCACCAGACCATCCCTGGTCCCCCTTCAGATGCCCGTCACAAATCCAGGTTGTTACCTGTGCTTCTGACCGACTGGCTGTAGACTGGAGGTTCCCGTGATCCCCCTTGTTGGGTTTGATTGATTTGCTAGAGTAACTCTTAGAACTAAGAGAAACGTTAACTTACGTTTACCAGTTTATTATAAAGGATACAGATGAACAGCCAGGTGGAGATTTGTAAGGCAGAGTAGTGGGAAGCGGCTGGAAGCTTCCGTGCTCTCTGGGTGCACCCTTTTCCCTCAGCTTCACATGCTCACCAACCCAGAAGCTCTCCAAAGCCCAAAGCCTGTCGTTTTGGGGGTTTTTGTGGAGGCTGCATTTCCTAGGCGGAATGGGTGAAATCGCTGACCACTGGTGACTCAGCTAATCTCCAGTCCCCCTCCCCTGCCCAGAAGGTCTAGTCTTAGAGAGATGAGAGTCATGTGGTTGGCTCCCCTGGCCACCAAGGAACTTTCCAAAAGTTATCTCATTTGTGTAGCAAAAAATACCTTTATCCCTCTTATTACTTCCTGAAATTCCAAGGGTTTTAGAAGCTCTGTGCCAGGAACAGGGATGAAGACCAAATATATATTTCTTGTTGTAAATCACAATGTCACAGCTGATAAGGTTGAGCACTTCTTTATATGTTATTGTTCATTTGGAGATCCTCTTTTGTGAAGTGCCTGCTCAAGTCTCTTGCTCATTTTTGGTTTGTTCTCTCTCTCTCTCTTTTTTTATTATAGTAGTTTTTGTACATCTTGGAGACTAATTCTTTGTTTAATATATACATTGCAAAAATCTTCCCCCAGTGGATAGCCTGTCTTTTCACTCTTAATGATGTCTTTTGATAAATTAATAAAGTAATAATATCTTACTTATCAATTATCAATCTTTTTTTCATTATTAGTGAGTACATATCTTAACAATGTCAGACATGATAATGGCTCTAGATTTTGATGAAAATTTCTTCTGATTCCACTCAAGGAAGCTATAGCTAACATAGATTGGTTTTTAAAATAAAGCTTAAAAAAATGAGCATATTTCAACTGGATTTTTATCTTTTAAAATTAAGAATTTCATTCTTTTTTATTGAGATGAGAAGCAGAACAACTCAAGAATGAATAATTCAATTGATAGATTAAATAACAGATCACAAGGGAGTTCTAATTATCAATCTTTTCTTTTATGAGTAGTGCTTATTGCATCTGATTTAAGAAACATTTGTCTACCCCAAGGCCATGAAGGCATTATTCCACGTTTTCCTCTAGAAACTTTATTATATTCCTTTAGTGTTTATGTCCAATTCAATTGTGTCTAGTGTGAAATGGGAATCCAGGTTCACATTTTCCATATGGATAACCTGTTAATCTAGTCTCATTTATTGAAAAGGCTATTTTTTCCCACCAAACTTCAGGTGGTACTTTTGCAAGAGATCAAGTGGCCTTGTGGATCAGGGTCTAGTCAAGAGACAGGAGTTACACCAGGATTTTGAATAGGGAACATTCAATATAAAGAATTGTTAACTTGTAAAAGGGATTAACTATCAAACAGGGTGAAGAGTAAGGTTGCTGTAAAGAATATGAGAATAACAGGTAGGGAGCATCCACTACCTCTGGGGCTGAAGGAAAATACCCAGAGATGGAACAGACTTAGAAAAATGTCTCCCCAGGAAGTCTAAGATTCAGGGATTGTTGGGGAAGACATGACTGTGACCCCCTGGAGACATTCACTGAGGTGCTGTAAGCTCGGGCTGGCTGCTGGGGAGCCAGTGATGCACAGGAAGTCTTCTGCAGGGATGCCCGCTCTACTCACTGAGAAACTGCCCACTGGCCTTCAGGCAATAGAGCAAGGCAAAAAAAAAAAAAGCCCTAGAACCTGAAAGAGAAACCCCTTCCTCTTGCAGCGGCCTCTCCTGACAGTCCCATTCCTGTGCCAGCTGGCCATGGAGAAACGCTCTTAGGGTCCGGCACTAGCATCACAGAAACAGGGCAAAGAAGGGTGGGTTTGGGCAGGGAGATAATAGTAGATAACTGGCACACTTACGTGTGTGATCTGTTTCTTAACTCTGTTCTGTTTCATTGACCTGTTTCTCTGTGTGGTGGTTAGCGCCGCTGTGCTGGTCACCGTAGCTGTACGGTGGGGCCGACGCCGGGTCGCGGAGGCCCTCCACCTGGGTTTGTCTAGACTGGTTGCACTATTCTAAGTCCTCTGCATATCTTTATCACTTTAGGATAAGCATACCAATTTATGCAAAAAAATATGCTAGAATTTTGATTGGGGTGTTTTGGTTCCCTAGAGCAGTTTGGAGAATTGACATTTTTGTAGTATTCTAAATTAAAGATACGGTTTATTCCTCCATGTATGTTGTCTTTAATTTTGTTCAGTGATGTTTTGTTTTTAGTGTAGAGGTCTTGCACAGGTTTTGTTGGATTTATTTCTGAGAATTTTTTGATGATATTGTTGCTACTATATAGAAATGCAGGTGAGTTTTGCATATTGACCTTCTATCCAGTGACCTTGCCAAATTTATTTAACACATGTTAGTGTCATGGTATGATAAAATCTTCAACTATGATTGTGGATTTCTCTCTTCCCCTTTTTAGTTCTGCTTTTGCTTTGTGTATTTTAAACAGACAATATTAGTTGCATACCAGCTTAAGGTCTTATGGCTTCTCGTTGAATTGACCCTTTTATCATTATGAAATGTCCTTTTTCTCTGCTTCTGTGTTTCCCTTAAGGTCAGTTTTGTCTGATGGTAAAGTCACCCCAGCTTGCTTTGCTTAGTGTTTGTGTGGTACAGCTTTTTCTATTTTATGAACCCGACTGCATCCTTACTTTTAAATTATGCTCCTTTTAAAGTGAATGGAATCATTTTAATTGTCTGACAATCTTTCTATTTTAGTTGGAGTGTTTATTTACTTTTAATTTGATTTTTGAAATATTGGGCTTAATTCTACCATCTTATGTTTGTTTTATTTTTGTTCTATCAGTTCTTTGTTCCTTTATTCCCCCTTTCCTGCCTTTATTTGGATTAATCAGGCATTTTTCATTTCATTGTTTTAATCTCCTAGATTCTTATTTATTCTTCTTATATTATAAAGTTAATAGATTTCAATTACATCATGACTTATTACAGACTACTCTGATATGGTCATATATTTCTGTTTCTATGTATGTTATAAATCCAACATTTTTTCTGTTTTAAGCAGTTAGTATTTAAAAATATTTGTTCATATATTTACCTTTTCTGATGTTCTTGTGTTTGGGAATATTTCCTTTCAGCCTGAAGAACTAAAGGTATTTTTATAGTGCAGGTCTGTTGATGGCAGATTCTCTTGAGTTTTGCCTGAGAACAACATGCTTGGTTTCCCTTCGTTTCTGAAAACTATTTCCACTGGGTGTAGAATTCTAGGTTGACAGTTGTTTTATTGAAGCATTTCAAATATGTCAGCATTTGCAATAGGCTTTTATAGTACTTGTTGAAAAGTCAGCCTTTTGTTGTTTCAAAGAAAAAAATGTGTTTTCTTTGCCTGATATTTTAAGATTTTCTTTGTGCCTGTACGTGCACATGTGTATGTGCATATTTTGTGTTTATCCTCCTTGGGGTTCATGGGGCTTTTTGAATTATGCACTGACTCTTTAATAAGGTTTGAAAATTCTCAGCCATTATTCATTCACATGCTGCTGTTACCCTATTCTTTCCCTTTTCTTTCTGATTACACGTATGTGAGACTTTTGACCATGTCCCATACATCTCTTATGCTCTGCACTGTTTTCATTCTTTCTTTATACTCTTTCTCTCTGAACTTCAGTTTTAGATACAAATATTAAAAAGTTTAGATATTTTTTCTTGGACCTGTCTGAGTTCCTCTAATTGTGTCTTCTGTTCTGGCTACTTTTTTTTTTAAAACACATTCAACAAGTTCTTAATGGCAGATGTTATGATTTTCAATTATAGAATGTTGATTTGATTACTTTTCTGTAGAGCCCAAGACTGTTGAAATTTTTCATTTTTCATCCATTTGTTCATCTCTTTTGTTTTTAAACATATTGATCAGTTTTTTCTTATAAAATTCATTGAGGACTGATTTATGTAAAATGCCCTTCATCTACTTAAAATGTATAGTTTGACCAGTTCTGACAGTTGTGTCCAGTCATGAGACAGAGCATTTCTGTCACCCCAAGAGATTCCTTGTGTCCCTTTATGGTCCACTCCTTGCTCACCCCTTGGGTCCCAGAAAACACAGTCATTTTAGAGGACTTTGTATTTTATATTAATGTAATCATACACTACATACTCTTTTTCTATCTGGCTTCTTTCACTTGATGTGATAATTTTGAGTTTAATTCATGCTTGCCTTGTTGTTAGTCTTAGGAGGAAAGCATTTAGTATTTTACCTTTAAGTATGAAGATAGATATTAAGTAGGTTGAAAGAATTCCTGTCCCTGGTTTGTTTAGAATTTTTATCATCAGTGGGTGCTGAATTTTGTCAAATGTTTTCTGCATCTGTTGAGATGGTCATCTGGTTTTTCTTCTTTATTCTGTTAATATGTCAATAAAATTACAGTGAATGATGAATGTTACACCAACCTTGCATTCTTGGGATAAATCTCATTTGGGTGTGATGTTTTATCCTTTTAAAATATTTCTGGATTTCATTTGAGAATGTTTCAAGGATTTTGGTGTCTAGCTACATGAGAGGTGGTGGCCCATAGGTTTTTATTCTTATAATGTCTTCATCTGGTTTTGGTATCGAGATAACATTGGCCTCTACACCAGAAATTGATACAACATTGTAACCTGACTGTACTTCAATAAAAAAATTAAATAAAAATTAAAAAAAAGATGTTTGCCTCATAAAATGAATTCAGAGTGTTCTCTTCTGTTTTCTGGAAGAGTTTGTATAATCAGTATTATTTCCTTTATAAATGTTTGGTAGAACTTTATCAGTGTAGCCCTCTGATCTTAGAGTTTTTAACTAGGAATTCAATTTATATAATCAATATGGCCCTTTGCAGGTTATTTCTTTCTTTCTGAATGAGCTTTTGTAGTTGTTGTCTTTCAAGGAATTTTACCTATTCTTCTAAGTTGTTGAATTTATTGGCTAAAGTAGTTCAGGATAATCTTTTATTCTTTTATTGTCTGTAGGATCTGTAGAGATAATTCTTCTTTCATTTTTGATATTGCTGATTTGTACCTTTATTATTTTTTTATCTTGATCATTATAGCTATGAGTTTATACACATTTATCTTTTCAAAGAACTGGCTTTTAGCTTGGTTAATTTTCTCCATGCCTTTAAAAAATATTGTTGATTTCTGCTCATTATTTGTTTCTTTTGACTTTTTTTGGGTTTACTTTGCTCTCTCTCTTTTTTTTTATTTTAGCTTCTTGAGGTGGACGCTAAGCCACTGTTTAGAAACCTCTAGTTTGTCCCTGATCTTGAGAACAGCCTTTGTGGGTTCTTACTTACATGATCCTATACCTCAGCCCTGAAAGTTCAGGCAGTTAAAGATTTTGAGCTTCTGCCACACACTGATGAGTGCACAATCTGGCAAATGACCTGAAGGGGGAGATGGACTGTGTATTTATTTCAGGCCCTTTTCCTTTAGTGTAACTCAGCCCCTAAACACCTGAAGATGTGGGGAGAGATGTCAGTCTGTCTTGCTGGCCAGTCCCCTGGCCTTTTGCACAGTCCCAGAACTCAGCAGTTGTCTGTTGGGGAGAGCAGGTCTTGCATTAGACACTCCTTTAGTTTCCAGTCTGTTACAGGCCTTGAGGTTTCGAAAAAGCTCTCCTGGTTTTTCTTTCCTCCCATAAAAACCCTTAGCTTGGTTCAAGCCTGATTCTTAGCCAGTGTTTAGAATTAGCAGTTTATTTTTAGCTTATCTAGAAGGGCTCTTCCTTGTGAGGAATTTTAATTCATATAGTCTTCATTGCTTTGATGGTTTTAGAAATATAGTTTTTGAAACTTATCATTAAAAAAAATCTTGTTCCACTGGTAGTGTTGGCCTGCTCTGACCCACAACGTTCTAATGAAAGGCAGAATCCCCCTCCGTTGGAGTAATTTTATACAATCTAACGCATCTGTTTTAAGTGTACAGGTTAATAAATTTTGATATATGTATCTAACACCACAATCAAGCAATAGAGCATCATCCTAAAGGGTTCTGGTGCCCCTTTCCATTCAGATACTCTTTTGTCACTGTTAATAAGATTCCCTTTTTCTAGAATTTCATGTACTGACTTCTTTCTTGTGTCTGGCTTCTTCGTTCAGCATCTGTGCTTTTGAGATTAATCCATGTTGTACGGATATATTTTGTTCCTATTTTACTGCCGAGTATTGTTCCATTGTACAGCATGTTTGTTTAATTGCCTATTGATAAACGTTCGGATTGTTTATGGCTTTTGACTGTGATAAATAAAGCTGCTCTGGATACTTGTGTACATGTCTTTGTGTGAGAATGTGTTATCTTTCTCCTGGGTAAATATACGAGTGGAATGGCTAGGTAGAATGGTCAGTGCTGTGGTAAGTGGTTTTACAAGGTTCTGCCAAACTGTTTTCTAATGTTGTTGAAGTTGTTGAGCGATTGTATACTCCTGCGGCCACATGTGACAGTTCCAGTATTGAATCAGTACTTCTTATCATCAGTCATTCTATTTTGGCCATTCTGCTAGGTGTGTATTAGTATCTCATCGTGATTTTAGTTTTTATTTTCCTAAAGACTAATGATAGATATTAGCATCTCATTGTGATCTTAGTTGTTTTCCTGAAGACTAATGATGGCAAACTTCTTTTTCATTTGCTTTTTAGCTGTTTGTATGTCTCTGTGATGTATCTGTTGAAGTATTTTGCTATTTTTTAATTGAGCTGTTGTTTCCTTATTATTGAGTTACAAAAGTGCTTTGTATATTCTGAATACTAGTCCTTTTTCAGATATATGTATGAGAAATGTTTTTTCCATCTGTTATTTGCCTCTTCATTTTGTAAATAGTGTCTTTCAAGGAGCAGAATTTTAAAATTTTTATGAAATATAAATTATTATTTTTCCCTGGATTGGTATATTGTTTTTATTGATGTATCTAAGAAATTCTTCTCTACCCCAAGGTCCAAGAAGAAAGAATTTCTTCTTAGTTTTCTTCTAAAAGTTCCACAGGTTTAGCTTTTATATTTAGGTTAATCTTTGTGTATGGCGTTAGGTAAAGATCGAGGTTTGTATATATATATGGATACCCAGTTCTTCTGACGCAGTTGTTGGAAATTATTTCCTTTCTCCATTGTACTGTGTTTGCACCTTTATCAAAAATGAGTTGATTATAATTGCTTGGGTTTATTTTGAAATTCTCTATTCTTTTCCATTTACATGCCTATCCTTATACTAATATCACACTGTATTGATTATTGGATATCTGAAATCAGGTAAACTAAATCCTCCAGCTTTGTTCTTATTTTTCCAAATAGTTGTGACTATTCTAGGTCTTTTAATAAAATTTTAGAATCAGCTTCTCAACTTCTTCCAAATACTCTGCTAGGATTTTGATTGAGATTGCTTTGAATCTGTAGGCCAATTCAAGAAGTGACATCTTAAGAGGACTGAATCTTTCAATCAATACATATTGTAATCTCTCTGTTTATTAAGTGTTTAATTTCTCTCAGCAGTCTTGAAGTTCTCAGTATACAGTTCTTACATGTATTTTGTTAAGTTTACTCCATCAAACATTTCATGTTTTTGGATATTACTATAAATGATTGTTTTTAAAAGATTTTCATTTCTAGTTGTTAGCTAGCATATGGAAATGCAGTTTGTTTTCGTATTTTGAACTTATGTCTTCCACTTAGCCAAAGTCATTTGTTTTAATAATCTTTTCCTCCACGATCTTGTCATCTACAAATATAGTTTTACTTTCTCTTTTCCAATGTGTATGCCTTATATTTATTTTCCCCACCTTATTGTCTAGGACCTCTAGTGTAATATTTAAAGGAATTGGTGAGAGAGGATGTTTTTGTCTTGTTCTTTGTCTTAGGGGGAAAGCATTCAGTCACTCATCATTAATTATGTTAATGGTAGGTTTTTTGTAGATCCATTTTATCAGCTTGAGGAAATTTCTTCTTTTACTCCTAAATTTTTGAGTTTTTAAATCATGAATGTGTGTTGGATTTTGTCAAATGCTTTTTTTTCTCCATTTAGTGAAATAATCATAGGTTATTTTTCTTTTGTTCTGTTGATATTTGAATTGCATTTATTGAATTTTGAATGTTAAGCCAAACTTGCATTCCTAGGTTGAACCCCACTTGGTCCTGATGGATTATCTTTTTTTAAAAATAAAAATGTATCTAGCCATTTTCCTAAGTTTGATTTGCCAGTACTTTTTAAAGGACTTTCATGTCTATGATCATGAGGAAAATTGTTCAGCGGCTTTCTTCTCTTGTAATATAGTTGCCTGGTTTTGTCATAGGGTAAAGCTGGTCTCATTAAATGTTTTAGGCAGTGTTTCTTCCTCTATTTTTTGAAAGAGTTTGTGTTGGGTGTATTATTTTTTTCCGTATATTTTTGATAGAATTCATCCAGGCCTCAAATTTCCCTTGTGGGAAGATTTTTAATTAAGATTTTAGCTTTTGAAGCTTTTCAGATTTTTTGTGTCCTGAGTCAGTTTTAGTAATTTGTGTTTTGTAAAGTACTGATTTTTCTATGTTATTGAGTTCAGTGATATAAAGTTTCTCTTTATATTGCATCATTATTCTTTTTATTATTGTAAGGTCTGTAATGATGTCACCTGCTTCACTGAGATTTGTAACATATATTTTCTCTCTTTTTAAAATCAATTTAGCTAGCAGTTTATCAATTTTATTAATTTTTCAAATATAAGATTTTGCTTTTATTGATTTACTTTCTTTTTTTGGTCTGACTGTACTTTTATTGATTTTTATAACTGATTTTGTTTTCTTTTTTCTTCAGTTACACTATGGTAAATCCAGTGATCAAGTCTTAGTCTTCATATTGCTTGACCTGTCAACAAGCATCCAGGTTATTGTTCCCTCTTCCTTAGAACACTTTCTTTACTTGACTTCTGGGACATGTCTCTGTTGTAGCTTTTCTTCTAGATTTCTGATTACTTCTTCTCAATATCTTTTTGCTTGGCCCTTCCCGTATCCCAGTCTTTATTGGGGAGTCCAGGGCTACATCCTTGGTACTCTTTTCTTTTTACTTCATTCCCTCAGCAGTCTTACCTGATTTCATGGCTTTAAATACAACCTGTGCCCTGATGAATCTTAAATATATCTTTCTAGCCCCCAAACTCCAGGCTCATATCCATAAGCATATGTAACACTGCCCTTTGGCTGTATCATGAACGTCTCTTTCATCTTATTTGAAAAACAACTCAATCATCATTCCTTGTCGCAGCCTGCTCCTTCCTCAGCTTTCTTTATATTAATTGATGGTAACTCCATTCTTTCATTTGTCAGGCTAAAACCCTGGGACTCATCTTTGACTTCTTTCTCTCGTATCCCGTGTCTAAAACATCTGCAAATTCTGTCTGCACTTTCTTCACAACACAGTCAGTATCTAACTATTTCTTACCACCTCCACCACTATCACTTTGCTCCCAAGTCACAATTATCTTTCATCTAGATAATTTTATTAGCCTTTAACAGATCTTCTTGCTTCAGTTTTTGCCCAGTTACAAGTAATTATTCCCATAGGAGTCAGAATGATCTTTCTAAAAATGTTGGTTAACTTCCACTTCTAGGAAGATGGAGTTGATGTACTTTTTTCTATTCTTCCAAGTCCAACTAAAGATCCTGGGTGTTATATACTAAACACACATAGACTCTGGAAGATGATGAGAAGACGATAGGCCAGCTAGGGACCTCAGGACCCAAGAAATGACATAGCAGTGAATTCCTTAAGTATTCTTTTTGCCTTGTATATCAGAGACTTAAGTCTGAGAAGCTAGCAACCAATAAATACTAGTGGGCACAGAAAACAAATGCAACAAAAGCCTGCTCTCTATAGCCAAAGGACCAAGAAAGAGACAGCTTAGCAAGACAGAAACTTTTAGACCATAACTACTCTACTCCAGCCATTATTTCTTTAAGTACTTTTCCAGCTCTGTTATTTTTCTTCTCTTCTTTTGGATCTCTGATGGCATGATTGTTAGCTCTTTTGTCATACTGCCACAGGTCTCTGGGCCTCTGGTTATTGTTTTTTCAGTCTATTCTCTCTCTCTTGTTCAGAGTGGGTAATTTTTAAACATTCCATCTCCTGTTTCATTGATTCTTTCATCTGACTCCTCCATTTTTTTTTTTTTGCTGTTGAGCCCATCCATTGAGTTTTTAATTTTGATAATTGTATTTCCCAAAAGATATGTAAGGAGTGAACAGTTCCCAGTCAAATTTTTAAAGCTAGTATTACCCTTGTATTCAAGCCATAAAAAGACATTAAAAATACAGACCAGCATCATTCATAAATATAGGTGGAAAAATCTGCAGCAAAATATTACCAAACAGAATTTTGCAATACATACAAATAATTGTGCACCATAACCAAGTGGAGTTTGTACCAGGGGTGCAAGCTTGGTTCGGTATGTGAAAATCAATTTGTGTGATATATCTTATTAACATAGTAAAGAAGAACACCCAAATAATCACATCACTCAATGTAATGAAATATGTGACAAAATCCAACATCTGATTAAAAACTCTCAGAAAACTAAGAATAAAGGCGAAGTTATTCAGCTTGATAAACAGCATCTACACAAACCTACAGCTAATGTTATACTTAATAATGAGAGACTAAATGATTTTTCCCAAAGATCAGAAATAGGACAAGATGTAGGTTCTTACTTCCTGTGGTCCTGAAAGTTCTATCCTGTGCAATAAAATAGGAAAAGAAAAGGCCTACAGATCAGAAAAGATGAAATAAAGTTGTACGTATCTGCTGATGACACGATTATCAATGTAGAAAATCCCAAGGAATCTACAAAAACAAGACCAAAAAACCACAAATGTAGAACTAATAAATGAGTTCTGCAAGGTTGCACAATACAAAACAAACACACAATAATCAATTTTATTTTTGTATACTGTCAATGTACATGTGGACACTAAAATTTAAGATGCAATATACTTTCTGAAGAATGAACAAACAAGTAGTTGTAAATCTAACATGACATTTATAGGACTTTATGCTGAAAAGTACAAAATCCTGGTGAAAGAAATCAAAGTTTATCTAAATAAATGGAGTGACATACCATGTTCAAGGATTGGAAAATTCAACACAGTAAAGATGTCTAGTCTTATCAAATTATCATACAGGTTTAATGCAGTTTCTATTAAAATTGCAGCAAAATTTTTTATAGATATAGACAAGCTAACCCCAAAGTAAATATAGAAAACAAAGGAACCAAAATAATTAAAACAGTTTTGAAAAGGAAGAATAAAGTGAGAGGAACCAGTCTGCCCAGTTTCAGAACTAATTTTATAGCCACAGTAATCAAGATGATGTGATATTGTTGGAAGGACAGACACAGAGGGTAGTGGAACAATATAGGGAACCCAGTATAGAAAATGGTACAGAAAACCACAGAAGTATGCACAAATAATTTTTGAGAAATTATTTTTTCAAGTGATTTTGAGAATTGCAAAAGCAATTCAATGGAGGAAGGATAGCCTTTCCAACAAATGGTACACCCATAGGCAAAAAAATGAACCTCAATCTATGTTTCACACCTTATACAAAAACTAACTCAAAATAGATCTCAAACTCAAATCTAAAATGTAAAACTATAAAACTTAGGAAAAATATAAGAAAATTTCACATTCTAGGGAAAGAGCTGGGCAGAGTTCTTGGACCTGGTACCAAATGTCATTTATAAGAGGAAAATTGATAAATTCGATTTCCTCAAAATTAAAAACTTTTTCTCTGCAAAACAATCTGTTAAGAGGATGAAAGGACAAGCTACAGAGGAGAAATGTTTGCAAATCACATATCTGAGAAAAGACTGATAATGGGCTATATGAAGAACTGTCAAAACTCAACAGTAAAAAAGTAGATAATACAGTTAGAAACTCTGTGGAGGATGGGAGGCATTTCACCGAGGGAGCTACAGACAGCAGATATGCACATGGAAAGGTGTTCAACATCATTAGTCATTCAGCAAATGCAAATTAAAACCCAGTGAGGTATCGCTGCACACACATCAGAAGGACTAAGATTAAAAAAATGATGGTGAGGATGTGGAGGAATTGGATCTCATACAGTGTTGAGGCAAGTGTAAAATGATATGACCATTCTGGAAAACAGTTTGGTAGGTCCTTATAAAACTAAACTTGTAACTACCACACAACACAGCAATGTATACTCCTGTACATTTATTCCAGAGGAATGAAAACTATGTTCACAGAAAAACCTGTTCACAAATGTTCATAGTAGGTGTATTTGCAATAGTCATGTGCTTGAAACCACCCAGACGTTCTTCAGTAGATGAATGATTAAACAAACTATGGCGCATCTGTGCCACGGAGCACTACGTGGCAATAAAAAGGGCTGACCTACAGACACAGGACGCAATGTGGATGAATCCCCAGAGAATCAGGCTGAGTGAAAAAAGGCAGTCTTGGAGGTTACCTACTGTATGATTCTGTTTATTATATAACATTCTTGGAATGAGCAAATTATAGAAATGGAGAACAAATTAGTGGTTGCCAGGGGTTAAGGAGGAGGTGGGGGTGGGAGGGATGTGGTTGTGTCTGTGAAAATGAAATGTGAGGCATCCTTGTGGGGAAGGAAATGCTCTATATCTTGACTGTGTCAACGTCAGTATCTTGGTGGTGAGATTGTGCTTTCATTTGGCAAGATGTCACTCTTGGGGGAAGTGGGCTAAAGTTGCATGGATTATCTCTGTAATATTTCTACAACTGCATGTGAATCTACAATTATCTCAAAACGAAAAGTTTAATTAAAAAACATAGATTAGATCGTGCCATCTCCTATCTAGCTCTCCGGAGTCTCCTGTGTCCCTCATAATACAGGGCAGAGTGGTCATGGGTTTCACATGACCTGGCCTCTGCCTGCTCCCAGACTCACCTCCGGCCAGTCGCCCCAGCTGATGTTAACCATGTGGGCATCCTTGCTGTTCCTCAGACACTGAGAACACAGTCAAAATTGAAACTCATTTACTTCCCTTTTTACTTTAGTTTCTTGGAAACTCAGGGTTTGAGACCAACAGTTTTTAAATTCAAATTTATAGAGTGCTACCAAATGCCAAGCCCTTTTCCGGGTGAACAGAATAGATGAAGACCCTGCCCCAAGGAGCTTCACATTGTTGGGAAAGACAGACACAGTGAATAGGGGTTGTAAGAATGCAGCCACCGGTGTGTTGTGACAGAGGGTGGTGCAGCGTGGGCAGAAGACAGCAATGATCTGTCACGTGTTTCCCACCAAAAAGAATAAGGCACATGGTGGTGGGGGATGGGGGAAGCAGGGCCAGAAGCAGGGATTTTTAGAATGCAAGACGTACTGGTTCTGTTGGCTGTGCTCAGCAAGCTTGCTGGAACCGGAGGCTGCAGGGGCCCCTCCCTGCCCTGTCTGCACACGCCGCCTCCGACACAGGCGCCCGGGGGCTCCGAGGGAGAGCTGCCTGCAGCCAGCCGGTAACCGGGCACGGCAGAAGGTAGACGTGGAGACATAAAACACTGTCTCAATGAAGGGCAATCGTATTTGAAGTAATTTGAAGATGGACAGGAGATTCATAAGGGGAAGTGGGGCTCCATTTACAGCAGCAGGAGATGGCCTTGTCTGCCGCTTCCTGACCCTTGGAAGAACAGGAGCTGCTGCTGGCAGAGTTCCAGAGCATGTAAAATGGAATTGAATAATCTCTCCTAAATCAATTTTGTGAGCACGTGGCCTGCACAGGGCTGTGATACAGAGCGGGAGCCCGGCAGAGCGCCTCCGTCCGATGCGTGCATTACGCCAGTGATATTGCAGATAACCAAATCCTGCTTTCCTTTGGCTTCGGGGAGCCTGGTTAGTGCTGTTTAGGCAGCTTCCAGGGAGGCTGTCTTGGGGAAGTGCGCCTCCTTTTCTGGTTTGCTGAGCTGGTGGAGTCTGTCAGCAGAGTCTCCTGGGCCAGAAGTGGAGAGGCGCCTGGGCCCAGCAGGAAGACCTCCGCGGGCCCTTCTTACTAGCACCTTGTTGCTGTGTGCGGGGCAAGGTTCTAGGCTTGGCTTCCTGAGTGTAGCACACTCTTGTGTGTTTGGTGTTCTGACATCCTTCCCCACCATCGGCCAGCGCCTCGTTTAACCGTGGACAGCATGGCTATATTGGCCCCTTAGGCTGCGCAGGGATGTTGCTGTTGGCACTTAGTCCCAGCAGTGTCTTGGGATTCAAGGCTCCCCTGGGAGTCTTGGCGCTTTCCTTTGGTGGCACAGTGAGGCCCGGCCCAGTAGGTAAGTGACCAGCCAGGGCCTGAGCAGGCCTGGCTCCTCACCAGCCGAGGTGCCTGTGGAGACCTGGGCTGCCAGTCCTGGGCTCACTGGGCTGGACGCTCCGCTTGCGTACACGGAGACAGCCGCCTCTGGGCTGTTGGTGGCTGTTTTCTCTTGAGGGTCTCAGGGTGACTGAGCACATTTCCACCTTTCAGGGCATTTCAGGTCTTTCTTTGGCTTTGAGGTTGGCAGAGGAAGCGCCTGCCGGTGTGGCCCCATGCTGGGGCATCCCAGCTGCGGCTGCTGCAACCCGGGAGTCCGCAGGCGCTTTCTGTGGAGGCCCACACTGGTGAGCATTTTATGTGTGTGGGCCACACGTGGGCTCTGTCTTCCATTCTTTTCTTTTTTTCTCAACCTTTTAAAATCATAGAAACCATTCTCAGTTCTCAGGTTATACAGACACGGGCTGTGGGCAGTGTTTGCCGACCCTTGCCATAGCCCGGGAGGCAGAGCTGAAGTGTCAGCTGGGCCTCGGTCTCACTATTTTGGTTCGCCTGAAGGTGAGCGTGCTGGGACAGGGCACTGTGTGTGTATGTGGGCAGTTATGTCATTGTGAGCTCCAGTCTGTCTGTCTGTCTTAGAGACTCCTCCACATTCAGGACACCCAGTCACACCCCATGACGTTAGCAGTGTTGTGTTCTAGAAAACCCACCTCACTCCTGCAAAATGGGGGTTGTAAAGAATCTCAGCAAATCTTGCTCCTGGAGCAGCTTCTCCACCCTGACGGCACAGGAAAGTCACGGGGGACTTTTGCAGAAACACAGTGCGCGGCCCCCAGCCCCGGAGGTCAGGCCTTGGAGTGCTGGGGGTGCGTTTATTGATCCTGCTGTTTCTGGCCTGGGGCCCCGACGACTGGTTTTCTCCTGGTCAGGGTCACACATGCTGGTGTGTGAGGAGTTCATTATTGCCCCTGTTGCTGGCTTTCCTCCCCCACCGCGTCCCTCCCCACATGCAGTAAATGCTCTAGAAGGAGGGGAGGTTTTGGCTTCATCAGCAATTGCTGGTTCAGTTAGCACAAATCCCAGATGGCACAGAAGGGCCTTTTAGCAGCTTAGGTTAAGAAGCTCTCGGCTGATGGAGGCGGCGGCGCTGGTCATGCGGACACGCAGGGCTGAGCCCACTGGCTCCCGGAAGTCGTCAGAGACACCTGTGCCTTCCTGTTCCTTTTCTTCTTCAGTTTGACTCTGCTCCAGTCCCCAGTGGGACTCACTTCTGGGAATACGGTATTTGTTTATTTAAAAAAATCAATACTTAGCTCTGCAAACTTTGATCGAAGGAGAAAGTGCTCAGAGGGAGGTCGGCGGAAAAGGCGACAGGAAAATCTCCTGGTTATGGGCTTTGTCAGCACGCTGCCTTTCCCCCATTTTTACAACTTTTATTTCCAGACCCTTGAAGCAGCCTCTGTTTGCCCTCCATGCTGACTCAGTGTGCACACAGGTTATTAATAGCAGGAGTGGGAAAGAAAGAATGCTTTCTATTCTGAAATGTTCCCTGAAAGAAACCTTAGAATTGAAAGACTTTTTTGGTCTCTAGGGCCCTGGGCCAGTGCATCTCAGACCTGACTGTGCACGTGAATGCCGGGGTCCCTAACCACGCGGGCTGTGGCTTGGTCGGTGTGAGGCCTGGGGGTCTTCCTTCCACGTCGGCCCCTCTGGCCCTCCGGGAGAGGCCCCGGTCAGGGCTCCCTAGCCACCTTTGAGGCCTGATCAGGCTGGTGGCCGAGGGCAGCTGGTGAGTCCAGGTTGTGCGAGTAGGAGCGCGGTATCCGGAGGGTGGAGATGCTGCCCCGCCAGGCCCCACCCCGCCCCACTGTGTGCTGCCTGCGAGCAGGCCGGACAGACGCGTGCAGGCAGGTGACAGGTCGGGGATGCCGTGCACTCCGCGGGCTGCCCTGGGGTGCTGTCGCAGCCCTGGACGCTGGCTGCTCTCAGGTGAGGAGGCAGCTGAGGTTCACTAGCATCAGGGAGCTCACCCAAGTTCGTTCGGCTAGTGCAGGTGTCAGGATTCAGCCCCGGCCTCTCCGATGGCAGAGCCTGGTCCTGCTTCACCGTGCGTGACAGCCTGAGGCCGGGCCGAGGAAGGTTAGTCCGACACAGGAAAAGCTGTCCTGGAAGGAGGAGCTGACTTTCCCCTTCTGCGCCTCCTAAGCTGTCTGAGAGGCTGTGGTTTGGAAATAGGATTCGACTGGCTGTGTGTGAAAGGAGCACACTTAGGATGACAGTTGTGCTGGGGAGAGTGACAGCTGGGTGACCGTGAGGGCGGGGACGGGGCTCTGGCCACCCTGTGGGAGCAGGTGGCCACGAGAGGTTGGGCACCCGGAGTTCCCAAGCCAGAAGCAGTTAGGTTAGGTGACTTCTAAAACCCTGTCCAGTTCTCTTGGGAGACTTTGGGGACCCTGTGTGCCCCTGTGGTCTGTGACTCCCTGAACCCTCGTGCAACCCCACGTGGATCAATTAGCCAGCGCGGGAAGGCCAGTGTCTTTGAGGCGTGAGATTTGGGAGCATAGAGCTGTTGGCAGCTGAAGGGGATCCTCGTAATACTCGGGGAATAAAGTGAAAGGGATCTGTAGCAAAACCTCTTTATCCAAGTGACCTGAATGGAGGTGGAAAAATAAAATCAATGTCCATTGTAAGTGGGAAGAGAAAAGCCAGCAGCTGTAGCTTACGGAAGGAGGGGTGTGTTTAATACAGTAAAGGGTTAATCCTTTCAAAGGTTCAGAAATACTTTTAGAGAATTGATGTCCAGGATCTAATGGCATATTGATGATTGTGATGCATGTGGTTCCGTAAAAGCTTTTAGACCCTGGCTCTGTTTCAAGGGCACAGATTTAAGATGACTCCTGATCTGTCTCCATGTAGGAAGGGCCCTTTGTTCCCCCAGGAGTATTTGCACTGTTTGTGAAAATGTCAACTTGACCAGTGAGCTCTGCCCATGGCCGGGCGAGGCCCTGGGTGGCAGCCACCTGGTTGTACCCCTGGCTGAGTGCAGGGAGGCCAGGGGCCCTCAGGCAGAACCTGGCCTGGCTTCAGTGCCTGGCAGGGGGGAGTTTAAAGGCTGGCTCCCTTGCTTGTAGCTGTGAAGCTTATGGACAAACCATTTGGCCTTCCTGGGCCTCAGGTTCCACCTCTGGAAAATGGAACTAATAGGGCTGTCTTGCTGAGTTGGTGTGAGGAGGGTGGCAGTGCCCACAAAGCACCCGGCGTGTCAGGAATTGGGAGGAACAGCAAAAGGGGGCTGCCATCAAGGTGGTGACCAGCGGGTGTGAGAATTGAATCGTGTCCAAAACTGATGCCTGCCTTCCGGAATATTCACTGTCCTATGCTGATATTCAGTGTAAGAATTTGAAATATTACTGAAGCACTGCAGACGCTTTGTTCTGCGTTTGTTACAGCTAAGCAGGTCACATACCGTGGTGGGAGGGAAGACGCTTTGCATCTTAAATACACAACAACTTACCAGGTGCCCCAACGATAATGTCTTGAACATTTCCTGTAATCTTGGACCTTCTAGCCAAAACACCTTCCCTCTGATTTCTGCAATTCCAATGTCTTAAGACACACACAGTCTTTCTGAACTGGACAGCCCTGGGAGGAAGTTTCTGTTTCCCCACCGTACACAGACAAAGAAAACTTGGTGACCTTTGTGTTTTTCCCTTTAACTGCTGGTTTTTAAAAAAACCAAACTTCTTTAGAACAGTTTTAGATTCATGGAATCATAGTAAGGATAGTGCAGAGAATTCCTGTACACCTCACGCCCAGTTTAACATTTTACATTAGTTGGGTGCATTTGTCATAATTAACGGACCCATGTTGATTCGTTGTCATTTACTGAAGTCCATACTGTGGATTTCTTTGGTTTTTTCCCTGCTGTCCTTTTCCTGTCCCAGAATACATTTGTCATGTCTCTTCAGGCTCTTCTTGGCTGTGATTCTTTCTTAGATTTTCCTTGTTTGTTTGTTTTTTAAAATTTTAACTTTTTATTTATTTTTATCTTTTTAATGGAGGTGCTGGGGATTGAACCCAGGACTTCGTGCGTGCTAAGCACGTGCTCTACCACTGAGCTATACTCCGCCCGCAGACTTTCCTTGTTTGTGGTGGAGTTTGGAGGAGTATTGGTTAAGTATTTTGTATAATGTTCCTCTGTTGGAATTTGTCTGATGATTAGATTGGAGGGTGTAGATTTTGGGAGGAAGACCACAGAGGAGAGGGCCCTTCTCCTCACGGCCCGTCCAGGGTGCGCCGTCAGCACCACCGTCCCCACGACCTTCACTGCGGCTGCTGACCTTGGTCATCTGGCGTGGGGGTGTCTGTGGGGTCTCTCCGCCGCATGGCTGTCCCCCAGTGTCCCCTGGAAGGAGGTCGCCGTGCTGTGCACACCGGCACCCGAGGAGGGGGTCCGCCCCCCTCCCTGAGGACGGGGCAGCGGCTGAACCGACGTGGGTTCTCCTGGGAGCAGACTCCCTCGTCTCCCGGTTTGCTCGCCAGTTGTTTACTGAAGTCAGGTCGCACCCACGGGTGTTTATTTTCTACTTTGGCTTAGAGTCTTCTGCTACTTTCTTCATGCTTTTGCTCAGCTGTTCGAGCTTTGGCCGAGGGAGTCGTTCTGTGTCCCTGTGACGCCCTGACCACTGTGCCAGTGTGTTTGCTTGGTTTTGTGTTCAGATGCAGCTTTTCTTTCCGGGACTGCGAGATGCTCTAGGCTCATTTTGCGTGTGTCCTGCCCCGTCCGGGAAACCGGGAGCCTGGTGCCTTTCATCAGAAAAGGGTATGAGAGACTGATACCTGGGCCCCGGTGCGCTTGTTGCTACTGAGGTATTGTTACTTCTAGGCCCTCTTGGCTGGCCCTGGACAGAACCATCTGTATCTGTACTGAGCTAAACATCAGCTCGTGCTGACATTTCCAGCTCCAGTTCCCCCAGCATGGACCCTTCTAGCCTCCTCCCCTTCCTGACGTGTAACCGCCCCCTTGAACACTGACATACCTGGCTCCCACCGTCCCATCCGTGACTGAATTGTTGGGTGCAGCACATGCACAGCAGTAGTAGAATTAGTAACTGTGTCCCTTGGGAAACAACTTTATCAACTAGAGTACAGCCTTGAGTACAGTTCCTTTTGCCTTTTCTCTCCTAGACTCCACTCATTTCCAGAGATGCTTACGTCGGCCCCTTACTCCCCACCCACTTCGGGGAGGTTTGCATTCGTAGTACAGTTAGTCTTTTGTCATAGTCCACATTCCATCTTGGATTCTCTTGACATCCTAAGTGGTTTTTCAGAATTGCATACATTTTTACTTTTCATGCTGTAAAGTTCGCTGGCTTTTGACAAATGCGTACTGTCTTGTGGTCATGATTACAGCATGACATGTGATAGTTTCACGGCCTTAAAAAACTTCTGTGCATCACCTGTTCAGCACCTTCCCCGAGCTCCTGATAACCACTAATCTATTTGCCGTCTGTACGGATGTGCCTTTTCCAGAATGCCATACAGCTGAAATCGTGCAGTATGTAGCCTTTTCAGATTGGCTTCTTCCACTTAGCTATGTGTATTTAAGATTCATCTTTTTCTTTTTGTGGCTTAATAGTTCATTTCTTTTTATTGCTGAATAATATTCCATCATGTTAATGTACTGTGGCTTGTTTATTTGTTCACCTATTCAAAGATATTTTGTGCTTCCAGTTTTGGGGGTTATGAATAAAGCTGCTATAAACATTTGTGTGCAGGTTTTTGTTTGGACATTAAGTTTTCAACCTATTGAGCAAATACCAGGGAGCACGATTGCTGAGTCATGTGGTAACTGTGTTTAGTTTCATGAGAAACTTCTAAACCGTCATCCAAAGTGGCTGCTATTTTCACTCCCACTAGAAATGAATGAGTGATTTCCTGCTTTTCTGCATCCTTGCCAGCATTTGGTATTGTTGGTTTTTTAAGATTTTAACAATTCTAATAGGTATAATAATAAAAATTTATTATTTTAATTTGTGATTCCCTAAGTTCCCCAGATTTGCAGTTATGCTGTGTTTTTCACTTGGTGAGCCAGTGTGGAAGACACACTGTCTCGTACCTCTTTCAAATACAGTGGGTCCTGCTATCTGAAGTTTTGCTTATCAATTTCAGTTACCTAGGGTTGAAAACTATTGAATGGAAAATTCCAGAAATCAATAATTCATAAGTTTGTGAATGTGTGTAGTGTGATGAAATCTTGCACCACCCACTCCATCCTGCCTGGGACACGAGTCACCCTTTTGTCCAGTGTGCCCCACCCACCAGTCACTTAGTAGACCTCTCTGTTATCAGATGGACTGTCCCAGCATCCCACTGCTTGTGTTCAGATGACCCTTATTTTAACTGGTCCTAGCCCCAAAGTGCAAGCAAGAGAAGCGATGCTGGCAGCTCAGCTCTGCCAGAGAGATGCTGCACAGTGCTTCCTGTAAGTAAAAAGGTGAAAGCTCTTGACTTAATGAGGAAAGAAAAAATGGTATGCTGAGGTTGCTAATGTCTACGGTAAGAATGAATCTTCTGTCTGTGAAATTGTGAAGAAGGAAAAAGAAACTCGTGCTAGTTTTGCTGTCGCACCTCAAACTGCAAAAGTTGTGGCCACGGTGCATAATAAGTACTTAGTTAAGATGGAAAAGGCATTAGATTTGTGGGTTAAGGACAAGAATAGAGGATGTGTTCCGATGGCACATTGATGGCAACGTGTTGGGCCAGAAGGCACGGCTCCTGTACGAAGTCTTCAGCAAGGGGTCCCCCAAAGTGAGTGACACCAGCCACTTGCTGCAGGTGAAGGGTGCTTCCGCAGATTCAGGAATAGGTTTGGACCAAAAAATATAAAAATTACTGGAGAGGCTATTAGTTACTACTGTTAATCTCTTCCTGGGACTAATTTATAAATTAAATTTTATCATAGGTGCATACGTACAGGAGAAAACAGTGCACAAAGGATTCTGTACTGTTCACGGTTTCAGGCGTCCACAGCGGTCCTGGAACGTGTCCACCGTGGATGAGGGGGTATGACTGTGCACTTTGACTTTTCCAAATGATTCGTTTCCAAGTCTCCCACTGACAGCGTGAACATAGGTTTGTGGCTGACGTCTTACTAGCTTGAGCTGTTTTCAAGATCCACATTTGTATCCTGATCATGACAGCACGTTGTTGGCGAGGGCTGCTTCTGTGTAATTCATGTTGAAATAGTGCTGCCTCTGCAGTGAGATGCGCAGGTCACCTGCTCGCACCACATGGGAGTTTTGGGACGAATGTATTATCTGGACTTTAGGAAATGACTCCAGTAGTGATATAATCCTAGATTTCAACAAGCCACCGCTGATCAGAAGTTGTCCTTGGCATCCTGTTATCTTTCAGGTAAGGTCCCAGCCTGTGAGCCCCGGCGCCACATGTCCTGGGTCCTCTGGCTTTGGCTGCACCTGTCTGTCCTGCTGAGCCCACCCCTTTTCCCATTCACTTAGTTTCTGTTCCAGACACCCGGGGCAGAGCCCTGACCTTGTCCTTGCTTTGCCTTTGTCAGGACTGCCCGTCTAAACTGCGGGTCCAGTGCTGCCCCCGTGGCCTGGCACAGCACGCTGGGTCATCCCTGCGGCCCTCCTCATTCCCCCTTGGGAGGACGGCAGCCCACTGCTTGTGACCGCAGCACGGTGGGGGCAGTGTTGCCCCCCTTGCGTCATGGCTGTCGGTCCACGTGTCCCTCCTCTAACGTGGGGCTCTGTGCGTCCTCTCCCCTGCACAACGTGGGCTCCTCGAGGCTGTGCCCACCTTGCTGGCCGCTGCTCTGGGGCACAGGGCTGCAGGACCTTCTTGGGGGTGAGGGTGTGCATTAGCTGGTCTGTGGGCCCTTAGAGACGACAGTGATAACAAGAATTGACACCAAAGACATGCAGCCACGTGACTTCTGACCCCCAACGCACCTGCACAAGGTGACTGAAGCACCTGCACCATCTTACCCAGGCTTCTACAGTGCGCGCAGGCCGAGGTGTCCCCTGAGTCACATGCAGGTGGCTTTCTGCACGATCTTCACGATCTTTCTCTGATTCAGTGACTCCTAGCAAGTCCGCTGTCGGGGCTCTGCCAAGATTTCTCCTTTCTTCCTTTGCGTGTTGTGTTCTCTTCCTTGTTGGCATGGGGAAGGGGACCTATTCCCAGGACAGCTGAGGGGAAGGGGGGACGTGCCCAGAGCTGCGTGGTTAAACTCCAGTTGTGTTGGGACTTGGTCTCAGTTCTGGGGCGGGGAGGATGTCAGTGTTTCGAGTTTAGCCATCTTGCTTTTCTTTTCCTCTGGAGGCTGGTGGCCTCCCCACCCTGTAGAGAATATGCTGCCTTCACTCGTGTGTTTCGACTCTCCCATGTGGCTCCTCTTCCCTCACTCCTTCGGGTTTGGGGGGACCCAAACTCTGTTCTGACGACTCCCACCTGGGTTTCCCCCGTCGACCTTGGACGAACTTGTCTTTTGTCCGTTTGCCATCTCCACCTTCAAGGCCAACAAGCGTCTCAGACTTAACGTGTTCAGGACCGAACTCCTGAACTTTCCCCTCAGCCCCACTGTCTAGCTGCTTCCACCAAAGCCTTGGAGCCACCCTGATTGCACCTCTTATCTCAAAGCCGACATTCAGCCCTCCAGGAAATCCGGTGCTTCAGGGCACCCAGCGACTTGATGAGGACACGAGGCTCCTGAGGTTGGAGTTAAATGGTACAATACAAAGTCCACTCAAGTGCTTTTAATAATGTCATCTGTGGGAGAGTTTGATCATTTATATAAAGTAAATGTACTAGGCAGTTAAAACTGGTATAGCTCTGTTACAGTCAGATGAATGCATGAAAAGACAAAAAGCTTTTTAATATGAAATGTAGTTTATGATGATAAAAGAAAATAATCGTGATAGAGTACAACGGCCTGAACTTACACACGTGTGATAACTGCACCTCAGGATGTACAGAAAAATGGGCTGCTTTACACGGTGAAGTTAGATAACTCTGCAGTCGTAGGGCTGCTTTGATGTTCCTTTCTCAGGAACGGACACGTCAGACACAAATAAGTGAACACAAGTGTGCAAGATTGGAACAAGCTCCACCCCTGGGTCATACTAAGATAAGCACCCATTAGAGAGGATGTGAGCTCTCAGTGCATGTGAAACATTTTTAAAATTGTGACCAAATGAGTCTCATCTCAGATGCTTTCAGACCATGTTCTCTGACCAAACGAAGCTAAGGCAGATTTCAATTATAAGATCACAAAGAATGAAAGTTTGTATACTTGACCTTTAAGAAGCACTGCAAGGCGTTCCAGTGAGGCTGACGTGGCGGGGGCGCCAGGCTGACCGCAGGCGGGCCGGGGCCTCGGCGCACAGCGCTGGGGGAGTGTGTCCTGGGAGTTGTGCGCCTGAAAAGAATAAAGGCTCCAAACTGACCAAGTAAGTGTCCAAATTAAGAAGCTAGGACAGCGAAGGAGAGCAGCAGGGAGCGGAAGGGAATTACGGCATTAAGAACAAATTTGTAAAGTGGGAAACAAAGAAAAATGTGAGTAATAAAGTAAAAAACTGGTTCTTTTGAAGAAAAACCAAAATTTCAAACCCTTGGCAGGATTGATAAAAAAATAAAAAGAAAAGGCATAGCTAAACAGTATTTGCTGTATCTTGTTCCCGGTGTGAATGATCAGTATTTAACAGGGCGTCTGTCAGTTAGCTACAGAGCAGGTCCTGACGGGGCTCCTCACGGATTCTGAAATGCTGACTCTAAGATATGGGTGGAGGAGTAAGGCACCAAAATCCTGACGACCTTCAGGAAAAAGCAGAGGGACTTACCCTTTCAGATGTTAATGCTCCTTATAAAGGTGTGCTGTTTAGGGTTTTCATTATTAGATTGGAGTAAGCGAATATGACAGTGCAACAGAGTTAGGGAACACACTTACCCTGCTCACACCCCCCACACCCACGCCTCCCTATACTGTCCATATACCCACCCACACTCCCCACCCCCCTCCCCCACAACCCCACACCCGAAGGAATTCACAGTGTGGGAGGATGCAGCACAAGTCCATGGCGAACGATGGCTCTTTTAGAAAATGTTGCTGGGATAACCTTCTACCCGTGTGGTAAAGGTCAAATTAGATCCATAACTCATGCTTCATATATGAGACTGAATTCTAGACGGAATAAAATTCTGAGTGTGAAAAGCAAGACTAAAATTTATGGAAGACAGAAGACTGTCTTTGGCATCTGGACATAGCTAGAAAGATAATGCTAAAGCTGATGACAAAGGGTTCACTGCCTGTGTTTTCTTCTAGAAGTTTTATGGTTTCAGGTCTTACATTCAAGCCTTTAATCAATTTCTAGTTGGTTTTTGTGACTGGGGTGAGATGTGGCCTGGTTTCACTTATTTGCATGTGATTGTCCAGTTTTCCCAACCCCGTTTATTAAAGAGACTATCCTATTCCATTCTATGTTCTCCTTCATCATAAATTAGTTGTCCATCTAATTTGTTTGTTTTTTAATGCAACAACTTTTGTTGTTGCATTAAAAAACTATTTACTAATGCAAGGTTTTTGTATTCATGTTTTCTTCTAAGAGTTTTACAGATATAGTTCTTACATTTAGATCTTTAAGCCATTTTGAATTAATTTTTGTATCTGGTATGAAGTAGGGTTCCAAATTTTTTCTTTTGCATGTAGATACTCAGTTGTCCCAACACCCTTTGTTGAAATGTATAGTCTTTCTTCATTAAGTTGAAATGTATAGTCTTTCTTCATTAAGTTGAAATGTATAGTCTTTCTTCATTAAGTTGTCAAAAACCAATGGACTGTAGGGTGGGAAGAGATAGACTGGGATTTCAAACTGTAGAATACATAAACAAGATTATACTGTATAGCACAGGGAAATATATACAAGATCTTATGATAGCTCACAGAGAAAAAAATGTGACAATGAATATATATATGTTCATGTATAACTGAAAAATTGTGCTGTACACTGGAATTTGACACAACATTGTAAAATGATTATAAATCAATAAAAATGTTAAAAAAAAAAACAATGGACTGTAAATGTAGGGGTTTACTTCCAGATTCTTAATTCTCTTCCATTGCAATGTCTCTCCATATATCATTTATACTATATCAGCTCTGTCTACATCTATCCCTAGTCAGATTTTCTATTTCTTCTTGAATCAGTTTGTATAGTTTATATTTGTTTTTAGGGATTTTTTCATCTGGTTTATCTAACTTCTTTTTTAAATATAATCTTAATTTTAATTTTTTAATTGAAGTAGAGTCAGTTACAATGTGTCGATTTCTGGTGTACAGCACAGTGTCCCAGTCATACATATACATGTATATATTCATTTTCATATTCTTTTTCATTAAAGATTATTACAAGATATTGAATATAATTCCCTGTTCTATACAGAAGAAATTTGTTTTTTAATCTATTTTTATATATAGTGGCTAACATTTGCAAATCTCAAACTCCCAAATTTATCCCTTTCCATCCCTTTGCCCCAGGAACCATAAGATATAAGTAGCTCATACAATTAAATAACAACAACAGCAAAACAACCCAATCCAAAAATGGGCAGAAGACCGAAACAAGAAATTCTCCAGTGAAGACATACAGATGGTCAATAGGCACATGAAAAAATGCTCTAATTATCAGAGTAATGCAAATCAGAACTACAATGAGGTATCACCTCACACCAGTCAGAATGGCCATCCAAAAGTCCATGAATGATAAATCCTGGAGAGGGTGTGGAAAAAAGGGAACCCTCCTACACTGCTGGTGGAAATGTGGTTTGGTGTAGCCCTCAAGGAAAACAGTATGGAGATTCCTCAAAAAACTGAAAACAGACTTACCATATGATCCAGCAATCCCACCCCTGGGCATATATCCAGAGGGAACTCTAATTCAAAAAGACACCTGCACCCCAGTGTTCACAGCAACATTATTTACAATAGCCAAGACATGGGAGCAACCTTTGGTAGCAAGATGTTCTAGAACACTGAAGAAACCGGAGCAGGGGTATTCGTTCTGAAAGTGGCAAATAGCTCAGCAGATCTAAGGAGAGAATCTAGAGCCCGGCTTGTGAGAGGGCAGATCAGTGTGTGAGAAGCCTGGACAGGAGAATGCAGGGAGTAGGGCAGATTTGTGTGACTTGCTCAGATGTATGTGGCTAACCATTCACAGTTTCTTGCCCTGCGAAAGGATCGGTCTTGCCTTAGAATCGAGGATGTGCAGCTGAGCCTTGGCGGGGGGGGCAAGCTTTGCCGTGGATGTGGGTGACTCATGGACAGCTGTGGTGTGTCTGCAGCAGAGGGGAGGAGCACAGATGTTCCCACAGTGGCCAGAGGTGGCATCACAAGGAAAGACAGCTGAGGAACTGACCGAGAGGGTAAGAAAAGCAGAAAATGTGGGTGAATATCTTTGGGATGACTTCTCCAGTAATAACATCAAACCTGGAAACTAAAAGAATGCCAGACTTCAGAACTTTTGTAGGCCAGATCGCCACGTACCAAGTTCAAAGGCCAGTAAGTGGAGTGGACACGTGTGATAACCAGTGGTTAGTAGCGAGCGCGTCCCCAGAGCCCACGGAAGGTGAGGGAGGCGGTGGGGACGCTGGGGCCTCTGACATCGACGAGGCTTTTCCACCTGAAGAGGAACACTTGCTGCTGTTTATACTTTATTAAGGGCTCAGTATGTTAAATATATGATAATAGCTTTATTTTGGAAGCATTTATAATCTGTCTCATTTTATTTTAAAAAATACATAGGTGCATGTTACCATGAGAAACTACCAGAAGAAAACACACTCTGCTGCTACCAGTGCTTCTGTCTGGGAACTGGAGGTGCTTTTAAATATACTTCTTGCACTTTTCTGCCTTTTCTGAACTTTCTGCACGGAGAGCAAGCATGTGTTTTGCAGGAATGTACATTTGCTGTCGTAAAGAACAGGACTGGGCACCTGGCCTCTGTCCCGACCAGGACCCGCTGTCACAAGGCAGCCAGCTCCGAGGAGGGCAGGGCAGAGCCTGACTGAAATGCTTGTGTTTGGGGAGTTGTCTGCAAAGTCTGGAAGATGCATTTTAGTCAACTTCGATACCCTGGTGAGAGTTCCCATGTCTGATTCTGGTCATCAGAGTGACCAACTCTGAACACTAAGAAAGTAAAAATAATGAAGTTTAAAGTTTTAATTTAGGAAGTCCATGTACTGAGATTGAAACAAAGTCCTGTTATAAATGATTACACGTGGATAGTGAAAAAGTCCACCGACATAACTTAAAAAGACTGAAATACGTATGTGTGTGTCTATTTGCACACGTGGAGTATGGTCTATCTTAAATAGGAAAACAAAACAAAATTACCCCATCCCAGGACTCGAGTGGGTGCTGTGAGCATGACACTGAGCTGCTGAGCAGAGGAAATCCGCGTCAGGCGTGCGGATGGGCAAGCGCCTGCTCTCCTAGGCCAGGGAGCACGCCCAGCCCGGCGTGCAGGGCAGTGCTGGGCAATGCTGGGCGGAGGTCAGGCGAGGGTCTCTCAGGGTCTTGGCCTCTGCGTTCTTTGAAGACCATGTCACCACCATGCATTGGCCTCAGGCTGCTATGTTTTGAGGTGGAGGAGTAAAAAGGTCCAACCCCCTGGCCGCCTTCTTCTCCTTTCTGCTGGGACTATCACCAAGAGTGTAATTACTTAGGAACAGTAATTACATCGATGGATTCTGGGATGGAGTCAAGCGGACTCATCCTTGCCTGTCCTCCCCCAGAAGCTCTTGTAAACCCTAGTTACCCCAACTTCTTGTTGGCACTGCAGGGCTCTGCATTTGCTCGGTTGGAGGGGTGAGTTAATGAGACACTCCTTCCCCCAGATCTGGGGAAATTGTGTCCTCTTGAAGTCAGACCTTTGCTCTGGCCTGTTTAGTTTTAGGTAAAAGCAGTGGCATTTGCTCTTCTTCCTTTGTTGAGATCTGTTGTAGAGTGAGCTCCCACTTAGCAGAAATGGGAACCTGGAGCAGATTCCTAGGATCTGTAGCTCCAAGTGTGTCCTGCTGTGAAGTCACTGTTACCCCAGTCATCATTAAGGGGTCTTGGGAGGTGGCAGGCCCGTGGCCACTGCCCCCACTCTCTCCTGATCTCTGCTCGCTCATCCTCTCCTCACTGGAGCCGCTGGAGCCAAGGCTCCAGGTCAGGGAGCCTGCGGGGTCCCCACCCTGCCCCTGCCAAGTGAGGTGGGACAGCTGGGTGTCTCCCTGTATACATCACGATGGGCCCTGCCGTGCCACATAACATGGACACTGAAACTGATGTGAAATGTGTAAGTGGGAGGGTGGCCAATGGCGCAGATGTGAGCATGTGTGTGTGTGGGGGGGCCCAGAGTCAAGGTGGGGGCCTCAGTGGAATCTAGTGAAGGCCCTCCCTCCCTGTGCTGCGGGCTGTCAGCTCTCAGGCTGCTGGGCTGGGCAGGCAGCTCTGCTCTGAGGGGGCAGTAGGAGGACGAAGCCACCCCTTCTGCTCCTGGTACACGTTCTGATGGGAACACTAAGATTCCAAGAAAGTCCTCTCTGCCTAAAATTCGGGAAATTACAAGCAGTAGCTCAAATAAGAGTGAGATTGTTATTTGTGTCTGTGGCTAAATCTGAAAACGGAATAAAAGTTTGCTTGTTAATTGTGCCTCATTTCTAGTCTGTGCTTTTAAGATGTCTTTCTAATGGTAAAATCTGCCGTGGGTGTGCAGTCACGTGCACGATGCTGGGGTGTCGTGTTCAGACCGCTGAGGGTGCGGGAGCCTGGGCTCACGCGGCCCCCGTGCGGTCCGCGGCAGCTTCCACCTGCTTCCACCTGGGCCGTGTGAGCACCCGCAGCGCCCGAGCCCTGAGCGGAGGAGCACGCCTCGTCACACGCATCCTCATTGTGCTTCTCCTCATTAATTGAATTACGAGTCTCCTAGGGGTAGGTATAACGTCTTCTCTTTCTTTTCCTGTCTGAGAAGTATCATTTCACTCTGTGATTCTGAAAAAAGAGAGATTGCCCACGGGCGTAAGGGCACACACACCCTGGGCCTCCCAGCACACTTTCTTATTAAAGTTCCGCCCATTCTCCTGGGGCCCAGCCTGCAGGGAGAGGAGCCCCACAGGGCAGCGCAGCCGCCCGCCTGGCCGTGTGTCTTCCACGCGCCCCGTCCGGCTCGCGCGGGGGCTGCCTCCCACCGGGCGAGCGCTCTTCCAGGCTCGGGGCTGTGGCAGGGAGCACAGCTTGTTCTGCTGGGGGCAAGAGAGCAGAACAAAGGAAATGACCTGAAAACGCAGCAGGCACAGGCCAGATGGATGAGAAGAGGAGACGACAAAGTGGGGGGACTGCTGGCTGGTGGTCCCGGGGGCCTTGCTGAGGCGTTGGTGGTCCAGCTGGTGGCGCAGGGGACCTCGCACACAGCGGCCCGGGATGGGGGAAGCTGGGTGGGTCGGGGGAAGGGAAGGGAAGAGCGCAGCTGGGGATGGTGAGGAAGAGGTGGGGAAGATGTCTCACCCTCTGGGCCCTGGGGAGTCAGGGAGAAAGGTTCAGATGGGAGGCTGCTGCCTGCAGGAGAGCTGACGGAGGTGGTGACCGGAGCTGGGGGGCTGGGGCGGCCAGGGAGGTGAGTGAGGACTGGGGGATGACGCGGGGGCTTGAGCAGCTGAGGGGACGATGAGAGGTGGCCGGAAGTCAGTGGCTGGTTTCAGACTTCGGCCCTGGACACCCAGGTGGCATAGACAGGTGGACAGTGGGCACAGGGCTTCAGGGGAGAGGACAGTGTCGGGGAGGAACATTTCCGGCTGCAGACGGGGCGGCCCTCCCTGGGAAGTCAGTGCAGTGAGTAGAGGGGAGCAGAGGACCCAGGCCATCCCCAGGGAGCTTGCAGCTGGAGCTGCCCAATGGGATGCAGTGTCTCTCCCCAGGCCCCGCTGGCTGTGTGGCACTGCATCACCCTTCCCACCCCTGGGCTGCCTGTCCCTGAGCACTGTCCCCCTCTGGGAGGTCTGGCCCTGTTCTAGATTTCTCCCCCTCCGAATTCAGGATTTGGACCTGCGTGCACACTCCAGTCCTGTGCCAGGTCCTGGTGGGTCCGGACAACATACTTTCCTCTTTCCCACCAGCCCATCTTTCTGTGCGCTTACATGCCAACCACATGCTTTCTTTGGTGAAGGATCTGATTGAATATTTCGCCCATTAAAAAAAAATTGGATGGTTTGTTTTCTTGTTGAGTTTGAGAGTTCTTTGCATATTTGAGTTGTAATCTTTGTGCTGGTGGAGGGTTTGAAATAGTGCCAGAATGACCAAAATGTGACACAGATGCGGGAAGTGAGCAAATGCTTTTGGAAAAATGGCGCAGATAAATTTGCTTCACTCGGGTTGCACAAACCTTCAATTTGTGAAAAACGCAATCTCTGTGGTGTGTAATAAAGTGAAGTGCGATAAAATGAGGTCTGCTTGTATATTGATTTTTTTTTTAGTATAAAGTCAGTTGCATTTCTGCATTGAAATTCACTTTGTTGTGATGCACTTTCATATACTGTAGGATTGTATATGCCAAAACTTAAGAACTTTTGCATCTGTATTTATGAGGAATATTGATGTGCTTACTGGTAGTATCTTTTTGGTTTTGGTATCAGGTTAACGCTTGCCTTGTAGAATGAGTTGGGAAGTGGTCTCGTATTCAGTTTTCAGGATAAGTTAGTGAAGAATTAGTATTATTTCTTCCTTGAGTGCTTCTTCCATTGAAGCCATCTTGAGTGGCTCCTTCTTTGTTGGGAAGGTTTTTAACTTGAATATATAGGGTGATCTGATTTTTCTTGAGTGAGTTTTGATAGCTTTATTCTTCTGAGAATTCCACCTAAGTTGTTAAGTTTATTGGCATGCAGTAGTTCTTAACATTCCTTATTATGTTGTTCTTTTTACTGAAGTGAAATTCACATAACACGCATGAATCATTTGAAAGTGCACCACTCAGTGGCATTCGGTGTGTTCAACATTGTGCAGCCACCACCCAGTCTTGGATTTTTTTTCAAAGTCTGAGATTTTCTTTTTTTTTTTTTATCACCCCAGAGGAACATCGCACACCCATTAGGTAATCAGTCGCCTCTCCGTCCTTTCCTCATCACCTGGACACCACTTAGCTACTTTCTGTCTCTGTGGATTTACCTAATCTAGATATTTCACATAAATGGAATCCTATGGAATGCGACCTTTTCTGTCTGGCTTCTTTCACTGAGCATCGCGTGTTCAAGGTTCCTCTGAGTTGGAGCATATATCAACCCTTCATTGCTTTTTACGGCTGTGGAATATTCCGTTGTGTGGACAGATTACAATTAGTTTATCCATTCATTTGTTGATGTACCTTTGTGATGTTTCCTCATTTTGGCGATTGTGAATAATGATGCTGTAAACAAGTATCTGCTTTTCTCTCTTCAGTTCTTTTGGGTGAATACCTAGGTGTGGAATGGCTGGGTCATGTGACAATTCTGTGTGTAACGTTTTGAGGAACTGGCAGTCTGTTTTCCAGAGGCTGCACGGTTTTGCTTTCACACCAGTCATGTGTGAAGGTGCCCTTTTCTCCACATCCTCACCAGCACTTGAGTGTATGTGGAGTGTTACTGTGTGGAGGGCTCTAGAAATGTCAGCTGTCCTGGGGGGATAGTGTTGTTCGTGCTGTATCCTTTACTGATCTAACTAGTTGTTTTGACCCCTTTATTATTATGTAATGTTCTCTTTCACGTCTGATAATATTCTTTGCTCTGAAACCTACTTTATCTGATGTTAACGTAGCCATTCCAGCTTTCCTTTGATTAGGATTAGTACATCTTTCCCATCCCTTTTACTTTAACCTATTTTATCTTTACATTTAAAGTGAGTTTCCTATAAATGGTGTATGGTGACGTCCTGTTTTTTATCCAATCTTGACATCTCTGTATTGTAATTAGGATGTTTTAGATCATTTGTATTTAATGTGATTATTGATATGATTGAGTTTAACCATCATTTTGCTATTGGTTTTCTATTTGTCCGATTTGCTATTAGATTTTCTCTATCTTTTGCCTTATTTGGACCGAGTACTTTTTATGGTCAAGTTTATCACCTTTCCTCGCTTATTAGCTATCTCTCTTTGTTTTTAGAAGTTTCTTTGGGATTCATTGTCTTCAAGTAGTGTCAGCCCAGTTCCCGTAGAGTGTAAGCCTCACAGCAGTGCCCGTCCGCCTCGCTTCCCCGGCCCGTGTCATTGTTCACGCCGCTTTGCCTCCACACTGCTGTAAGCCCCACAGTACACTGTGAGCATTCTTTGCTTTAAATAGTCCATTATCTTTTAAAACAGTCTTTAAAATTTAAAAAGCTGTTGTATTTATTCATGAATTTTCTGTTTTTCATTTCTTTCTGTAGATTTAGATTTCCTTCTGATATTGTTTTTCTTTTGTATGATGGACCTACTTTAATATTATTTGTAGTTTAAAAGTGCCAGTGATGAATTACTTTAGCTTTTGCTTGTTAGAAGAAGTCTTCCTTTGGCCTTTGCATTTGGGAGTTATTTTCACTGTGTGTGGTAATTCAGGCTGACCGTTTTTCCCATCGTTACTTATAGATGCCACTCCGTTGGCTCTGGCTTGCGCTGTTTCTGGGAAGTCTTAGTCCACCGTGTCTGTCTGCCCCTCTGTGCACCATGTTTCTTTTTTCTTCGGCTGCTTTTAAGGTTTGCTCCTTTGGGTTAGGTGGTTATCAGGTTCCTTGGCTTGATTTCCTTCCTGTTTTCTCCTGCTTGGGGATTGCTGACCGTCTTGGATTTATGGGTTCATAAGGGTTAAAATTTTTTGTCATTGTTTTCTTTAAATGTTTTTGTCCCATCCTGTTCTCCCTGCTGAGTGTCCAGTTACACAAATATTTCTGGTTTTTTTTTTTTGAAGAGGGAGTCTCTCTTTCCCTGTGTCATTTCAGACCATTTGTATGTGCAGATTATTTTGTCTGCACGTTGACTGATTTTGCTTTTTCTAGTGTCTAGTGTGATATTAATGCCATCTAGTGTATTTTTCATCTCAGATATATTTTTCATCTCTAGATACTTGATATGAGTCTATTTTTAATGCTTTTCAAGTCTCTCCTGGCATGTTGTGCTTGCCTCTGTCTTGAACATGTGCACCGTGCTTGTAATTGCTGATTTAAGGACCTTATGGACTAATCATTTCCTTGTGTGATTTCTGGGGGTTTTCTTACTGATCAGCTACCCTCATTATGAGATATATTCTTATGCTTCTTTGCATGCCTGGTATTTTTTAAGTGGATGAAAGACAGCATGATTTTATGTTGTTGGGTTCTGTATTCTTTTAAATATTTTGAACTTTCTTTTTGGAATGTAGTTCAGTTACTCGGGAAGCTTAGGCCCTTTGGTGGTGTGTTGTCAGCACTGAGAGGCAGCACCTGGTTTAATCTGGTGCTGACGTGGCCCTGCCACTGAGGCTCTGCTCTCCCGAGTGCCCAGCCCGGTGGCCCCTGTGTCACAGGTTTCCTCGTCTGCGTTTTGGGAGTGTGGTCTGTTCCTGGAGCCGTGGTGATCACAGCCACCCTTTGTCCTGCTTCCTTCTGCTGGCACCTCCCCTGGCCTCAGGCGGCTCGCTCACTCCCACCTGCTGACCAGTGTCCCAGTGAAGAGTCAAGCGAGCCCGCGCCAACTGGGGCCTGGGCCATTTCCCAGCTGTCTCCTTCCTGCCCCTCTGCCCTGCTAATTCCAGGTGCTGTGGCCTCCTTGAGTCTCAGCTGTTTTCCCATCTCAGGCCTCCCCTGGCTTTCCTGGGTTCCCCCTCCCTGGGCTGTGGCCTGAGACACCCCCCGAGCTGTCAGCTGGGCAGCCAGGATGCACCCCGGGCGTCCCTCCCTCGAGGTCCTTGTCCCGTGTTGCTTGTCGTCCAGGGTCAGCGCTCCTTTGTCTGGCGTCCTTTCTCTGTGTTTCGGTTGTTTGCGGCTAGAGGGCCAGCCTGCTTCCTCCTCTCCTGCCGTGGCTGCCCATGGGCGCCCTCTCCCTGGTCTTCAGCCCGCGCTGGACAGGGGCTCGGGCTGCCGCGCAGCGGCCCCTTAGGTCTGCCCGGGCCGGCTCATGGTGCTCGGCAGGGCGCTCCTCAGACTTGGAGCTGGGACCACAGGGGTGGGCATCTGGGTGGGGCCCTGCCTCCCCCTCCCTGCTCCCCACAGACTGAAAGGGACTGGGGAGTCAGCCCTGCCCCAGGCTTCCCTCGGGTTTAGCACCATGGGCTCCGATCAGGAGAGTCTGGGCTCGGGGTGTTTGTCAGTATCTTTTAAGTTCCAGACTCAGGGCAGTCCCAGCACCTTCCGTGGACTTCTTTTCCTTGGAAACTGCCTCTGCCCTTCCAAATAACTGATTTATGACTGTATTCGTTTAATGAATTACTTTATTTGGATAAGTTTGACATCTAAGGTGATAGATCATTCTTTGGGTTATTTTCTACCTATGATTTCCAGTTATAATTTTATTTTTTTAACCTGTTTACAGGGCTGTCTACAGAAAGAAGATCTTCACAGGGTTCCATGTTGGTGGTGCCTCTCACTCTGCCCTTAGAGAGGTATGCCTTTAAATCAGTTCTTTCTGCATCAGTTGATTTTTAAAGTCTTGCTTTCGTATGAAGCCCTGTGTCTTTCTGACTCTCCTGTGGCCTGGTTTTATGTCACATGAGGGGCCTGTCGCAGGTCAGGGTGCAACAGTGGTGTCAGTGACGCGCACCGGTTACCTTCTGGCTTCCGCAGAAGCAGTGTTTAAAGAGAGAGTTTCCTCCTCGTTGGTTAACCTTTCTTCCTCAGAGTTAACCTGACTAAACCGCCCAGCAGGGCCTGAGGACGAGCTGTCAGCGTGTCCCCTGTTCCAGCAGAGCCCATCAGCCGGGCAGTGACAAGTACGCCCTGTGGCTGTGACAGTGTGTGTCCAGGCCCTGTGGACACCCCTTTGTGGCTGTGACTCCGGTTTTGCAGAGCACCTAGAAATGATTCCTTTTAAATTTATCTTTAAGATGCCTTCGTTTTTCCAAAGCTCGTGAACGATCTTTCTTTATACACGTGCGGCAGTCTTGTGTGGAGGACGGATGTGGTCACGGTGGGGGCGCCTGCTTCGTCCTGGCTCTGCTGGTCTGCACATCTCACACCCGACTCCCCCTCACCGCACAGCGCCTGCGAGATGGGGGCGGTCCTTCGATCCGTGGTTCACGGCTTGGGGAGGCGACGACATCTCTGTGCTTGTCAGGAGAGGGGTAGGGGTCTGAGCCAAGGCCTCTGACCTCTTGAGCCTGAGTCCGCTTCACGGCGGCGGGGGAAGCGGGAGCTGCCCTAGCCGTGGGATGTGGGCTCTGGACTCGGTGTCTGTCCTCCCCGGTGGTCTCGACCACAGCCCTGAGGGGCTGTCGTGGGGTCATGGCTCAGCCGACCCTGGTCGCAGATCCCTACAAGCACCATGGTGACCTTCCGGAGTCGCCAGCCGCCCCCTCAGGAGACACAAGCCACGGTGGCAAGGCGTCAGAGAGCACGTGCACCCAGGCCCTTGGGGACGGTGGTGACGGGGCTGATGGACACTTGAAGAGAGGGGTTCTTAGTTAGCCTGAACAAAGCCCTTAACTGCTCTTTCGTTCATTCAGCAAATATTTAAGAATGCTTGTGATGGGCCTGGAACCCCGCTTCCATCAGTTCGTGTCACCTTGTGGGGGTGACAGAACATAGAAGCGGTAAGCCAGTGTGTCACACAGTGTGTCACACAGTGTGTCAGGTGGTGACGCTTGCTGGGCAGGGCTGGAGGAGGTGGGTGAAGTTTGGAATGGGTGGGGAGCAGGCATCTGAGCAGAGCCTGTGGCGAGTGCAGGGTGGAGGCCGAAGGAGCCCAGAGCAGAGGCCCTGGGCCACGTGCCTGGCGTGTTCACAGGGCAGCCAGGGGCCGGGGGTGCCTGGGGGGTGGGGGGCGGGGAGTGGAAGGGCGGGGCCCGGAGACTAGGGCCGCAGGAGACGTGCCAGGGGCCTGGAGGGTCGTGTCTCAGTGCGGGGATGAGGACTGAGCGTGGGAGCGGGAAGCCAGGTCATCTTCTTTCTCTCCTTGCGGATTCTTTTTACAAACTAAAGCTGTAACAGTACCCTCTTCTTAGAAGACATCCGAATCCCTCCTGGCCTGGGACCAGCTTTGTAATCGTGCAGACCTGGGTCTCATTTCCACAGAAGTCCTGAGGGAAGGGCCTCTGGAACTCAGGCCCCCGTGTGTGCTGGGCCTCTCTCCCAGGACGCTGGTGTTGTCCACGTCCCTCCCCTGGCAGACAGGGGGCAGGGGTTCGCCCTGGCCTGCAGTTCCGGGGGCAAACCGACATGCTTGGGTAGGGTGGGCGGGCAGGCCCAGAGCTGCTCCCCCTGTCTGCGTGTGCCAGCTCGACTGTGGGCACCAGAGAAGGCCCGAGGCACGTGGGCTGTGAGGCCGAGCCAGCAAGGCCGCTGAGCCCCAAGACAGTGATTCTGAAGGACAGGGGGGAAGGTTCTGGGATCCCTGAGGGCTTGGTTAAGGAAGCCAGCAAGCTATTTACAGGGAACCCATGCCTCTTCTGCGGGTGGGGAGGGAGCTGTTAGGAGCACTGAGCTGGTGGAAACAGAAATGAGTCTGCTTGCATTGGTAATCCTGGTGGAACCCTGCAATGTCTTCCTTGGGGGGCTGGGGGTGGGTGTGACGAACCCGCGGAACTCATCTGCGGTGGATGTTTCCCAGGGGAGGTGGTGGCTTTGGAAGAACTTGGTTTTCCATTTGCACGTCTTCGAGAACTTTCCACGCTTCCTGAGAGTGGAGAAGGGCAGTCTTTCGTGGTGGATCCGCAGACAGGCCTCCCCCGGCTTTTGTGCGGTGCTGAGACGCAGGTGGGCGTCCTGATCCCTGCTCTGTTCTGTGGGGACTCGGGCTCCCAGGGCCCCGCAGCTCGGTCAGGGCAGAGCCCACCCCTCACCCGGCTCAAGCCGGGGCCTGCGACTACATGCAGCTCAGGAAACTAACAAACGATAGCGAAATTTGCTGAGATTTTTATTGACTTTGGGTCTTTTATTCTTGGTAATACTGAGTTGATTATTTGCTTTTTATGCCGCCCCCCCCCCGCTGCATCAAGATAACTACTTTTACTGCACGACTGGAAAACTTGGAAAACATGGAAAAGAACTCTGAAACTCAGCGACAGTGAGTGCAGGCAGGAGGGCAGTGCCGAGGAGACTGTCCTTGGTGACCCCCCACCTTCAGCCTGCGCTTCACAGGGTCGCCCTGAAATCGCCTTCTCACAAACACCCTGGCTTCTTCTGCCCGCACTGCCCCTCTGCACCACGTTAGCGCGCCGTGTCCTGTTGCCAGGGAGACCACGCAGCCCTGAAGACTGCGCAAGGGTCTGGGGGGCCCCAGCCCCGCCCAGAGCCCTAGTGGGTTTGCTCTTATGTGAAGCCTTCCTCGTACATCTGACCTTCCGTCCTCAGGTTTCTAATGGAATCAGCTTTCCGGCTCAGCTCACTTCAAGGAGAAAAGCTGAAATAGGAAACTGGTGGGAAGCCTGTTGAGGAACAGCCAGACACCCAGCCCTGTGCCCACGCCTCGACAGACCCCTCCCCACCCCGGCTGGACACAGAGGGCCTCCCTCGCGGGTGGGCCAGGGGCTGCAGGCATGGCAGGGGGGCCGTCCCAAAGAGAAAGCAGGGCCACACTCAGCGGGTTTTGGAGCATTGTGACCCCAGCCCTACCCTGTTCACACCCAGAACCCTGGACCCCCTGTGGACCTCTGCGCGGGGGAGGGGAGGGGGTACAGGGTGGGGAGGAGGGTTAATTCCTGAGTTTGTGGGAGGAAGCTAGGAGACGGTGCACGCAATCGCAGAGGCTCAGAGCCTGTCGCCAGAACCTCAGAGATCAGAGGAAAGAGGGCGAAGATCAACCCTGCCGGGATGGGGTGGGGGCTGGGTTGGGGGGCGCTACACTGTTGCGCCATCAGCTTTGTGGGGCTCTGGGACTCCTGAAACCGTTACGTTTATAATTTGGGGTTTTTTGTTTGTTTTCTTGTGTCTATACCTGTATTTTACTGACGTATAGTCAGTTTACAATGTTGTGCTTATAATTTTGTCAAAAACATAAATGACAAAGTTATGTAGAAAATTCTATTTTACAAAAAAAAAATTGGAAAGCAGGGCCCCTCCGCTTCCCCGGCTGTGCTTCTGCCAGGCCATCTGCCCTCCCCAGCGGGGCTCCGCCTGCCGCGGGGCCTCTGCCCGCAGCCTCCGCCACCTCTGCCGAATCTGGTGGCAGGCCTTTGTCCTTGGGGAGCTGGGCTCTGCAGCGTCAGGCCCGCAGAGCCCCCTCTTCTTGAGCTGAGGCCCTTCTCCGGCTCTGCTTGCCTGGTGTTCCACGTTGGTGTGTGTCACCCACCGCTGCCCCCGCCCCCGGCACGTGGGCCTTCACTGTGCTTCACAGCGCCTTCTCGGCACCCCGGGAGGACCCTGCTGACGGCTGGTGCCCGGGGCCGTGGGTTGGGGGCCGAGGCTCTGCTGCAGACAGTTTGGTATGTTCTACTCCAGACTTCAGTTCCCCTTTTAAATTGGGTAGTATGCTGCAAAGTGTGCCACGTGACTGGGGGCACTGCTTTTAAAGGGTCGTGTAGTTTCCACTACATGGATGTAGGTATTATTTTCTTAAATCATTCCCTTTTTGTTAAATACATTTGGGTTTTCTCCAAATCTGTGACTGACGTCAGTGGTCGTGAGGTCGGCATCCTTGTGCTTAAGTCGGCTCCCGCTCGTGCCGAGGCCGTGCTGCAGTCTTGGTCCACGCGGGCTCCCTGGTCAGAGGAGAGGGACACCGAGGGACACGTTAAAGAGGCGTCTGCGCAGCTGCCAGCTTGCCCTCGAGCTGGCGGATGAGGGCAGCATGCAGAGCCAGGGCTCCCGTCCCCGCAAAATGCCAGAACTCCCCGCACCTCCCGTGCGGACAGAGTCTGGCACAGGCGGGGGGCCCTTCCGCCAGAGCCCGTGCGCCCTCCTCGTGTGTCAGCGCTCCTGTTTCACTGAAGACATTCAGCGTGGTGTTGGGGACAGACGTGGCCCCCAGCAGACAGTCATTCTCCTTTAATCTGACGTGGGCGCTTTGGGCCCCTACCTCAAAATTTCCCTATGTGATGTCTCCTCTGGTGTTTGCGTTCGGAAACCCTTCTCCGCCCTGCGGTGCGGGGCAGCCGCTTGCGTTTTCTTTGCTGCTTTTCCTTTGGCATCGGCTGTGTAACCCGCTTGGGGTTAGTTTGATATATGTTACTAGGGGAACATGTAAGTTACTTTGTCTCACAAAGACTGAAAACACAACTTGTTGAAAAATGCTTCCTCCTCCCGACGCCTGGGGCAGCTGCTCGCGCCCGGTATGTGCAGCTTACGCGGAGCTGTCGTCCGCACCAGCGCCTGCTCCCGCGTCCTCCAGTTGCTCTCTGTTCATTCTTGTGCTGCTACTCTTTGAATTATTTTAGTTTTATGGTATATTTATCTGATGATCCCAGCATGTAAAAAAACCGGCTGTTCTTGGCTGCTCTATCTCTAGATGAACTTAGGGTGATCTTCAACTTGAAAAGTTAATCAGATTGGCATTTCATCTCAAACGGATCAGACCTATAGCTTAACTTGTAAACAGCTGATGTTCTAGCAGAATTCAGCTTCCAACAGAGGGAGGCGCTGTCTCTTGGTTTCTTCTGTTACCAGCCTTCAGTGACGCTTTTACAGCGTTCTTGCTGTACGTTTTCTCTTTTGAGCTCTTTCCTAATTTGTTTATATTCTCTACTTACTGTACTTGGAATTTTCCCTGTTTCGTTTCTCTGATATTTCACTTTTTATGTGTTTGCGCACGGCCATGCTTCTCGTTGCTGTAGGTTTCTGGGTTGAATTGACTTGGTGCTGACTCGCCCCAAGCGCTTTCAGCCCAGGTGTGCTCGCCATGGCGGCTGCCTGGTATGTCTTCACTCGGCTCCACAAGTTTCCTTCCAGTGCTTGACTGTTGCTTGTTTTTTGAAATAAAAAATAAGAGCTGCATCTTACTGAATGTTCATTGCTGCTCTTGAGATGGTCCCAGGGTTGTCTCTTTCATCTCTCAATGTAGAGAATTCCACTGGTGAGACTCCAGGTGTTGATTCTTGGAATAACCCCTGTAAGATCTATAGCTTCTTGATACTTTTTAATGCCCGCCAACTGCAGTACCCTTTCGAAATTTTGTTTGGGCTTGAGTAAGGGTTAGTAGTGTGTTAGAGCCGGAGTTAAGGTTAGTACTAAGACGGGGTTAGTGTGCGCATCAGTTACAGTGAAGGTTAGGACTAGGGTGAGGGTGGGGTAGGGTGAGTTTCTGCGTCATACCCAAGGGGGAAATGCCCCCAGGACGCCGGGTGTCCTGCCACTCTGTGGTCCCACTTCGCGCTGTGGTCTTGACCTCTCGCTGAAGTGAGTCAGCTGGTGGGAAGAAGGGCTGCGATGGGGGTCCAGCCACTGCCTTTTAAGGGTTAGAAGCCTGCGTTCTGCCAACTGTCACGGTGCTGTGTACTAACAGTGTTATGCGGGGCCAGGTGAACACTGGTGGCGTTACACAGACTAGACGTCTGCTAGTGGGGTGGTGGGGTGGCTGGGCCACACGGTCTCCTCCGCAGCAGCCCCAGGGCAGTCACAGCTCTGTGGTCACGGCAGAGGGACGGATGGGGGACAGCCGGCTGGCTGCCGCAGCAAGGATGAGGATGTGCAGCGTGAGGAGGAGAGGACTGCAGCCGGGAGGGAGGGACCTCGCAGGGGTGGTTGCTGGTTAGACGTGGAGCCCATGTGCTGTGAGGTCAGGACGTCCCGGCTCGTCGAGGGGGAGCTCACCTGGCGGCTTCCTGCCCTCAGGAGCATTGCCAGGCCTCCAGATGGTGTCGCCTGGCTCCGCTGCTCCCCCGCCTCCCCAGGTTCTGACTGGCTCTTTATTCCGCCGGCTGTTTCACAGGCGTGGCACCTCTCCTGGGGCACAGAGAGAGGCCCAGTGCATGGGTACCACCCAGGCTGGTCCACGCAGGCCCCAAGGCTCCCGTTTGCTTCCTTCCTTCCTTCTCTTGGCTTCTTCCATTTTGGAGGACTCGAGTTCATTCTGGGCTCCTCTGGTCTTTTGTCCGCTCCTCGAGACGCTGGGGAGCGCCGTGCTCCCAGAGCAGCCTGGCATGAAGGGGCTGATGGCTTTTCACCGGATGACTCATCTTCCTCCCCCTGCCGGCTGCCTGTGGCCAGGCTGTCTGGCGGCCCCTCGTGCAGGGGCAGTGATGGATGTGGAGCTGTGTGACTGCCCTTGGGGCCAGGGACAGTGTGTGGGGTGGAGGATGAGTGGCCCCTAGGCACACGTTTAGACAAGCAGGAGCCAGCTTCTCTGTACGCTTTGTTTACCAAGGTACCATGTGTTCGGTACACGCCAGCAGCTCAGCCGCTGCTCTGGAGGGAGTGGGTTAGTGTGCCCAGGTGTGGAGGGCAGCGCCCACCTTCAGCTCTGGCCAAGGGCGACCTGAGGTTTCCCACCCTGGGGATGCACTGCATAGTCACAGGGCCAAGGATGCTTCTGCCTCTCTGGTTAAACACCGTCTCTGCTCATTCAGGACTTCCTCCAGAAGGCCGGGTGCATAACAGCTTGTACCCTTCGAGTCAGTGCACACGCCGTGCACTTCTCTTTGGAGTGAGGGATGACCAGGGACAGGCTTCTAGCCCTGAGCTGGACAGGGGTCTTCCGGGCAGCCCTTCGTCTTTATCAAGAGCTGGCTGTTTCAGGGCACAAGGCTGTGACCCTGCAGCTTTGTCTGCCCTGTAACTGAGGACACGTGGTGATCTTGCCCACCTGTCTCCCAGCTCTGGGTCCGACACGCTGCTGAAGAGGCTGCTGTCTGCGGAGCCGGGGCCTCGGGCTGGAGCCAGCAGGGCTGGGCGCAGCTGGAGAGCAGCTGTCCTGGTCACCGGGCAGGGACCGCTGCTTGGCATCTGCTATGTTAAAATCTGGCAGAGCGTGAGTGCAAGTCATGGGAAGAGAACTTTCCAGCAGGACCCCACCTGGGCTGGTGGAGTCTGCTGGGGAATCCAGGGGCTGGTTCTGCTTCCATCCCCGCCAGTCGCCCTATGGCCTGGCACCTGGGCTCAGTCGCTGTCCCTGTCTGTGCTGCTTCTTCACCTGTCGGGGCTGGGTCTCCTGAGCTGGCTTGCCTGGCCCCGGAGTCGGGTTCAGGCCGTTTAAGCGTCTGCAGAGTGGGCTAGGGGTGGCGGCGTCTTCCTGTGAAAGATGGCGAGAGCGACAAGGTGGCCTTGCGTTTTCTGTGCTCCAGGCACGAGCGCCTCTCTGGTCCCCACAGTCTCCTGGGCCTCTGATTATCTGGCTTTATCGGCGAGGAGACCGAAGTCAACACCAGGGCAGAGTCCAGAGCCCCCTCCCAGTTCTCGTTACTCCTTTGCTTCATCACTGTTAAATCCTACGACGCTCAGACTTCAGGTACTCCTGGCAAAGTCACTTTCAGGAAACCGGGCCATTTTCCATTCTCTCCAGCAGTTTGGAGAGGGCCTGTGACAGTAGACCCAAGGAAACACCGTGCACTGGAGCGAAACGCTTTTTCTTGTCTGCAGGCTGGGAAGGGAGGAGGGTGGGATGGGGACAGACGGCGTCCACCAGATCTGATGTGACCGAGAGGGAAACTCTCCAGATTCAGCGTCTTGAACTGATGGAGAGGAAAGAGTGGGTGGCTGTTGAAATGTTTGACTCTGAAAACACAGGTCTTGGAGAGAGCTGTGTACCTGTTTTTAATAGGAGCTATTTGAATATGTTTAAAACCTGAACAGGTGTTAGGAGAGAAACAAAGTTTGAAGGTTAAGCAGACAGAGCTGGAATGCTGCTGGGATGTTGGTCTCCAGTGAGTCGGGAGGGGTTTGGATGTGGCGTGCAGGAGAGCTGCTCTCTGCCCAGAACGGGGCTTTCTCCCGCGCAGACTGCGATCTGCAGACTCTGCATTGCCTGGCAGCGCTGGTCCCCCCAGCGCTGGACCTGGTCCCGTCCAGGGTCTGGTGCTGCAGCTGGCTGTCTGGTGTCCTCGGTCTCCTCACTCTGGGCATTTCCGTCCTACTCTGCAGGCTTTCTGCGACACTGGAGGTGTACGGTGATGTGTGATGCAGATGTTTTTTCCATTTATTTGTCATGAATATTTTTTCATGGCAATTTTGCCGTGCCAAATATTTCTATTTTTTATGAAGTTCAATTTATCTGTCTTTTCTTTTATTGCATCCTGGTTTTTAAGTCATAATTAGATAGCCTTTCCCTACACTCAGATTAAAGAGAAAACCACTTGTATTTTCTCCTTTCTAAGTACAGCTTGTTGAAGTGCACAGATTAAGATATGTGGTACTTCTGTAATCCTTCACTTATAAATGTTACGTTTCTACTACAGCTTCTTTTTTGACTTAGAAGTTATTTAGAAGTGTTTCTCAGTTCCAGACACATGGAGTTTAAAAAAATACAGTATGTAAAATATACATTTATAATTATATATACAATATTTTAAAATATTTTAGTGTCTTGGTTCACTGCATGGTTGGCAAGGTGGTCTCCGTGTCCACAGTCTTTGACATGGCTCACATGTGCTCGAGCATCAGAAATGTGCTGTGCCTCAAAGCAGAACACATTCTGCCGGTTTGGAGCTTAAGCTCCACGTCCGTGCATGAGATGACGCTTGGAATTTTGTCTCAATGTTGTCTTTCCTTTTAGATATTTTTCCCTAATCAGTCACCGTGAGAGCTGTGTTTAAATCTGCCAGTGTGACTATGGCTTTGTCTACTTTCCTGTGCCTCTGTTCATTTCTGCTTTGTATAAAACATTGAGACTCTTTTGGGGTGCCCGTGAGTCTGGCATTGTAGAATCATGCAGTTAAACTGAGCCCCTTTATCTGTGTGCAACATGGTGTGCCCTGGATCTAGCTTTTTATGCCTTGCATTTTCTCTGGTATATTTGTCTTCCCCTCTTTCAGTCTCTGTATGTTTTAGCTGTGTCTTTCTAAATGGTACCTAATGGAGCTTAGTTTTATCCTCTGTGACAATCTTCGTCTTTAAAGATTGGGGCATTCCGTTTACTTTAATCTACTTCAATTTCGTATAGATTTGGATCCTTCCTACAGTCTTATTTTGTGCTTTTTGTTTAGCTCTTTTTAATGTTTATTTTTTCTCCCTTCTACATTTTTTGATTGACACATTGTGTTTATTTCTCATCAGTTTTCTCCTTCACTGTGTAATTTTGGTTTCTCTTATTTTCGTGTTTGGCTTATACGTGTACTTGATTTATCAATGTTTACATTTAATTGGTACCTTTAGCCACACCCCAAATGACACAGGTTTCTTAAAATACTTCGTCTCTGATGACCCCTCCTGACCCGAGTGTTATTTCACTCTCTGTCACTGTGCCCCCTTCTTTGTTATCTGACGCCCTCACTGTCACTGCCCTTTTAGATGTACTCCCCCCCCCCCATTCTTTGCCCTTCATTTCTTCTTCTTTACATACTGCTGCCTCTGAAACGCATCACGGTGACAGAGTTCATGGAAAACAATTTTTAACTGAAACCTTCTTTATTTTCCTTTTACAAATGTTTTGTCTTTAATGTTCAGACCATGTTTTATTTACTGAGTCAATATGAAGTTGTTTTACCTAAGATTGCTTTCAAAAGTGAAAATCAGTTTTAATGGAAAAAAATGACACGCAAGGTACTTTTGTCTAGAAAAAGCTTTGTTTCCAAGTTCAGGAGTGCTGATACGTCTTTGCCTTGTTAAATATATATACAACATTGCCACAGTGAAGGGGCATCACAGGAATAGTTCAGGTACCCAGGAAAAGCTTACTGTTGAATAATTCTTGTGTTCCTGAAATCTAACGTGTTGACTGACATCGTATCTTTGCCAGTGGGATTCTTTTTTTTTTTCTTGGTTTTGGTGATTATTTTTTTGCTGACTTACTTCCTCCTCTGGGGTGGTTAATTTTGGCTTGCTAATCTACCAAAATCTGCCAGTGTCTCTTTTTATGACTCCTAGAAATTATCTTACATTTTCAGCAGCATTTTAAAAAATTTTATTTTTTCCTCTGGTTACAGCTTGAAAATCCTCAGAGGTTTTTATTTAGCGTGACATCTTCTTGCAGCGCCATAAACAAATAAGTGGAAATTGCCAGCAGACCTCAGAGCTCGGTGGAGAGGCCGAAAACCCAGTCACAGAGCAGCCGGCAGTAATGCCTCCTTCTGGCCAAAAGCTAATAAAACAAAAATGGTTTGAAATAACTTTAAAATTATCTTTCACTTTATTCTTGAAAGATATTTAAGACAGATACTTCTTTTTTTTTTCACATTTTTATTGATTCATAATCATTTTACAGTGTTGTGTCAAATTCCAGTGTTCAGTACAATTTTTCAGTCATACATGGACATATACACACTCATTGTCACATTTTTTTCTCTGTGATTTATCATAACATTTTGTGTATATTTCCCTGTGCTATACAGTGTAATCTTGTTTATCTGTTCTACAATTTTGAAATCCCAGTCTATCCCTTCCCACCCTCTACCCCGCCCCCCCCCCGGTAACCACAAGTCTGTATTCTCTGTCCATTTGTTTTTGTTTGTTTGTTTGTTTTTGTTTTTTAGATTCCACATATGAGCGATCTCATATGGTATTTTTCTTTCTCTTTCTGGCTTACTTCACTTAGAATGACATTCTCTAGGAGCATCCATGTTGCTGCAAATGGCATTATGTTGTCGGTTTTTATGGCTGAGTAGTATTCCATTGTATAAATATACCACATCTTCTTTATCCAGTCACCTGTTGATGGACATTTAGGTTGTTTCCATGTTTTGGCTATTGTAAATAGTGCTGCTATGAACATTGGGGTGCAGGTGTCATCCTGAAGTAGATTTCCTTCTGGGTACAAGCCCAGGAATGGGATTCCTGGGTCATATGGTAAGTCTATTCCTAGTCTTTTGAGGAATCGCCACACTGTTTTCCATAGTGGCTGCACCAAACTGCATTCCCACCAGCAGTGTAGGAGGGTTCCCCTTTCTCCACAGCCTCTCCAGCATTTGTCATTTTTGGATTTTTGAATGACGGCCATTCTGACTGGTGTGAGGTGATACCTCATTGTAGTTTTGGTTTGCATTTCTCTGATAATTAGTGATATTGAACATTTTTTCATGTGTTTTTTGATCATTTGTATGTCTTCCTTGGCGAATTGCTTGTTTAGGTCTTCTGCCCATTTTTGGATTGGGTTGTTTATTTTTTTCTTATTGAGTCGTATGAGCTGCTTATATATTTTGGAGATCAAGCCTTTGTCAGTTTCACTTGCAAAAATTTTCTCCCATTCCGTAGGTTTTCTTCTTGTTTTATCTCTGGTTTCCTTTGCTCTGCAGAAGCTTGTAAGTTTCATTAGGTCCCATTTGTTTATTCTTGCTTTTATTTCTTCTAGGAGAAAATTTTTGAAATGTATGTCAGATAATGTTTTGCCTATGTTTTCCTCTAGGAGGTTTATTGTATCTTGTCTTATGTTTAAGTCTTTAATCCATTTTGAGTTGATTTTTGTATATGGTGTAAGGGAGTGTTCTAGCTTCATTGTTTTACATGCTGCTGTCCAGTTTTCCCAACACCATTTGCTGAAGAGACTGTCTTTATTCCATTGTATATTCTTGCCTCCTTTGTCGAAAATGAGTTGACCAAAAGTTTGTGGGTTCATTTCTGGGCTCTCTATTCTGTTCCATTGGTCTATATGTCTGTTTTGGTACCAATACCATGCTGTCTTGATGACTGTAGCTCTATAGTATTGTCTGAAGTCTGGGAGAGTTATTCCTCCAGCCTCATTCTTTCTCTTCAGTAATGCTTTAGCAATTCTAGGTCTTTGATGGTTCCATATAAATTTTATTATGATTTGTTCTAGTTCTGTGAAATATGTCCTGGGTAATTGGATAGGGATTGCATTAAATCTGTAGATTGCCTTGGGCAGTGTGACCATTTTAACAATATTGATTCTTCCAATCCAAGAGCATGGAATATCTTTCCATTTTTTAAAGTCTTCTTTAATTTCCTTCATCAATGGTTTATAGTTTTCTGTGTATAATTCTTTCACCTCCTTGGTTAGATTTATTCCCAGATATTTTATTACTTTGGGTGCTATTTTAAAGGGGATTGTTTCTTTACTTTCTTTTTCTGTTGATTTATCGTTAGTGTAAAGAAAGGCAACTGATTTTTGAACATTAATTTTGTAACCTGCTACCTTGCTGAATTCTTCGATCAGCTCTAGTAGCTTTTTTGTGGACCTTTTAGGGTTTTCTATATATAGTAACATGTCATCAGCATATAATGACACTTTTACCTCTTCTTTTCCAATTTGGATCCCTTTTATTTCTTTCTCTTGCCTGATTGCTGTGGCTAGGACTTCCAGGACTATATTGAATAGGAGTGGTGATAGTGGGCATCCTTGTCTTGTCCCAGATTTTAGTGGGAAGCTTTTGAGTTTTTCACCGTTGAGAACTATGCTGGCTATAGGTTTGTCATATATAGCTTTTATTATGTTGAGATATGTTCCCTCTATACCCACTTTGGCGAGAGTTTTTATCATAAATGGGTGTTGAATTTTATCAAATGCTTTTTCTGCATCGATTGAGATGATCATGTGGTTTTTGTCCTTTCTCTTGTTGATGTGATGTATTACATTGATTGATTTGCGTATGTTGAACCAGCCTTGTGTCCCTGGGATGAACCCCACTTGGTCATGATGTATAATCTTTTTTATGTGTTGTTGGATTCTATTTGCTAAAATTTTGGTGAGGATTTTGGCGTCTATGTTCATCAGTAATAGGAGGCCAGAATTGGCCTATAATTCTCTTTTTTTGTAGTGTCTTTGCCTGGTTTTGGTATCAGGGTGATGGTGGCTTCATAGAAAGAGTTTGGAAGTATTCCCTCCTTTTCAATCGTCTGGAAGAGTTTGAGAAGGACTGGTATGAGTTCTTCTTTGTATGTTTGGTAGAATTCCCCGGTGAAGCCGTCCGGTCCTGGACTTTTATTTGTAGGGAGGTTTTTAATTGCTATTTCTATTTCCTTTCTAGTGATCGGATTGTTCAAGTGTTCAGTTTCTTCTTGATTCAGTTTTGGTGGACAGTATGTTTCCAGAAACTTGTCCATCTCCTCTAGGTTATCCAGTTTGGTTCCATATAGTTTTTCATAATATTCTCGTATGATATTCTGTATTTCTATTTTGTTTGTTGTAATTTCTCCATTTTCCTTCCTTATTTTGCTAATTTGTGCTCTCTCTTTTTTCTTTTTTGTGAGTTTGGCCAGAGGTTTGTCGATTTTATTTACTTTTTCAAAAAACCAACTTTTGGTTTGGTTGATTTTTTCTATGGTCTTGTTAATCTCTATTGTATTTAATTCCTCTCTGATCTTTATTATTTCCTTCCTTCTGCTGCTTTTTGGGGCTTTTTGTTCTTCTTTTTCTAATTGATTTAGGTGGTGGGTTAACTTGTTTATTTGAGATTGTTCTTCTTTTTTGAGAAAGGCCTGTATCGCTATAAACTTCCCTCTTAGCACTGTCTTTGCTGTGTCCCATAGGTTTTGAGTGGTTGTGCTTTCATTATCATTTGTCTCAAGGTATTTTTTAATTTCAGCTTTGATTTCCTCATTGATCCATTGTTTTTTCAATAACATATTGTTTAATCTCCATGCTTTTCTTTTTTTCTCCTTTGTTTCTCTGTTGTTGATTTCCAGTTTCATGGCATTGTGGTCAGTAAAGATGCTTGAGATAATTTCTATCTTCTTAAATTTGTTGAGGTTTCTTTTGTGTCCAAGTACATGATCAATCCTGGAAAATGTTCCATGTGCCCTTGAAAAGAATGTATATTCTATTTTTTGGGGGTGTAAAGCTCTGAAAATATCCACCAAATCTAGTTTTTCTATTGTAGTATTTAATTTCTCTGTTGCCTTGTTTATTTTCTGTCTGGAAGATCTGTCTAGTGATGTTAATGCAGTGTTAAAATCTCCAACTATGATTGTATTCCCATCAATATCCCCCTTTATCTCTGTTAGTAATTCTTGTATGTACTTAGGTGCTCCTATATTGGGTGCATATATATTAACGAGTGTAATATCTTCATCTTGTATCACTCCTTTAATCATTATAAAATGTCCTTCTTTATCTTTCTTTATGGCCTTTGTTTTAAAGTCTATTTTGTCTGAAATCAGTACTGCAACACCTGCTTTTTTGGCTTTTCCATTTGCATGGAATATCCTTTTCCATCCTTTCACTCTCAATCTATATGTGTCCTTCTCCCTAAAGTGGGTCTCTTGTATGCAGCATATTGAAGGTTCTTGCTTTATTATCCAGTCTGCCACTCTATGTCTTTTGACTGGAGCATTTAGTCCATTAACATTTACAGTAATTAATGATAGATGTGTGTTTATTGCCATTTTGAACTTATCTTTGCAGTTGAATTGGTATATCCTCTTTGTTCCTTTCTTCTTCCTTTTGTGGTTTGGTAATTTTCCTTTGTATTATCATGGATTTTATTTAATTTTTGTGACTCCCTTGTAAATTTTTGACTTGTGGTTACCCTTTTTTGTAAATCTATTAACCTATACCTGTTTTTAATAAACTGATAATAACATGATCTCAAACCCATCCTACTGTTAAAAAAATTTTAAAAAAGAAAGAAAAAAAATTCTATATTTCCCTGCCTCCCTCTCCCACTCTCAGTGATTTGTATGTCTTCTTTTATAATTTCGTGTTTTCTTTATTTGTAATTCATGAGTTATCACCTTTCCAGTTGTACGTTTCTCATTTCTGTAGCATCCTGCTGCTCTTCTATTTAGAATAGCCCTTTCAATATTTCTTTTAGCATGGGTTTAGTGTTGCTAAACTCCTGCAGCTTTTTTTTGTCTGTGAAACTCTTTATTTCTCCTTCTATCCTAAAGGATAGCCTTGCTGGATAAAGTATCCTAGGCTGCATCTTTTTTTCATTCAGGGCTTTGAATATATCTTGCCACTCCCTTCTGGCCTGTAGTGTTTGTGTAGAGAAATCAGCTGAGAGCCTTATGGGGGTTCCCTTGTAGTTCACTCTTTGCTTTTCTCTTGCTGCCTTTAGAATCATTTCTTTATCCTTGACTCTGGCCATCTTGATTATGATATGTCTTGGTGTGGGTCTATTTGGGTTCTTCCTGTTTGGGACCCTCTGAGCTTCCTGTACTTGTATATCTGATTCCTTCTTTAAGTTTGGGAAGTTTTCAGTCATGATTTCTTCAAAAACCTTTTCAATCCCCTTTGATCCTTCTTCCCCTTCTGGGACCCCTATTATGCGAAGATTGGGACGCTTTATATTATCCCATAGGTCCCTTATGCTATTATCATTATTTTTTATTTGCTTATCTTGTAGTTCTTCTGAATGGGTGCTTTCTGTTGCCCTGTCTTCTAGATCACTAATTCGTTCTTCTGCATTAACTAGTCGGCTTTGCACAGCTGTTAGATCATTCCTCATCTCTGTCATTGAGTTTTCCCATTTTGCTTGGCTCTTCTTTATAGCTTCAATTTCATTTTTGACATATTTTATTTCTCTAAGCATTATCTCTTTTAATTCCTTCAGCAATTTGATCACTCCTTTTTTGAAATCTTGATCTAGTAGGCTATCGATGTCTATTTCATTGAGCTTTCTTTCAGGGGATTCCTCTTGTTCTTTTAATTGGGAAAGGTTTCTCTGCTTCTTCATCTTGCTCATACCTCTCTGGCACTGTGGTTTATGAAGTATCAGTTGTCTATTTTGGATCTTAAGGATTTTATCTATCTAATGCCTATTTAGGAATAGAACTTAGGGAAAAAAAAGAAAAAAAGAGAAAAGAATAAGAGAGAAAGATTTTTAAAAGAAGGGAGAAAGAGGGTTTGAAAACAATGTATAATGAATAATAGAAGAACGGGTTGTAGCAGAGTATTAATCGGGTGGAGAAGTCCTTTTAAAACCTTAAAAAAAAAAGAGGGGGGTGGGGAGATGAATATATGTGTTTGAAGCCTGTGTCTAATCAATAACAGGACATCAAAACCCAAGAGAAATAGAAATGAATTAAGAAGTAAAAATTAAAAGAGTAATTGAAAATAGAACAGGTAAAAACCGATTAAAACAAAACAAAACAGAAACAAAAACAGAAAACAAAAAAACAAAACAAAGCAAAACAAAAACCAAAAAAAAAAAAAAAAAAGGGGGTTGTCGGTGTTCTCCTGGAGTCTGTGTGCTTTTAATGTGAAGTCCTTCTGTCTTCGTCCTGTTTTGGAAGCTCAGCTTGTTTTCATAGGCCCTCCGTTGGCGCCCTCTTCTGTGCTGCTCCCAGCACCTGTCGGCAAGCAGATCGCGCCTCCTCCTAACACGGGGTCAGATGCAGCTCTCCTCTGCTGCGGGCGGGCGGGTCACTGCCCCTCTGGATGCCGCAGACAGATGTTGCAGACTGGCCAGGCAGGAGGACGGGTCGTGCCCCTTCCCAGCACCTCGGTCAGGGGTTGTGTTCCTGCCCGACAGGCGGGGGGCCGCTCTCCCCCTGCCTGCGCCGCCGGTAGCTCCGCTGCTCTGTGCGGCTGCGCGCTCTGTGCCGGCGCTCCGCCCTGGCCGGCGCTCCGCCCTGGTCGCGCTCCGCGTGTGGGCTCGGGGAAGACCCAGGGGCAGCCGCGTCCCTGCTCCGAGCCAAGACCCAGCTGCTTGTTTGTCTTTGTGGAGCAAGTTCTCTGGGGTACCAGAATGGAAGGGTCCTATCTGCCCAGGGCTGTAGGCCCGTCTCAGTCTGGCCCTTGAGGCTGCGAAGCCCTTAGGTGGGGACGCAGGTTTCGTCTCTGCCCCCGCCTGGGTGTTAAGCGCCGGAGAATATGGCGGCTCTGCCTGGGCCCCGCCCCTCTTCCCCTGAAAAGTTTCCGCGTGTTTTCAGAGATGGGGGTATGCACCCTTCCCCCGAGAGCACATCAACCTTGCTGTTTTATGGAGGGCCCAGGTTGTTATGTCCTGTACACCCACAGCCCCGGCGCCCAGCCCCTTGCAGTCCCCCGGAGTTTCCTCCGTGCAGCCGCCCCCGTCCTCCGCCCAGATTATGCAGCCTGGCCCTGCCCGCTGCTGCCGGCCCGTGTCTCAGGTTGGGTGTCGGGGGGACGCTCTGTGCCCGTTTAACTTAGTTCTGTCAGACAAGGACTGCTCTGTACAGATCCGAACCTCGGAGGCTCCCCCTCCGTCCCGCTGGCCTCTCAGTTGGAGAGGGGAGACCCAGCGAGCAAGCGCCAGTCCTCCTTTGCCGCTCCCTCCCCGCGGGACCTGTCCCACACTGCTTTGCCTTTTGTTCTTTCTTTTTTCCTTTTCTCCTACCAGATTTTTGGCGTCTTTATCTTTTGAAGAGGGCGATGATCTGTTGGAGTTCCGCAGGTGCTCTGGTTGGCTGAGTGGGTCTGTAGATGTGGGTCTTGGTGTATTTGTGGGAGAGGGTGGCTTACAAGCGTCCTTCTACTCCGCCATCTTGCCCGGAAGTCCCTCGGCCCAAAAGAATTACTGTCAAAACTGTGCCCGTGATGATCACCTTCGACCCAGATGTGGCCACGGGGGACTTTGACATAGCGGTTTTTGTGTCCAATGGTTTTTACAATATCTCCTTCAAGAGCAATCACTCTCTTAATAATCTTCTGTTCTGGGTTTTTAGGGGACCTTTCTCTAGGACAGAGTCTGGCAGGTCGGCTGGATACTCTGCTTAGGGTCTCAAGGCCAAGTCAAGCTGTCAACTGGTCTGGAATTTTATGTGGAGACTGGCGGAGAGTCCATTTTCAGGCTCGTAAGATTGTTGGCAAAATTCAGTTCTGTGTGGTTGTAGGACTGAGGGCCTCTTTTCTTTGCTGGTCTTTAGCAAAAAGTCATTCTTAGATTCCAGAGGTAGCTGGCTTTCCTCTGCTTTCACGGCCCCTTAGTCTTTAAAGCCAGCAACACTACGTGGAACACTGCTCCTGCCTAGGCTTTCTCTGACTCATTCCGGGTACCCTAGACAGATACTTCTTAAAGTTCTGGGTGGACCGTTATTTCCTTGGAGTTGGCAAAGATTATACTCTACTCTCTTTGGCTTGCTCTTCTGCGGAGAGGCTGTCTTTCAATCTAAGTGATTCTCCTTTCAAGGAATTTTTTCAACTCTGGCTACATTTAAGATCTTCTCTGTTTTCAGTGTTGTATAGTTTCGCCATGATGCATCTCGGTATCGACGTCTTTATGTTTATTCTGCATGGGAGTTCTCTCTTTGTCACGTGTGTTTCATTTTTTATTTTAATTGCAGTGTAGTCAGTTGACAATGTTATGTCAGTTTCTGGTGTGCATCATAATAGTTCCGTCATCCACATACACACATATATTCATTTTCATTTTCTTTTTCATTAGAGGTTACTACAAGACATTGAATATAGTTCCCTGTGCTCTACAGTAGAAACGTGTTGTTTATCTATTTTATATATAGTGAGGTATAATTAATGTAGAATAAAATTCACTTTTTTTAGGGATACAGTTTGGTGAGTTTTGACCAACATAGACAGATATTAACAATAAACACAATCGTAATACAGAGTGTTTTCCCCACCCCAAGTGCCCTCATGCCTCTGCCTGCTCCTAGAGCCCCAAATACTGATCTGTCTGTCGTGTCTGCACTTTGACTTCCTTAGAGTGTTGTGTGAATGGAATCACAGTCTGGAGCTTTTTGAGTCTGTTCTGTTTTTTTTTTTAACCTACCCATAATGCTTTCGAGATGCATTCATACTGTTGTTGAGTCATATTGAATGGATGTACCACGATCTGTTTACCCAGTCGCTGACTGATGGATGTTTGGAGATTTCTGGTTCGGAGGTCCTGACTGAACCCGCTGGCTACTTTCTCGCATAGGCCTTTACGTGGACGCAGGTCCTCATTTTTAATAGGGAAGTACCTGAGCTTTTCCGTGTCATTTGACAAGTGTGTGTCTAACTTTGTAAGAAACTTGTTTTCCTAAGTTATTGCACTGTTTTGTGTTCCCACAGACATTTGCTCTTGGAATGTTAACTTTTGACGTCAGTTTAAAAAATTTCATTCTTTCTAGTGAGTGCATAGTGGTATCTCATAGTTTTCATTTGCAGTTTTCTGGTGACAAATGCTATTGAACATTTTTTCCTGTGTTTATTTGCCGTCTGCATGTCTCCTTTGGTGAGATGTCTGTTCAGATATTTTGCTTACTAACATTTTTGTACTATTTGTTTTCCTGTTACTGAGTTTTGAGGGTTTGTTGTGTACTCTGGACACCAGTCATTTATCAGATGCATGTTTTCCAAATATTTTCTCCCAGAGTGTGGCTTGTTTATTTTCTCAAGAGTGTCTTTCAAAACAGCAGTGTTTAATCTTGATAAAGTGAAATTTCTCAATTTTTTTATGTTACAGTTGGTTCTCTATGTTCTAACCAAAAGTTCCATGCCTTCCTCAAGGTCACAAAAATTATTTCCCATGGTTTATTCTAGAAATTGTACAATATTGTGTTTTACACTTTGGTCTCTGAATCATTCTCCCCCCTCTGATACAGGGAAGATACAAGCACAGTTTCTGTCTCCCCCGCGGGTGTACAGTCCTCCGTCGCTGTTTGTTAGAGGACTGCTGTTCTGTTGACTGTCTTCGCTCCTTGCCCACCGTGTGCGGGCGGATCTGTCTTGGGACTCCACGTTCTGTTTCCCTGCTGGACGTGCCTGTCCTTTGCCCAGTACCACAGCATCGGGATCACTGTGGCATCAGAGCACACCTTGAAATCAAGCAGGATGAGTCCCCCAGTGAGTCTTCTTGTTCAAGACTGTTTTCCAGTTCTGACTCCTTTGCTATTCTGCACGGATTTTAGAATCAGCTTGTCAATTTCTACAAAACAGACTGCTGGGATTGTGATTGGAACTGTTGAGTCTAGAGATCAGTTTGAGGATAGTTGACATCCTTTTTGTTTTGACTTTGCTTTTGAGATAAAATTTACATATCATGGCAGTCACCATTTTAAAGTGTAATGTTCTGTGGTTTTCAGTGTGCTCACTAGCCCGTGCACCTGTCACCACCACCCAATTCCAGAACATCTTCATCACCCTTAACGGACATTCCGTCCTCATTGTGATCATTCCTGAGTCATTCCTCCCTCCCAACCCCCAGCAACCGTGAATCTATTTTTGGTCTCTATGGATTTGCCTGTTCTGAACACTTCATATAATTGGAACCAGGTAACATATCACCTTTTGTGTCTGGCTTTTTTCACTTAGCATGACGTTTTCAAGGTCCCTGTATAAGTAGCATCTCTTAGTGCTATAGTCCTTTTTTGTGGCTAAACAATATTCCATCATATGCGTATGCCACATTTCCTTCATCAACTGATGGATATTTGAGTCATTCCTCCTTTGGGGCCATTATGAATATTTATGTGCAGTTTTTGTTTGAATATATATTTTAATTTATTGGGCTTATATCTAGGAGTGGAACTGTGGGATCATATGGTAACTCCATGTTTAACTTTTTGAGGAAACACCAAACTATTTTCCAGTGTGGCTGAGAAATTTTACATTCCCACTAGCAATGTTTGAGTGTCCCAGTTTCTCTGTGTTACTTGGTGTTTTCCAGCTTTTTGGCTCTAGCCATCCTAGCTGCTGGGAAGTGGTATCTCACTGTGGTACTGATTAGCCTTTGTCTAAGACTAGTGCTGCCTTTTCATGTGTTTACTGACCATTTGCAGATCTTCTTTGAAGAAATGTCTGTTCAGATTCCTTTCCCACTCTTTAGTTGGGATGGCATTTTTATTGTTGAATTTATAAATTCTGGATACTCGACCCTTAGATACATAATTTATATAATTTTTCACCCATTCTTTGGATTGTCTTTTCACTTTCATTGTAGTGTGCTTTGGTACACGAAAGTTCTTAATTTTTATGAAGTCCAGTTTATTTTTTCTTTGATTACTTGTGCTCAAGAAACTTGCCAAGTCCAGTGTATGAAGCTTTTGCCCTGCTTTCTTCTGAAAGCTTAATAGTTTTAGCTCTTACATTTAGGTTTTTGATCTGTTATGAGTTAATTTTTGTATATGGTGTGAATCAAAAGTCCAAATTCATTCTCTTGCATGTGGATATCCAGCTATCCCAGCACCATTTGTTGAAAAACCGGTTCTTTCCTCCTTTGAATGATCTTAGCGTCCTGGTTGAAATTCATTCGATCACAGGTGTACGGGTTTATTTCTAGACTCTCAGTTCTGAGCCGTTATCTATGTGTGTATCCTTATGTGAGGACTACATGGTCTTGAATCCTGTAGGTTTGTAGTAGGTTTTGAAATTGGAAAGGGTGAGTCCTTCGACTGTGTTCTTTTTTTTTTCCCCAAGATTTTTGGGGTATTTGGATATTCTTTTCTTTTGGGTTTTGTTTTGCAATTCCGTATGAATATTTGTTTATATAAAAAAGGGCAGGTATACATTTGACAATGGTTGTCTTGAATCTGCAGCTAAATTTGGGAGTGTTTTCTTGTTAAAATATGAAGGCTTTTAGTCCAGGAGCACAGGATGTCTTTACATTTAATTAGGTCTTCTGTAATTTATTTTAATGATTGTTTTTAGTTTTCACAGTACAAGTCTTAAATTTTTGTGAAACTTATTAATATGTATTTTATTATTTTCCATGCTATTGTAAATGTAATTGTTTTCTTAATTTCATTTTGAAGTTTTCTTGCTAGTGTCCATAAGTACAGCTGATTTCTGTACATTGATCTTGTATCTTGCAACCTCACTAAACTTGTTTACTAGCTCTATGTTTTTTTCAGATTCTAACCCACATGCTCTTTATTGCTTCTCCTGCCTTGATTGCACTTACTCAGAATCTCCGGCGGGATGTTGACTAGGGATGGAGAGAATGGACAGCCTTGCTTTGCTTCTGATCCAGGCAGAAAGCACCGAGTCTCTCACGGTTGAGTTGATGATAGCTGTAGGTTTTCCTTAGATGCCTTTTATCAGGTTTAGGAATTTGCTAAGAACTTTTATCATAAGTGCTTGTTGAATTTTTTCAAATTCTTTTCTACATCTATTGAAATAATGGTTTTCAATTTTTAATCCCCCAAATGGTAAATTACATTGCTTGATTTTCAAATGTTGGACTAACATTACTGGGTCAAATCCTACTTAGTTATGATGTGTTATATAAAAGGGATTTTGTTAAGGATGTTTGCATGTATATTCATGAGGTATTTGGGTGTGTAGTTTTCCTTCCTTGAAATGACTTCATGTGGTTTTGTTGTTAATATAATTTTGACCTCATGAAACCAGTGGAAAGTGTTCCCTCTTCCTTTGTTTTCCGGAGGAGTTTGTGTAGAATCGGAATTCTGTATTTCTTAATTGTTTGTTAGAATTTTCCATTAAAGCCATTTGAGCGTGGAGTTTTCTTTGTTGGAAAGTTGCAGGCTGGGATTTCAGCTTCTTCGCTTGTTGCAAGACTCTCGTTCGCGTAGGTCAAGGTTTCTGCTTGGTGTCATCGTGCGTCTGTTGGAGCAGCTTCCTTCAGCATTGCATGTTGTTTATCTCGTCAGATGTTACTTCTGCCATGTTTTGCTCCTCTTCCAAACCCCCAATTAATCAGGTCAGACTTTCTTAGTCTATGCTTCTTGTCACTTAACGTCTTTTCCAAACTCACCGTCCTTCTGTTTTTTTCCTGTGAACTATAGTGATTATCCAGAATGCAGCCCAGAGAGACAAAGCAAGAGAAGCAATGAAAGAGGGGATAAGAGACTTGGAAAGAGATTGAAAAAGCATAATGGGACTCATTGGTGTTCAGAAGGAGAAGAGAGAAGAGTTGGGTAGAGGTAATATTTGAGGAGTTGATGGCTACCAGTTTTCCAGAATTGATGAAAGCCACCATTGTACAGTTTCAGAAATCCTAACAAATACCAATTATGTGAAATGAAGAGAAATCTGTGTCTAGGCAGATCATGGTGAACCTCTTGAATACTAAAGACAAGTGAAGGGTCATAACAGAGAGAAAAGAATTTGTTCAAAGAAGGACCATTAAGGCCATCAGATGCCTTTTAACTGCACCAGTGGAAATGGGAACATAGTTGGACCATCCATGTGGTGGGGGAAAAGAAATCACCCAGCATTCTGTACTTCATGAATGCATTGTTCAGGAATGAGAGCAAAATAAACACATTTCCTAGAAACAAAAACCGAGATAACTTGATACCTATAGGTCTTTATTAAAAGCATTTCTAAAGGATCTATTTCAAGAGGAAAGAACATTTTCCTATGGAAATTCTGAGATTTAAGGAAAATTAAAAACAGAGAAAGTTGTGTGTGTTTGAGTTAATCTAAAGACACATTAAATGTTTAAAGCCATGGACAGATCTCTCCGGCAGCTAACGACCAGGAGCAGAACTAAAATGCATGACTTCATGGTCACGTCTTTGGGGAGGGAGTGGAGTGACCGGGCTGCTTGGGTGGAGTGTGAGGACATCAGACTTTGAGAAGTTAGGGGCTCATGTGATCATTTTTAAGTTAAGAAGTAAAGAGAATAAAATGTATAAAGTAGTGGAGGAAAAAAATCTGCAAGAAGGCAATTAAGGAGACTTACAGGAAACGTAAGAAAAGTAGAACACACAACATAAAATGGTGCATAAATCCAGATGTACCAGAATTTCTCTAAATACTAATGGGCTACATGCTTTAAAGAGCTGCATTGAAAGAACTGTCCCTCACTGTCTTAGCGTTTGGTGTCGCCGCGTTGAAGCTTCAGAGCTCCGGCCTCGTCCTTGGATTTCCCGGATCTGAGCGGAGTGCTAGCGCTTGGGTCTTCTGTGTCCCCTCCTTCTGAGGTGAAGGGCCTCTTCTTCGCATTGCTCTTACGCTCTCTTTTTCCTTCCACTCTGCTTTCTGGAGAGGTCCTTGACTTCATTCTCTGACTTTCTGTTCCACTCAAGCTGTGCCCCTTTGCACAGTGTGTGTCCTGGGGTTTTTAGGTTTTCATTTTGACAACGTTTTCCCCGTCTGGTGTCTCCTTGTTTCTCTCTCACGTGTGGGACATCGTGATCGTTGCCCGGATATGTAAATGACTGCTTATTGTTGGCTTCGTGACTTCTCAGATGAACACTCTTATTTTGGGTTTGGGGTATCTCATCGCATTGGTTTTCTTTCAGTTGTCTCCTTGTTGGCTGTGAGGTTTGCATTTTGATGCCTGTCTCTGGTGTCTCTGGGAGAAAGTTGAAGGGGGTGTGGCCGGTGTGGCCTCCTGGGGTAGCTTGTCCTGTGCCTTGAGGGTGTGGTGACTGCCCGCCCTACCCGGCCCCCGTCAGCCTGTCCTGGAGCAGACACCGTGGCCCAGGCCGCTGCCCCGCAGCACAGCGGTGTACCTGGGTCTCTAGCTGATGCCGTGGAGGCCACTCGTGTTCCTGACACAGGCTTGTGTTTCTTTCATCTCTGCTCCTCTTTGCATGCATCTCTCCACAGAGGTCCCTCCTCTCCTTCTCTCCGTATGGTTTCCTACTCTGTACAACCACCCGGCCCACGGCCCAGCGGCTTCGAAAAACAAATCTGTGTTGTCTCGGAGCCCTTGTGGGTTAGGACTTACTGAGGGCGACGTGGCTGTGCTTCTGGCTCCGGGTCCCTCCTGAGGCGTAGGTGCCGGCCTGGAGCTGGAGGAGCTGCTTCCGAGCTGTCTCCCCATGCAGCCCTGGGCGGGAGGCCTCCCCTGAGGGTGGCGGAGTGTCTTTCTGGCCTGCAGATCCCTCCCCGGAAGCCAGTGATCCAAGAGGGGGAGTCAGGAGGATCACGTGCTTTTATATCCTTGCCCTGGATGTCACGGTGTCCCTTCTGCCCCACTGTAGCTTTTACAGTGTCTTATGAAGTACAGGCCACTCTTAAGGGAGGGGAATTATTCTCCACCTTTTTCAGGGAGGACGACCCCAGGGCCTGTGGGCATATCTGAAACCACCGCTCTCTCCTTGAGGACTTCCTCCAGTGGCCCTGCGGTCTGCAGCATGAAGTGGCCCTGTGGGCCCGCCTCTGGGCCACCCTCGTGTGGACCCGCCGCAGACCTCCAACACGCTGGCATGAGCCTGGGCTTTTCTGCGTCTTCTGATGTTTGTGGTGGTTTTCATTGTCTTGTCCTTTGTTACAGGCTTTTGTAATTTAATTTAAAAAACAGTATGCGTCTAACTTATTGTTGAGTCTGACACGGCGTTCTTAGGAGTTTCCAAGTCAGGCCCCTCTTGGGCAGACAGCACTGCAGCGGGCGTGACGTCCTCCCCCGGTCACCTGCCGCTCGGCTGGAGGAAAGATACAAATGGCCAGGGCGCCTCTGTTATCTAGGGCACGTCCTGCAGCGCTCGTCGTCGAGTGAGATCGCATTTCCCTATTTCTGGCTTGGATGACATATTGGATCATAATTTATTGATTCCGCGTTCCTTCGGTGCCGGCTATGCTCCGATCCCCTCCCGGGGCCTGAGTGAAGCCAGCTCGGCGTTCGCGCTGTGACGCCAGTGCAGCGGTGGGAGAGCCAACGTGGAGGCCTGTCTGCACGTGGGGTCACCAGTCTCCTGCGTGTCTGCCCTTCTCTCCCCACCGACTCTCTCTGCAGAGCGTATTCAGAGGACGAGTGGGTAGGAGGAGGCAGAATTCACTGCAGGGACTGTTTAGCCACACGCCTGTCAGACGAGGAGTGGAAGGGTCCCAGAAGCTGACATGTGACCGGGTGGGGCCCATGCGGACACTTGACCTTGGACACCTCTTTGGCGCTGTGGGCCCCAGAGGTGTGGCCTGCGTTTCCAGGACGGCTGGAGGTGACCAGCTCTGCATGCACAAGACGCGTCTGTCCAACCACCGCTTGTTCTCCCCGCGGGGTCTCCCGAGGACACGCGCCCCTTCTCCCCGGTCGTCGTGCTCCTGGGGGCCTTGGCCTGGTCCCTGGGTCACTTTGGTCTGGCCCTGCCTTGCTCAGATTTGCTCATTAGGCTTGATTAAATTTTCTGCATCAAACAACTGATCAGTTCAGCTTCTGATCATATAATGTGTCTAGTACTGTATGTGGCTTTCATTGTTGAGATAGCTGCAGAAAAACAGCTGCAGTGCTGTGGCACTAGCTCTAAGCCTCCCCTCCGCGTTGCTTTCTCTCTCGCTGAGATCACGGTGTCCGCGGGACATGTCCGCACACAGGGCTGTGCTGCAGCGGCAGCCGCTGGCTGCCTCCTAGACGCACCCTGCGTGTGGGCCGCGGGGCCCCGGCCCCGCCCCTGCTGCAGTTCACCTCGTTGCCAAGGGCCCTCTCAGAAGCCCAGCTTCAGGGGAGGCGGGGCGTTCACGGGGCTGCCCCTGTGGACGTGGACATGGACGTGATCACGGACCTGCTGGCAGACAGGAGCCTCCGAGAGCGTCCTGGGAGGGGCAGGCAGCTGAGGTTAGTGCCCGTGGGGGCGGTCGGGTCTGCCACCCAGGGGTGACCTCATGCTTTTAAGTCAAACAAAGTCATCGGACGTGAAAGTGAGCTTTAAGAAAGCATCCATTTCTGCTTGCCGCGCTCTTTGAGGGAGCGGACTCAGCGTTCTGTGTTGGCTGAGGGACATCCGTGAGCATGGAGACTGACGAGAGCTTCACGGGAGCAGGCGAAGGCCAGGCCAGGGCCGCGGTGCCGGGGACAGGGCTGGGGTGAGGGGCCTGTGGCTGTCCTACCAGGCAGGGTCGGGGTGCAGGGAGGGCAGGCCCACTCGCGCTGCCCTTGAGAGGAGAGCACCATCTGGGGAACTGCGGGGATGTGGGCACAGGGGGCCGGCACTGGCCTGTCTGGCCGCTCCCCGAGGAGGCGAAGGACTTGGGCTGGGCTAGGCCCTTCCTCCTGCTGCTCCTCGGCCTGCCTTGCAGCCGGAGAGAGGCCTCAGGCCGAGTCCAGGGGAGATGGCTCTGGAGGGCCCGGCCTGTTCCCAGGGGCGGGTGAGGCTGGCGGTGCCCGTGCTGCCCCGCATGCCTCTCCCGCACCCCCCGCCCAGCTCCCCGCACCGCTATGGGTCGGCCTCCCTGGGGGCGGGCGCTGCTTGGTCTCTCCGTGCTGAGGGTCACCTGCCAGCCCCCAGGCTGTGGGGAGCAGCCAGGCAGCAGGCGGATGCTGGCCCAGACCCTGGCCCATAAGGTAGGTCTTCAGTGCGGCTCCTCCCCTCCCTCCAGGCCGTGTCTGCACAGGAGGGGCTCCCAGGAGAACCCACCAGTCTCTCCTGAGCCCCTGTGGGGTCTGGGTAGTTCAAGGAGTGTGACCCTTGGTGGGGGGAACATGGGGGCGACCCTACCTTCCTGGAAGGCTCTGTGGGCCCCGCTGTGTGCCTGCGTCCACCAGGCCGGTGCAGGGTTTTTTGTTTTGGTTTTTGTTTTGTTCCTTCATTCAGTTCTTTCTTTTTTTAAAATTGAAGTATAGTTGATTTACAGTGTGCTGTTAGTTTCTGGTGTACAGCATAGTGATCCAGTCATACATATATATTCTTCTTCATTAGAGTTTATTACAAGCTATTGAATATAGTTATCTGTGCTGTACAGTAAGACCTTGTTGTTTATCTGTTTTACATATCGTAGTTTGTATCTGCTAATCCCAAATCCCAATTTTCCCTCCCTGCTTTTCCCCTTTGGTAACCAGAAGTTTGTTTTCTACTAAGTGAAGTAAATCAGACAGAGAAAGACAAATACCATATGATATCACTTCTATGTGGAATCTAAAAAAATGACACAAATGGAATTATTTACAAAACAGAAATAGACTCACAGACGTAGAAAACAAACTTAACTGCCCGGGTTTTGGCACTCAGCCCAGGCTGTGGGTCGAGACGAGTGTTGAGATTATCCAGGCACCGCTGCCGAGGTGAGCGGAGTAGCTCCCATCTGATTCACAGTCGACCTTGGACCAGTTCCCTCAGGTTGAATCCCAGCTTCACCCCATGTCTCCTGAGTGACCTTGACCTGGGGGCACCCTCCTGTGCCCAGAGTTCCCGACATGGCAGTGCCTCTGCAGGGGCTGGTGCGAGCATACAGGGGCTGCTACTCCCACAGCCAGGGCAACCTTGGCAGCTCCTAAGATTCCTTTTCTTAAGAAAAATTAAGGGAAATATTTAGTATGCAGATTTTATGTGCATTGAGTGAGTTGATGAGCATTAGAGCTTTAGACAAGTTTCCAGATGCCAGCTGGAGGTGTGTGTGTTGGTATCTTGTATGTAAAGTGAGACAGGAATGTGTGTGGGAATCCACGTGTGTCCCTCGCACACACACGCCTGCACGCACATGCAGGCACATCTACCCCGCCCCGATCCAGAGGGGCCCTTGCCCCGGGGCGTTCTGCCACCTCTGGGAGCACCCTATGCCTCCCCGCTTCAGGGGACCATCTTAATTACCCCTCTGTCTTCAAGGCCAAGTCTGATGCCAGCCCATCTTGCTGGGGTCTGGGCTGCTGTGGGACCCTGTCAAGCTGGAGGTGGCTGCCCTTGCGGCCAGGCATTTGTGCTCCAGGTGGACGAGCAGTGTGAGCCAATGGCCTCCGTGGGCAGGTGACTGCACATCGGTGACCACTGCAGGGTGGCTGGGGTGCCGTCGGGGAGGGCTGGGGAGCCAGGCTGAGGCCCAGCAGACCCTTCCAGCAGCGGCAGCCAGGTCCTCGGGTTAGCGTGAGCCCTTGGCGGGTGTAAAGCAGGGATCAGATGTGATCAGATGTTTTGTTTTAGAAAAATGATGTTCCTGAAATGAAGTTGGTAGAAACAACAGCTTAAAATATTAGAACAACACAGATGAACAGAGGGAAACGCTCAGGTTAAACCCAAGTCAGCAACTGCATGGAGGAGCTGTGTCCCAGCCACAGGCTCTGCAGAGGCCCTGGGCTCGGGGAGGCTTCTCGGTGTCTGCCATCCCAGGGCCCCAGGGACTCTCACTTCAGGGCTGGTCACCAGGGGCTCCCTCGCCTCCAGCCCAGACACCAGTTCAGCCGGGCATCGTGGGGACTCCCTGGGGGACACTGACCTTCTTCAGAGTGACCAGGATGATGCTTAAGGGTCAGAGAAAATGAAGCAAGTCGTCGGTCCTGAATCAGGGCAGGCGATTCTCCTCCCTCGCAGTCCTGAGTGGGGAAGGCTCGGCGGCGTTCAGTCTGGTCACTGTGCCAAGAGTAATGTTTTCAGCTGGGCGCTGCAGGGGGCCTCGCGGAGACTCTGCTGAGGCACAGGTCATGGGGAACGCTGTTGGGCAGAGGCTAGTTTGCCTTTTAAGTGTGGAAATGCCAAGGGCACCTTTAAGGGACTTTACCCCATTCCCTGCTCCTCGCGGTCCTGACACAGCCGCCCCCTCCCCCCGCCGTTGGAGGCCACCGCAGAGGCGCAGGGCCTCTAGCTGCCCCCAGGGCGCAGGGTCAGGCCACTGGAGTCACTAACGGCTCGTAGACTCAGTTTTCTTCTCCTCAGAAATCGCACTGTGTGCGGGAGGTTGCCTGGTGTCCCTCCAGGTTCCCGTGTGACTGCCTCTGGAGACTGGCCTTCGGAGAGGTCATTAGGGTTGAATGAGATCCTCAGGGTGGGGCCTTATGAGACCAGCAGGAGAACCCAGCACTTTCCCCAGCATGAGGACGGGGCCTCCCTGGGGACCCACCACGCCAGTGCCCTGGGCCCGGAAGTCCAGCCTCCAGAACAGGGAGAGACAGTGTCTGTCCTCAAAGCCGCCCCGTCTGTGGTGGAGTCACGGCTGCCCGAGGTGACCAGGACACCATGTTTCAGGTGTGTGCGTTGTGGGAGAGTGACCGGAGCTGCCCTGAGTGCAGGCCCCATGGTCACAGACCACTTGCTGGTCATCGGAAAGGCCAGAGGGACGGGCAGCTGACTCTTTATACCCTGAAGGCTGGGCTGTTGCCAGGGCTCTGCCAACCAGAGAGAGTCTCTCTGCCCTTCAGGCCTCAGGGCTCATGACCTTGGGGATTGTTTCGAGCTGGTTCTTCTTTTTTTTAACCACATGGGAAGGCCGCCACGCAATCCACCAGAAAAAGAGGAGTTCCCACTGCTGTGCGTCAGGCAGGTGTGCAAATGTGTAAACACACGTCCACCTGCCTACCCGTCATCTATCGTCTGTGCACTCACACACACGTGCATTCACGCTTGTACATGCAATGCAGTGCACACACACAGTCCTCTCTTCTGACCCTAAAAGCAGCTCTCAGGTGGTCATTTTTCTCCTTTTTCTTTATTGAGACATAATTTACATAATATAAAAATAACCATTTAAAAATGTACAGTTCAGTGGCACTGAGCACATGACAGTGTTGTGCAGCCACCATGTCTGTCTGGTTTCCAGACGTGGTCATCACCCCAAAATACAGCCCCGGCCTTATGAGGCAGGTGCCCCCAGCCTAGCCCGGCCCCCCCGCGTCTGCAGCCCCATTTGCCTGTTCTAGACGTTGCATACGAACAGACCCCGCAGCTTGTGGACCTTGTGTCTGGCTCTTTTACTTCGCACTTCTGGGGGTTATTCCACATTGTAGTGGGTTCCAGAACTTCATTCCTTGCAGGTGAAGAATGTCCCATCATGTGGATGGACCAGATGTGCTTCCCCCTCTCTGTCATGGACACGTGGCCTTTCCCTGCCGTTCGCGTGTGCGTGGTGCTGCCGTGAATACTCTTGTACCAGTTTTTGTTTGAACGCCAGTTTTCACTGCTTTGGGACATTTCCTAAGAGTGGACTTGGCGGGTCACGTGGTTGCTACATGTCCCTTTATGGAGGAACTGCCAGCCCGTTTTCCACGGCAGCCTCACCACTCTGCCTCCCTGGAGGGCACCCTCTTGGCCCCATTTTAGTAAACGAAGGACCCAGAGGAACGTGCTCGGGTGACAGAGGCAGGTCTGCGTTGGCTCACTGTATGGAGGACCTGGCCAGGCCCCTGCTCCTGCCCTGGACACGGTCAGTCCCCGGCCCGGCCCCCGCAAGTGGAGCAGTGACACGGGGCGCTGAAGGGGCTCGGGGAGGAGGGCTGTCGGGGCGGGAGGAGGGAAGGGCCTGCCGAGGGTTGAGGGTGAGAGGAGCCCCAGGGAGCGCAGATGAGCCGTCAGGGTTTGGGGTTTTGCGTGACTGTCTGAGGAGGTGCCTGTGCTCTCTGGTCCCGGCTGCTCCCCAGGCTGGCCAGAGCCACGGCCAGTGTCCTTGCCAGGGCATGCCAGCTTCTGTCTGTCGGGCCGCTCCCTGCACCCATGCTGGTGGAACTGCCTTCTCACCGTGTTCAGGGGGAGACCCCTGGGCCATGGCCCTGGCCGAGCCCTGCGGCCAGCGGCCTGTCCCCGGCCATTGCTCTCACCTGTCCCCCGGCCCGTTCCGCTCCTGTTCCGCAGCAGAGCGCCTCACCCCGATGGAGACTTCTGCAGTGGGAGCCTTCACGTTTGGAATGTGGTTACTGACTTCGCTTTTACTTACAACAAGTTGCTGAAGGCGGTTCAGTTTCGCGGTGACAGTCATTAGCAGGGCTCTTGTTACTTAGCATCAGACTGTGGGGCAGAGTCATGGATTCCGATGGGGCAAAGCAGGTACATTTGAAGGGAGATTTATTCACATTTTCTGGTATATCATTATCACCTTCTTGTGTGATAGTTTCCTGGTAATTCAACTTGATTTAGTGAAATATATCAACGTGCCTTTTCTTCCTAAGTTGTGGAGATTTAAATTTGTTCACAAAGGAAACAGTGAAGATGGCTCAGAACACTCCTATTTAATGGACACATTGCCTGAGAAGCTGGGAGTTTTACCTCCTGGGAACTTTCATCGCCTGCCCGGCGGACAGGAGCCGGTGGCAGTGCACCCGGAGGCCCTGAGCCAGACGTGGACCCTCTTCCTGCCGGTGTAGACAGACGTCTGGGGCCACCGCTGCGCCCTGGCCCGTGAGCGCAAACCCGCAGGGGGCAGATGTTGCGGGCTGTTCCGGCAGAGGGGCCGCAGCGGCACCCGGCTCTGGGTGAGGTCCTGCGGGCCTGCGGTCTCCACCCTCCTTCTTGGGGCCCTGTGGGTCCCGGGCCTGTGAGATGCTCTCCCCCGGGGCTCTCCTGCCTTTAGTCTGAGATTTAAATCCAGTGGGGAGGTGTTCCACCTGCTCCTCGGGTGGGGACCGGCCCTCTCACACCTGTGCCTGGAGCGCCTGCTCCCCGTGTGCAGGGCTGGCTGGGAGCCCTCCAGGGAGCCCTCGCTCCCTGTGGGCTGGTCACTCGAATCCTGTAACCTCCTGCCGGGGCGACTGTTGTATCTGCATCACCAGAGAGGGAACTGGCATTTGGATGATTTCAGCAGCTTCTGAAAATGCTGGAACACTCTAGTGCCCGAGGGGCGTGCAGGTGGGCCTGGCGCTGCCCGCCCCGCCCCCGGCTGCAGGGTCTCCTTCAGGCCCCAGCGCCCGACACTCTCGTGCAGGTTGCCCAGACCTCATCTAAAGCACCTGAAGTTCTGTCAGAACGTTGCTTCTCAGTGCTCTCGCTGTCCTTGCTTTTAGAAGGCCGCCGTGAGCTCCTTAAATCTCTTGTTCCATCAGTTTTGTGTTCGTTCTCTCTGAAAGCACATGGCGGGCTGCTGACTGAAACCCCTTGTGTTTCCTTTTCCACACGACTCTGAGCATGTGTTCATCCTCTCCCTCCTGCTGGGCCTTTGTGTTTTCTTTGCATGGCAGAATGTTTTCCATGCCTTCTGTGTCTCTGTTTGCTTGTCCCTGAAGGGGACGTCAGTCAGTCCTGCCTTACCTGCGCCCCAGAGTGTGTGGACATGTTCTGCAAGCCCTTCCTCTGTCGCCTGGGTCCTCTCTTAGGTCCTTGGACTTTGAGCTGGGTGACAGTCCCGTCGGCTAGGCCTCACATGAATTTGGGAGCCAGCAGTCCATAGGCTGTCGGGGGAGGCTCCGTGGCCCCACATTTCTCTGAGGCCAGTGTCTCCTCCCCCTGGCCCCCATGCCCACACTGTTTCCGGAAGGACTTCAGAGGGGCCTCAGAACTCCAGCCCCCATGCTGTCACCTGAGAGCTGGCCGAAGGGCCTCCACGGGTGTGGTCCTGAGTGTTTGTTGTCCTGATTTCTTTGCTGGTCTCATTAGGAATCTGGGAGTGGGAGTGAACGGTGTGGCCGGCCACAGCCTCCCCCGGACCCAGTCCCCCCTCATGTTCAGCTGGGCTTTGCATCGCTGCTCTCATTGTCTGGAACCATGCTTTGGCTTTTGTAACATCACACTTTTCCCATGTTCATGCTCAGCGGATGATCCCGTTTGAGGCCAGGTGGACGGGCTAACCAGTCATTCCACACAGGGTCCCCCAGGTGACGTGTTCAGTGACCTCACTGACTTTTATTTGAAGCACGCGGCGGGGCGGGTGTTCACTAAAGACGCCGAGAGCTGGGCTGCCTGTGACTCACCGTGGAGGCTGGTGGGTGGCGGGAGCGCGACAGGTGTGCGCACGTCCTGAGCCGCGTGTTGTCCCAAGCCGGGGTGGTGCAGTGTCACTGGGCAGTGAGGCTGTGAGAACAGCACTGTGGTGCAGCACCCCTGCCCTGCTGCTGCCGGGAGAGGCCGCCTCACCAGGTCCCATGACGCCTTCTTGTCCACGAGCCCCGAGCTTGTGGCCCTGACCCTGGAGAGAGTGGCACGGAGGGTGGGGGGGCAGGCCTGAGATTGGGGAGCTGTGTCACAATGTGTCTCTGGGGCTGCATGTGGCATCCCCAGAACCCGGGGTGGGGGCTGAGGGTTCCAGGGTGGGCTCAGGAGGGAAAGCTCTGTGGGGATCTCAGCAACAGATCCTGAGAGGCTCTGTCAGCTGGGCCCCAGGGGCCGGGTGGATGGCCCCCCACCAGAAATGATATAGGAACATGGCCAAGTGTCGGGGGGCCCAGGGGACGCTCCAGATTGCATTCAGTTCCGAGGTCCTGGAATCACAGGAGATATATTTTAGATGGCAGATTCAGCTATATTCATGTCACCAGACCGGAGACCTGGGCAGGTTGCCCCCGAATCCCCATCCTACCCTTCCCTTGGCTTCATAGCAGGCTTGGACACTTTTGTTTAAGGAATGGTTTTTTTTTTTTTTTAAGATCTGCATTAGTTTCCAAATATTAGCTAAATCAAGACAGATGCAAACCCTAGATATTGGAGCAACCAAGCCTTCCTCTAGGCCAAAATGACCTGATTTTCTTATTTTTTCTAGATATGGAAAAGATCATATTTTCCCTTACATTCCTTTGGGATACACAGTTTTCCCAGTGAATTTCTGCTTTTGTCTGACACCCATCACCCATGCCCTGAAAACCTTGTGCTTCCTCATCTCTGTTTTCCCAGAAGTTGCTGCTGAAGACAGAGCAGGGGTCCTCTGCTAACTTCACCTCATAGAGGTGAACCCCTGGGAGTTAAAAACACTCCCTCTCCCTCTAAGCTTCTTATCTGGGACCAGCTGTGCAGGAGATGGAGCGATGGGGGTGGCGTCGTTGGGAAGAGGGTTTAATTACCAGCAGGCTCGCAGCTGAAGTGCGCGCAGAACATCTGTGGCGGAGCCGGTCTGAGCTGTGACATACGTCCGAGTGACTTCAGATCACACCACGTGTGCTCTCCGACCGCGGCGGAAGCACTTGAGAAATCAGGAATAGGATGGGGTCTGGAAATGCTCAAATACCTGCATGTTAGACAGCACACTTCTAAACAACCCCTGTGTCAAGAAGAGACCCCCAGAGAAATGAGTGCCTGGGGATGAGGACACAACATATCCCGATATTTGGGGAGCAGCTAAAGCAGCGCTTAAAGGAAACTTCAAGTACTGAAGACTGACCAGTAATGAATAGTCTCAAGTTAGCGTCTTGAGATTCCCCCTTAAAGAACCAGAAGAACATCAAATTAAAGTAAGCCGAATAAGGGAAATAGTAAGAATCAAAACAGAAATTAATGGAGCATAAGCCAGAAACAACAATAGAGAAAATCAGTGAAAGCAAATGGTGGTTCTTTGTGAAAATCAACTTAACCTCTGGCCAGACGTAGGAAAAAGTGGATATACCGTGGTCAACTCTATGCCAACACATTAAATCACTTAGATAAAATGTACACAGGTTTTGAAAGACAATACCAAAGCTAACTCAAGTAGAGGCTATTTACCCTAATTCTCCTATATGTATTTAAAAATTAAATTTTTATTGTAAATCTCTGCCCAGGAAAAGCCCCAAGCCCAAACGGCTTTACTAGTGCATTTTTATCAAATATTTAAGGAAGAAATAGTGCTAAGTGTGCTTTCTCTTCCAGAAGATCGAAAAGGAGGGAATAGAAGGATCATTCCGATTCCTTCTATGATCATCAGAATGATCCTAAATCATTCTGAGTCCAGTATTGCGCTGATCGTTAAACTGTTACCAAGTCCAAACTCGTTCTGCTCACCGCATGACAGACCAATAAATCGGGAGACAAGTTGTTGGGGCAAGGAGCGGCGACTTTATTTGGAAAGCCGGCAGACTGAGAGGATGGCAGACTAATGCCTTGGAGAACCATCCTCCCCATGTCAGAATACAGGCTCCTTTTATACAGAAACGGAGGAGCGGGTGTGGTTGGTTGTTGCAGACTTCTTGGTGTAGGAGTTCTTTGTTCTTGCAGCCGTCCATGTGGGTCAGGTCATGGTGCTCCTGCAAAACCTCCAACAAAACAAATGTTATTCTCTATTCTGAAACTTGTTATCTTTATGTGAGTGCAGAGCTAGCAAGACTAAGCCTAGAAAACAGGACACACGGTTAAAGCCCAAGGAACAGATCTCATATGGAGTCAGATTTGTTCTTGTCTATTACAAAACCAGGCAAAGGCATTAGAAGAGAGGCTGGAGGCAAAATTGGAGGCAAAAATTCCTCATGAACATACATGGACAAAATTTCAGCAAATTGAATGCAGTGTATTGTAAAAGTAATTGAGGTTTATTCCAGAAATTCAGAGTACCTTTTGTGTTCTAAAAGTAATTGACATAACTCATCATATTAACAGAGTAAAAGCAAAAAACAGTGTCCTCTCAGTATATGCGGTACAAGTGTTTCATAACATTCAGCACCCATTCTGGATAAAACCTTTCAGGACACTAGTAGCAGGGACGCTTCCAATGAAGGACATCTGTGACAGAGCCAGAGCTGGCACTGTGGTCGTCAAGGCGAGACCCTGGGCATCCCCACAGGCAAGAGTGCAGCAAGGACACGTGCTCTCACCTCTCCTGCTAAACTCTTTCCAGAGGTTCTAGCAAGTTCACTGAGAAATAAAAGGCGTTGAAAGTGGAAAGAAGTAAAACGATCTGTACTCTCAGCCAGCGTGTCTGTCTGTGTAAGACACCCTACAGCATCGAAAAGGGGCTTCAGGAAGAACTGAGCTCAGTGAGGTGACAGGATACAGGGTATGAAAATCAGCTGTATTTCTCTATTCTGTCAACCAATGATTAGAAATGGAAAAAATGCTATTTTCAATAGCAAAACATTGCTGAAAGGAATTGTTGGGTGGAGAGATACACCGCCGCTCGTGGTTCTGAAGACTCAGTCTGGTTAAGATGTTAGATCTCCACAAGTTGGTCCATGGATTCAGTGGACTCTCAAGCAGAATTCCAACTGGGTGTTTTGGTAGAAATTTGACGACTTATTACTTGGTTTCATGGTTTATTATAAGCTACAGTAATTAAGACAATGTGGTATTGGTGTTAAGACAGACAAGCAGATCAGTGGATTGGAACAGAGAGTTCAGAAATAGACTTACACAGGGGTGGTCAGTTAGTTTTCAACAACAGTGCTAAGGCACAACTTAGTGGGAAAAGGGCTAGTTTTTTTGAAAACATGATGCTGGAATAATTATACATTCAGATGCAAGAAAAAAGACCTTTGATTCATATCTCCCATCATGTATAAAAATTAAAGTAGATCAGAAGTCTAAAATTCAACTCTATGAAATGTCAAGGACAATACGGGAGATATTTTTTGTGACCTTGCATTAGGCAAAGTTTTCTTAGTTATAACATTAAAAGCGTTTCCATAAACAAGTTCCTAACTTGGAATTAAGTGAAACATTTTCAAAATTTTCTGCTCTCCAAAAGACATTGTTAAGAGAATGGAAAGACAAGTCACAGACTGCGAGAAAACATTTGCAAATCTCACGTATCTGGAAAGTGTAAGAGACTCCTAGAATGTAATACTGAGGGAAAAAAAAATCTGATTACAAGTGACCAAAAGTCCACTTCGCCAAAGAAAATATGTGGATGGCAGATAAGTACATGAACAGAAGTCCAGCATCGTTGCTCATTAGCATATGCAAATTCAGTCCACGGTGAGCTACCACCTGGTATGACCCCGCATGCTGGGCATTGGCAAAGTTGGAGAACATCTCATACTGCTTGTGAGAATGTAAGATAGCACATTTACTTTGGAAAGCATTTTGGCAATTAAGCCAAAAAGCTAATTCAATATACGTCCACTAGCCATTCCACTATTAAGTGTCTACCCAGGAGTGATGAAAGCATGTGTCCATACAAAGCTCTGAACAGGAACATTGCAGAAATTTGTCTTTAATAGCTAAAATAATAAAATACTGGAAACGTCCATCCATCAATGAATGAATACGCAGTGACACTGGTATATGATCACACAGTGACATTGGGACTGGCAAAAGAATTATGCTAAGTAAAAGTAGTCAGACCAGTGGGAATGCAGTTTGGTGCAGTCACTGTGGAAAACAGTATGGAGATTCCTCAGAAGACTAGGAATAGACCTACCATATGACCCAGGAATCCCGCTCCTGGGCATGTATCCAGAAGGAACCCAACTTCAAAAAGACACTTGCACTCCAATGGTCATAGCAGCACTATTTACAATAGCCAAGACATGGAAACAGCCTAAATGTCCATCAACAGATGACTGGATAAAGAAGCTGTGGTGTATTTATACAATGGAATACTATTCAGCCATAAAAATGACATTACGCCATTTGCAGCAACATGGTTGTCCCTGGAGAACGTCATTCTAAGTGAAGTAAGCCAGAAAGAGAAAGAAAAATACCATATGAGATCGCTCATACGTGGAATCTAAAAAAAAGAATATAAATACGAATAACCTTGAATAGGTGATTTTATTCTCTCTGGACCTCTGTCTTCGCACCTCCAAATAAGAAGTTCAGATTAACTGATGCATGCTCAAAGATCTCTTCCAGTTTTAAAATTCTCTGAGTTTATGATTCTGTAGACTGTTTCTTAATGGCTCACTTTCAGAAATAAGAAGATGGGCTTGTGGACAAGTCTTTTGGCCTGAGTGACTGGAAGGTGTTTAAAGGTTTCCTTGCTCCTTATCCTTGCCAGCACTTGGCAGGGTGTTGCCAGACTGTTTTATTTTAGGCAGTGTGGGAGCACGTGTTTATTTACACCTATTTTTGGTTTTAATTTGCATCTCTGATTACTGTGAGACTGGGTACCTCTTCATGTGCTGACTGGCCGTTCGGACCTCTTCTTTTGTGAAGTGCTTTTCTCCTTTCACCCATCTTTCTGTGTATGTCGACATTTGTAAGGGAGAGCTGTCAGGCTGGCCCCAGATGTCTCCACAGCAATTTTCATGCTAGATAAAAGGGTAGCAAAGTGCACAAAAGCTTTAGGAAAGAAAGAAATTTCTCAATAGTCCACTTTCAAATGTGAGGACCCGGGGAAGATGATGCTTACGGGCCGTCGGTGGAAGAGCTCCTTGAAGTGGAGCGAGCGCCTGGAGTGCCACAGGGTGAGGGTGGCGGGTCAGAGAGAGGCTGGCGGGGACCCTCATGCACAGTGCTCAGGGGGCATGGAGAGCAGGACTCCCGTGTTGCAGACTTTCCAGGGGCAGCAGCGGGACTCACAGCAGCTGGGGGCAGAGGGTGAGCACCCCGAGGGGCAGAGGGCTGCCAGCAGCACGCTTCCTGCTCCTCAATGCGGAGGAATTTGGGAACATTGCTCAGAGACTAACAGCAGAAGAGCCAGAAATAGCTAGACAGGGACTCGCTATGGGCGGTGGGGTGTAAATGTGGTCCCTCCTGAGTCATCCGCGGTGAGTCATCACCCGTTCTGCTCTGGGGACAGAGGCTGCGAGCAGGCCTCCCCGCCCCCCCCACAAAGGACAGATGGTCAGGAGACATAAAGAAGAGAAGAGCTCAGCCGATGATGTTCGCAGTTTTAAAGCCTCAAACAGTGAAGCTGATGGGGTGACATTTCCGTCTCTCAGTTTGTCAGAGGTCAGAGCATCCGAGAGGGAATTGTGCAGGCAGTGGCCGGAGAGAGAGCCCTGTGAATCTGAGGGGGTGGAGTTTGCAGAGCGCTGTGTGGGGAAGAGTTTGGTTAATTTCTCTGAGATTGAAGGTGTTCAGTGTTGCCCATCGTCTGCCGAGGTGCCTCTGAGTGTGAGTTCGAGCGGCTTCAAACAGAGATTCACTCAGAGTTCTCAGGTGTATTGATGGGAGAGAAGGCCACACCTGCTGCGGACCGAGACCACGTTTTCCTTCCTCATGCAACAGAACCTCCGTGGTGGGCCTCGGGGGCTGCTGACAGTAACCGTGGGCTCAGAAAGAGTATGAGAGAGCCTTATTTTTCACCGTTTGCTTAAGTTTTTACTCGTTATACCTAAGTATAGTTTTAAAAAAGTTTTTACTGAAGTGTAGTTGATTTACAATGTCAGTTTCGGGTGTACAGCAAAGGGATTCAGTTATACATACACACACATAGATACTTTTTCTTTTCCATTACGTGTTATGACAGGAAATTGAATATAGCTCCCTGTGCTCTAGAGTAGGTCCTTGTTTATCTATTTTGCCGATAGTTGTGTGTGTCTGTTAATCCCCAATCCCTAATTTATCCCTCTGTACTTTTGAAGAGTTATGAAAACCGCCTAAGACCAAGAAGAGTTTTAATAATTACTGTTAATAAAAGAATTTGCTATGGAGCCAAACTCGGGTCCACTTGCCCCCGTGCAGTGAAGCCAACCTACCGATCCCAGGTGGTGGTGGAGGAAAGCACAGTGTTTACTGCAGGCGCCCAGCGAGGAGAATGGGCAGCTAGTGCTCAAAAGGCCCGAACTCCCGAAGGCTTTCAGGGGGAGGTTTTTAAAGACAGGGTGGGGGTGGGGTGGGGCGGCTATGGTGCATGATCAGCTCGTGGACATCCTTCTGACTGGCGGGTGGTGAGGTCCTCAGGAGTCAGCATCATCCCCCTTCTGGGTCCAGCTGGTCTGGGGTCTGCGTGCCGGGGGGCAGCGTGCAGTCAGCTTCCTCCACCTGGCAGGGGCTTCAGTAGCTGCAAAACAGCCCGAAGGAGGTCATGGCTCAGAATATTCTCTCTAGCCCTGGAGGAGGAACTGAAGTCCTTGACTTTGTCTGATGGTTAAACTCTTGGTATCTTGTCTTGCTTGATGGTTTTCCTTTCTGCATTTTCTCACTTCTCTGATTAAGTGTATTCTTTGATGCTCAGGAAATCCTCGGAGACTAAAGGTTTTCTACAGACAAGAGGTGGGCAGAGGACATGAGGGAGGGTCTGTCCTGGGAAGGCCTCACAGGGTCCTGTTTGGTTACAGACCTACACACATTGCCAGATCAAGCTCATCGCATGCTGATATTACGTATTACTTAGTAACTGAAACCTGAAACATGACGTGGCATGTATTTCTGTGATAGCAATTGCTGACGGATGCAAACCGAGTTTCCAGTGTACAGGGTGCTCTGTGGACCCCACGAGTGAGAGAGACCTCGTGGTGCTGAGTTCATCGGGTAACGTGACGCTTTTCCCTTGCTTTTTGGTAGATGGCCAGCGTCCTCACCCTCGGGGGAAGCAGGTGGGCTGGCAGTACAGGCGTCCCCAGGCCGGGAGAAGGAGACAGTCCCAGGTACTCTCGTCCACCCCTGCTGGTGATCTCCCCGCCCGGCCCCATCCTGTTCCGACAGTGACTCACCTGTGCCCCTGCCTCTCCCGGCCTGCCTTGCCACCTGTGCCCTGCCTGCGCCCAACCTCAGTGCCTGTCAGTTGCCCCACCTCAGCCTGGAGCTCCACCCTCCCTGCTCCCACCCGACTCGGGCCAGTCCTCACTTCTGGTTGTCCCTCTGCTTGAACACTTCTTTGAAGGTTCCTAACCCTGAATTGCACCCCGACTCCCATTAACTTCGCTCAGCCGCCGGGTGCGTGGAGAAGGCCCCCAACAGGGCCGAGCCGCCACCTGCTGCTGTCCTCTGCCGCTCAGATGCAGACCCGCTTCTTGTCTGCTCGTTTCCTCTAACAGGTTGATTTTTAGTGGGAGGAGAAGGAACGGCCTTCTTGCAGCAGAACAGTCTGGAGTGTGGCGACTGTCACTCTTCGTCCACGCAGAAAATTAACTCTTTTTCTGGCCGTGGGCGCGTCTCTTCACGTTAGAAACGTAGCAGAGGCGATGAGCAGCTTCAGGATCAGAACTGACTTTAGGAATGACGTTTAATAAGGCCAGAAGGGTCGCTATCCCAGAGTCGACAGAGTCCCTTAGCAGACAGACCAAACTGTGCTCTGCGCCAGGTCTGGTTCTGGGCTGGGTCAGATCCACCAGCAACACAGGGACAGGCTCTGTCCCCAGAGACACATCAGAGGTAGACGGCGCGCTGAGTCCGCAGGTGATGGGCTCAGAGAGGGGAGGGCAGAGCAGGAGCGAGGGGGTGCGTGTGTGCATGTGTGTGCGTGTGCCTGTTCGTGCATCTGCGTGTGTACGTGAATGTGTACATGGTGGAGCGGGCTGGGAGGGCTACGGACGGGAGTCCAGGCTGAGGGGCGGGGAGGACAGCATGTCCCCAGCGCTCGAGTTGGGGTCGGAGTGGCTGGCCTTGGACACGTAAAGGTGAGACACAGGGACATGCGGGCAGCTGTAGAGGACACAGCTGGACAGGTGGGACTGGGGCCCGGGAGAGAGGGCCCACTGGACGTGTGGACTTGTGCCAGTTTCACGCAGGGAGCACGGGTGCCACCAAGGGGGCGACAGTGAGAGGAGAGAAGCAGGGACGGGCCGGCAGGAATGCATGTCGTGGTGGGGTCTGAGCTGGAGGACAGCCTTGTGGGCAGGCTGACTCCATCTCACTGTCATGGGAGGGGGAGAGCTGGGCTTCCTGTGGGTCATCGGTGGTGGGTGTATGTGGGAGAGGGAGCAGGGGCCAGGCAGGGGCAGTGAAGCCGGGGCTTTGACAAGTGAGCCTCAGAGGGAGGAGGGTCTGAGGGGAAGGGCTGGGGGTCGCGGGGGGCGGGTTACTGATGAGCGGAAACAGCCCTGGTTTCTGTGTTGGGAGGCAGGCGACTGGTTGGCCTTGGGGTGGACGAGCTGAGACGGTGGGTTGTCCCAGGAGGCTGTGGGTGGGGACCAGGAGTTTGAAGACAGAAGTCGATGTGAAATGTATGTTGTCCTCATAAACTGTGTTCAGCCGTTTTTGACACATGGTCAAAGATAATTTCATATGGTTTAACTTAGAGTTGAACTTCTCATAGCTTGTAAGATTTGTGCAGGAATATTTGGGAGACCGGGAGCCTGGCTGAGCTGGGAAGAGCAGCGTGAGGGCTGGTGTCGTGTGGCCTGCTCGCTGTCTGTGGGGGAGTGGAAGCGGCTTGTGTGGCCCTCGTGCTGTGCAGCTCCCTGGGAGAGGTGTGCAGTCGAAGGGCTGTGGCTTTTCCGAGCACGGCCGAGGCAGCAAGTGAGGACAGAGGGAGCAGAGCACAGTGGAGAGGGCGGTGATGGTGACTCTGAAGAGGAGCGGGGACTGGCAGGCTTCCTGGAGGAGGGACCGTGGCCGGGGACACGGCAGACGGCAGGGCTGATGACACTCTCTTCAAGGTGGGAGCAGCTGTGAGCGAATCTCTATCAAAGCAGAATACAACTTAGAAAATATTTAAAAATACAACTGCCTTTTCAAGTTAAAGAACAATACTTGGTTTCCATGGTAACTGCCACCCGTTTAACTAGGGCAAGTGTTATGTGGTGACACAGGGTAATTACAGACAACAGGGAAATTGCAGGGTAAGTCTTAAATAAATACAGAGTGGCTGCGTGGTTAGGTTCTGCTCCTGGGAGCAGGAGGTGAGGGTTTCCGGCCGTCTGCTGCAGAGCCATGCCCTCCTCCCCTCAGGCAAGGTGTCCCCAAGCCCTGGGGCCTGCGCCTCTGCGGGGGCCTCTCCCGGCCGGGCTGGGAGCCAGCGGAGGCCGCGCGTGGGCCCCAGGCCCTGGCTGTAGAGACTGATTTATCAGCCAGAGCTTAAGGAGGAGGTTTCTGTCCGTCAGCTGGCTATGGAGGAGACCCTACATGGGGGAGAGAAAGACCGTCAGGTCCGTCCACAAACCAGCCTCCTGCAGATCGGACAGGGTGGTTACCTGAGAACACTCATCTGCTGTCACCTGTACCGGAAGGTCCCCAAAGACGGAAGCTTTAAGAAAGCAGCCATGGTGGACATTCACGACGTCCGAGGAGACGGGAGTGACTGCGGTCAGAGGACCAGGCCTTTGGTTAATGTTAAGAGAGAGACTCACATAATGCTTATGGAGTTGCAGTACTGCAGAAGACACACAAGGCAGGCTTCTGTGGATACGTGTGAGAATTCGGACACTCAGCTCAGAGCCAGGATCCCCGGCAAGCAAGCCAGGGTTCTCAAAAGCAGAAGTGGGGGTGGAGCCAAGAGCTGCACTCGAGGAGAACCGAACAGCAGGAGGGAGAGGTGCCGAGTGCAACCACAGGGTTAGCACCGCGAGGGAGGAGCAGGCCCAACAGAGGACACTGCGTCTTCAAAAGCAGCAACCAAGGGCTGTGGGGAAAAGTGACCAGAACGAAGCAATCAGGGTGGCTTAAACTGCAGAACAGCCAGAAATGAAGACGGAATCTGATTGAACAAATGAACCAAGGATTATTCTAGAATGCAGGCCTACGGGGCCCTGAGCTGTTCCAGAACGCAGGTCTCAGGGACAGAGAAGTGGGGCGGGTAAGAGAAAAGGGTGAGACCAAAGCAAGTTTGAAGAGCACCATTGTCTGTTGGGGGGTCTGAGAAGCAGAGCAGAGGGGCTGGAGGGACAGTGCACACCCTGGAGGGACCTTCTCAGAGCAAAGAGCAGAGGGGCTGGAGGGACAGTGCACACCCTGGAGGGACCTTCTCAGAGCGCAGAGCAGAGGGGCTGGAGGGACAGTGCACACCCTGGAGGGACCTTCTCAGAGCGCAGAGCAGAGGGGCTGGAGGGACAGTGCACACCCTGGAGGGACCTTCTCAGAGCGCAGAGCGTGTTGGGGGTTGAAGGTTGAGCAAGGGGGGTGAGAAACCACGACGGCCGGGACCACGCTGGGAAGCACCCGAGAGAACCCGTGAAGTGGTCAGCAGGAGGGACAGGGGTCTGGATGTCAGCTGATAACAAATTTCTCCTGACAAATGCGTATTTTAGAATTACCTGAACCAGTATCTTCCAAGTGCTTGGGGGGAAATGATTCCAACGTGGAATTTGAGACACAGCCAGAATTCAAATCCAAGGGCAAAGGCCAGGTGCTTTCAGACAATAGAGGACTCACCCCGAAGACTCCGGCGAAATGAAGACAGAGCCATCGGCACAGGAGGGCGTGTCTAGGTCCACTGATGACAGCGGGAAGCACCGGTAGAGCGTGTCGCTGGCTCTGATTAATTGCTGCTGCGTTCGGTGTGCAAATTAAAGTAACAGTTGAAAACATCTTATGTATACGATTGACATAGTGATGAGGGGGAGAACGACAGCTCCTTCTTCTGGGGGATATGTAGGTGCCGCTTGAGCCCGTAGTGCATAAATGTGCATTTAAACACATTAACCGTTTACAAGGAGCCACCAGTCACAGGCACAGATTGCACAGCCTCAGATCTTGTAGAGGAAAAACTCTGGAACAAAGAAAGTCTGATTAAGTCATCAAAGGGTACAATAGAAGGAAAAAATTAGAAATCAAAGAAAATGTGTAAAGCAAGACATCACATCATGTAGGGATTAGTTCAAATGTACGTGAAATTTCTCTATAAAGAGGCAAAACTCGATTGTCTTCAGAATGACACAGAAACAGAAAACGCATTAATGGGAAGGACACTAAGGAAACGCGAACCACAGGGCAGCAGCCTCGCAGCGTTGTTTTCAAGGAAAAGATAAAAAGCACTAAATGGGACAAAGGCACTTCGTTTTGTAGGTCACGTGCCTCTGAGAAGACATGACATTTGTGGACTTCCACGTTGAGTTACACAGGAAGGAAAAGCTTCTACGGGCAGGAAACAGGGAGACCCAGCATCCTAATGGGAAACTTTAAGTGAAAAATCAGGACGACTGAATTCTCTTGCTTGTGAAGAATCTGAGTAGCATTCTTAACAAACTCTGTGACAGGTGCAGAATGTGCTCTCCTACTTTCCTTCTTTCCTTCCCTCCTTCCTTTCTTTTTTTCAAATGCACCAGGATCACTCAGATATATTTACCATGTGTTTGATTTTAAAGAAAATCTAATTTTTCAACGGTAGAAGTCATTAAGTACAATAAAGATGGAAGTCAACCACAAGATGTAACCGAAATAACCCAGACTTATCCCTGGAGATTTGGAGATGCTTTTACATAAAAAGAATAAACTGTATAAAAAATAATGAAAATGAGGTAACATGGCACATCAAAACATGGGCGAGGCCGTCAAACAACTCTCGGGAAAATGCTGGAAAACCGGAAACACTTAAAATAAGTGGAGCAACCCTATAGAGAAAGATTTACAAAATGGTTCAAGACACAGTATGAAAAATGAATGAAGGTGACGGCAGAGATGAACACAGCAGAACACAAAAACTTGGTGTCGGTGCAATAATTTCTGGCAAAGGACTGTAAAATACTCAAACAACTTTGCTCAAGGAGGGAAAGGCGAAATGGTAGAACTCGGGTAACAGAAGTAGCTGGAGCTACAGATGTGGGACTGTTTGCAGCCCCATGCAAAGGAAGTGGGAAATCTGGGGGAGATGAATAATCTGCTAGACAAATGGAAATTGACAGAATTGCCTCGACGTGACGTGGAAAGTCTGGATCAACATGGAAAGGGCTGAGACGGGGCTCGGGGGTCTGCACTCCCCTGCCATGGTGGCTGCTTCTCTACCGGCACCTTCCAGCACATCCCAAAGAAAATATAGTTTTTAAGGTAGGCAGACTGTTTTAGGGAACAGAAAGAAGCCAGAGTTCCCCAATCATTTTATGAGGTCAGCAGCATGATGATGTAAAAATCATGCAGGTACTATTAAAATAGCCTACAAGTAACTTTGCCTTCTGGGGACAGAGGTGCGAACCCTAAACCGCACGCTGGCAGACTGAACCCAGCAGCGCGTTCAGCACTAAACACGCTTGTCGGCTCAGCGGAGTTCTGCGGAGCTGCGGTTGGGAGAGGTGCCAGGCCCCGCCTCCCGCCTTGTCTCCGCTCGCTCGTGCCTGTGTGTCTGGTCTTGGCGCGTCCTCCCTGTGCCTCGCCCTTCCTGAGTCTCTCTCGGTGCTTTATTTTCTTTCTGACTTTCCACAAGGTTCACTTTCATCCATTTCCCCTTGTGTTTCTTCAGTCTTGTTGTGTCTTCTAACTTCATCTTGATTTTTTTGGCATATTTTTCTTTCATTCCCTATTCTTTCCTGAGCTATGTGACTTAATTTTTGAGTTCTCTGATTCTGATTTATATGTTTCATCTCTTGCATCATTATCTTAATGCCTTTAATCAGTTTAAAGATACTGGATGAGAGTCTTTCCATTGTGTCAGCCTGGCTCTGCGGTGCCGGGTGTGTGCTTGTTGTCGGTAAGGGTGTTACTTTGTTTCTTGCTTTCTTTTGCCTTGTGTGGATTTGGCTTCACGTGAAATTCGTTTTCCTGACCTTCGTAGAAGGGAGGTGTTACTTCCAGTAGCATTCCTAATTTCACGGCTCTAGAGCGCCCTCTGCTGCCACTTTTATGAAGGTAGACTTCGAGGGCTCACGCAGTTCGGGTCTGTCTGTGGCGGGGCTGGTGAGTGGGTGGCCAGGGAGTTAGGTGCGAAGTGCTCTGGTTTCGATCAGTGTACTTTGTCTACCAGGTGTCCTTGCTTTTGGAAAGCCCACTCTGAAGTACTGGGGGTCGAGGAGTGCATCTGCTGACCTCGCTCAGATGGTGTGGACCGGCAGGGACAGTGGGCACGTGCAGGACGGAGTCAGGCCCAAAGGGGACCCGCTGGCGGGCGGGAAGGCCGTGAGTGCCTCGTAGCGCCCCTGCAGCTTCCCTCGGGGTGCGCGTCACGTCACAAGGAAGGCTGTTGAATAAATGAGTAAAAGTGGAAAGCACCGACAGGTGCCCCGTGAGACTTTGGGAGGCGGTGACGTGAGGGGCCGGGGTGGGGGTCCTGGACGAGCCCGGCAGGCGGTGGCGGGGCTGCTGGGGCCGCGGGGCTGGAGCCGGGCTGTCTGCTTTCGTTCCTCAGCACTGTTCCCACACTGGGGTTTTAATTAAAACAAAATAAGTGCCTCAGCGTGTAACTTAAAAGCTCCAGCGAGATGAGGCCGGCAGCCTCTCGAGGGGACGTCGGGGTTGGGAGCCTGGGAGGCTGGGAGCGCCTTGGTCTCCGCGGCCCGTCACCAGCTTGCTTTCCACAGAGGGTGAACTGGCCCAGGTCCTACGCAGTCCTCTGGACTCAGGGTGCACGGCCAGAGGGAGTTTCCGAGTGTGGTCGAAGCAGCACTGAGCGCGGGCCAGCAGGGAGGCCAGAGGGCTGGCAGCACAGACGGAGGGGCTCGGGTGGGCCCCGGGCTGGGCTCTCAGCTGCTACTCTGCAGGGCTTCCTGCTCTCGTCTGAGCCCAGCCCGACGTCCCTGGCAGGCCCCACCTCATGGCTGCGGAGAGCAGGAGGCAGCAGCTGGCCTGCAGGCTCTGACCCCCATGGACCAGGCCTCTGCGTAGGGGAGAGACTTCTTTTGTGGCAAAGGAACGCACCCCCCCAACCCCTGCGAGGAAGCCAAGACTTCAAGGCCCGAGGGTGAGGAGGTGACCCCCCGGCACCTCTGTGGCCCTGTGCACATTTTGTGCATCTTGAGATGTGGGCTGATGGTGACCTCGAGGCCCCTCTGGGCCACCCTCACAGCCAGCCCTGGCCGCCTCCTGTCCTCGCTGTCTGTCTGTCTGTGCTCTCCCGCCTGCCCTCAGCTCTCTGCCCTGTGCCTCTGGGTCCGGCACCTGCGGTACCACACACACCTTCCAAGTGGTTCTGCCCTGATCCCTCTGTCCCCACCACTGGTCCTGCATCCTTCTGGAGGCTGAGGTCCAGGCCCACCCATCCTCGTCTCCATGCCCACTCCCCTGACCTGGAAGGTCTCTGCCCACAACGGCCTTGCCCTCCTCACCGCTGGTCTTGGTCACGACCACCCGCAGAAGCCTCATCCCAGATCTGGCTCTGCTGGAGGAGAGTGGTCCTGCTGGGGGGACTGGCAGGTGGAGCGAAGGCTGCCCCGCTGGCGGGTGTTGCGGGCTGGCCCTGCTGCTGGCTGCCTGGCCCCCATGTGAAGGGAGCGGGGGCAGGGCTGACCCAGGGGGATCACGTACGCCCCTCTCCACACAGCTCCACTGGAGGCGACCCACACCCGCACCTCTGGGTGTCACCACATCTTCGCCACTGTGGAGCCGAGGCACCCACATGTTACAGACGCTCCCTGCTGCGTGCTTCCTTCTGGTTCTCGACCTGGGCTGTGGGCTCCTCTGGAGGGATTCCCGAGGGACATCGGATGCTTTCAGGCCCATCACTGTGTCTGTGTCTGTGTCTGCAGAGCAAGAGTTTGTCTCGGGCGACAAGACAAGGTGCAGCAGGCCAGCGGGCGTCAGCAGCACAGTAATGGGGATTCGAAGCCACACGGCTCTTCTTCGCCATCTACTAAAGTTTAAAATAATCACAGTATAAAAACGATCACATTTGTAACTGGCGCACATCCCTCCAACACCTCTGTGACCGTGACTGAGCTGGTCAGCTGTCCTGTGGTGCTGAAGTTCCCTCCTCTAGCTCTCAGGGGCCCCTCCTTTCCCTCGAGAGGCATTGCCATGATCTGGCCGTGGCCTTTCAGCTGGATGGGGCCTCCTCCTCACAGCTGCCCCACCAAGGGGCCCTTCTGTCCAGCCCTGCGGGTTGCCCAGGGGCACAGACACCCAGCAGGTCCCAGAGCCATGTCACTGGGGACCCTGCTTAGCGTGGCTCCTCTGTGTGTTCTCTGGGCTCCCAGGCTCCGTTGTCCTGCTCGGGGGGCTGTGCTGGCCCAGCCCTGGAGGTGGGTCCCTTAGGGTGGGGTCATCAAGGTGTGGGGAAGGGACCGAGTGACTTTGTGGGTGGTGGTGTTGGTGGCAGGGGAGGACCCCCTGGGGCACTGACACTTCCTCTCGCTTTGTAAGCAGGGCAGATCATTCTGTGCTTCTGGAATGTTCCTTGAGGCAGAGGGAGGAGAGGTCTGCGTAAGCAGGAAGCGCGCATGGAAGGGCGCTTGGAGGTCGCAGGGCCGAGGCTGGGGACCATGGAGATGATGCTGCCCGCCTTCCCTCTTGTCCCTAAGGACCAGCTCTTCCCTGCCCCCTGGGGCGGCCTGCAGGCTCCAGGCCCTGTGCACATGGGATGGTCAGGAGATGCGTTCTCCCCAGAGCGCAGGCCTCCATTTCTCCCCAGCCCCAGCAAACAGTTGGATCCTGGCGGTTTTGGACCTGAATGCTTTCAGAAATAATATAGTAAATGCATTCTTCACTTTTCTCTATTCCTTTCTCTTCCCTCCTAATCTTACCCTAGAATTTTTCTGACAGAAGAAGGCTTAAAACTCCTCATTTGTGTAGCACTCTGCAAATTACGGAGTACTTGTCGCATCACCGAAAGGTGGGTATTTTCTTGTTCATATTTAGAATGAGCTGAGGCTGAAAGCAGCGAGTCATGGGCAGTTGAGAGGGGGTGGGGTTCAAGCTGAGAGTCCTCCGTAGAGCAGGCCCCTGGGCCCGTGTCACAGGCCACATGGGCTCCAGGGGGTTGGAGAGCCCTGGCCTCTGGCTGGTGCTGTACAGGTTCCGCATTCTCCCGCAGGGCCACTTCGCTGCTCGCGACGCTGCCCTGTCCCTCCTGGCTGCTGCCCCCACAATGGTCCCCCCACCCCACCCCGCCTCTGGCCTCCCCACCTCCCTCCAGGACCTCCTGCTGGGGAACCAAACAGAAATCGGCCAGGAGGAGGAGGTGCGCCAGCAGATCTGGAGGCTTTTTGCCCCAGCCTCTAAGCCTTGCTCAGCTCCTCCTGGAGAGTGGGTGGGGTGTGGGACCGCCCCGTGATTGTGCGGTGCTGCCTGGGGAAGGGATTCTGTGGATGTAATTAAGGCTTCCAGTCAGCTGACTGCATGAGTCAGAGGCGGTGCCAGCCTTAAGCCCAGGAGCCCTTTCAGTCAGCTCTGGGGGTGGGAGAGGGGAGGGGGAGGGGGCCGGAGACGCAGGCAGCTGCTGGGAGCCCAAAGGCCCAGCTGACAGCTAACAGCCCCAGGGCACTGCGCTCAGCCAGCCACAACTGGGCAGACCTGAGTCCTGGGTCCCCCGAACCAACCACCCTGCGTCCAGACCTCTGCCATTCCCGGCCGTGAGCTCAGGCGGGCACTGTGTTCAGTCCCCAGTTGTGGGGACTTGCTCTCCGGCAGTAGGGAAATGGGGCGCAGTGGTGCAGGGGCGGGGCAGGGATGACTGCGCCCTGTTTTGTTGTGTTTCCAACGGATCAACCAGTGGCCCCACTGCCATGACAGCTCACCAGAATCCCTCTGGTGGGAGCGCCGCCTTCACCCAGTAACTCCCCGTAGATGCTCCTGAGCGTGCTGCTGGGCGCTCTGTCCCGCCACCTCTCTGTTCCTGCAGAAAGGTCACCTCACGACCCATGTTACTGGTTTTCTCCAAAATTCTAGTTTATTGCTCGCCTCTGTGCTTCCAGATGAATGCCACAGTCCTGTCACGAATCTTGGTTGGCCAGTCCCTCACTTAGGCTGGGAGGGCCCTCCCCCGCGGGAAGGCCCCACGGTGTCCTGGGTGGAGTCCTCTTCAGCGGCCCCGGTCGTTTACATTTCGCGTTCTTCATTCTATTGTAAGTATCAGTGATGATAGGAAAGATACTCAGTTTTGTGTCTTTAGTTGATAATCTGCCGTCTAGTAAACCCCGTCCTGTGGCGTCTCATACGCTGGGATGTGTTAGGTGGAGACTCAGATTATCACAGATAATCATTTTAACGCCTTTCCAAGTATCTGGCTCCTGGTTATCTTAAATTTACTAACTGCGGGGCCTGAATTTTTGGAATAACATTGAGTTGCAGTCCATCTTGCTCCTGTTAGGCGGACTGCCACCTCCTCCTGCCCTGAAGCTTATGCATGACCAGAGGGTCATGGAGTGTTCTCAAGCTCCTTTCTGAACACCTCTTGTCCCGCTGCCCCACCCGGCCTGCCCTCCCTGCCTCAGGGACGCCCCTTTTCTGGGCCTTGTGGGCTCTCTCTTCCGCATCTGAAAGCTCACTTCCTCTGCCCTCTCTCCCTGGGTCTCCACTCACAGGACATCGTGTGGGTACCTCCCTCCCGAGACTCATTATGGGCCCGGCCAGCCATCCCCCCACCCAGGACCCTCATCCTGTCCTGACTGCGGAAAACTGCCAGCCCCCAGCCCTGCTCCTGAGAGCCTCCCCTCCCCTCCCCACATTCCTCCATAAGCCCAGGGTCCTCAGTGTCCTTCTGGAACCTCCTCATGCCCTTGGGGGCTGGGCCTGCGTGCAGACCGTGCAAGGAAGGCCACTGATCAGGACCGCCAAGGAGCAGGATCAGGGTGGAGAAGGCACCGGGACACCTGGGCACCCGGAGGGGAGTGACAGCCAGTCTCCACACAGGGCGGACCCCGCCTCCCTCAACCCCACGGATGTGACTGGGGAGGGGCTGCGGCCTGACTTCCCTGGCAAATGGCAGCTGAAGGTTCTGAGGCTCGACAAGCAAGCTGGAGAGCACCCCGACCCGGCTTCCCTGGGAGCAGCTGGGCAGCGTCCCAGGAAGTGGAGGACTGCCTTACCCCATGACCCCGCGGCCCTGCTCCTGGGAGTACACTCGAGAAAAACCAGGCGGGTGTGCCAAGGAGACAGGCGTGAGCGGGTCCCTGCATAAACACTGGGGCCCGATCCGTGAACACACTCGTGCAGAAAGGAGAGTTAGACCTGCATGCATCAGCGCGGGCGAGTCCCAACAACCTGGTCCTGAGTGTCCACGGAAGCGGATGTGTGCCCTGTGATGCTGTGTACGACAGTTTTCTGAGCACACAACGTGGTGGGAAATCTGGCTGGGGCACGTGCAGTGTGGTAGGAGTGCGATGGCAGGGCCTCTTGGGCAGCGGGGGCACCCGTTTCTAGTCTTTCATGTGTTTTGTTCATTTAGAAGGAAGTGGAAGCAAATACAGTGCAGCGCTAACGTCTGTTAATGCTTAACATTGAGTGTGCCGCTGTCTCTCTGGTTTTAGTTTCTCTAGCTTTGAAAGACTTTGTGGTGAGAAATTAAAACCTCTTTCAAACTAAATCCGACGAGCCCTCTCATGAAGGGAGCGTTGTGCCCAAGCCCCTGGCTCGGAGGGCATCCTGACGTGAATCACTGCCCTGGTCACTGAGGGTCAGAGTTCCCGCTGCGCCTCCGGCGTCCCGAGCCCTGGCGGGCCTGGTCCAAGCCCCAGTCAGGCACTGAGGCTTCTCCGGACATCCAGTGCTCGGTCCCTGGATGAAGTGTGGACTTTCTGCTGTGGCTGTGGTTTGAGGAGAGTCCCCAGGAGTTCCCGAGGGCCCCGCTCTGCCCAGGCTAGGACTGTCCTCTCCCAAGGCCCCTTACCCTGGCCTGGTGGTCTGGGGGGTCACTGAGCTGGGTGGACCCTCCTCCTGGAGCTCTTCCCTTCCTCTGGGGAGGGGGAGGTCTAGCCTGAGAAGGTCACCGTGGCACCGAGGGAGGACCCCCAGGCGCAGAGAGGTGCCCCAGGGAACAGGGCTGGAAGGGGGCCTGACGGGGTGGCAGACTTGACTGCTGGCTTGCGGCGTGTTTCCAGACTCCCTCTGCAGGATAATGTGGGGTTAGAATGTGCCCTGCCCTCCGTCTGCCACCGACCGCAAGCGGGGCTCCCAAGGGGCCCTTCTCTCCCCTCGTGGTGGGTGCTCACATGTGAACGTGGTCGCCCTGCAGGTCACGCGGTCTCCCAGAAGCTGGGAGCACAGACCACACTTCCACCTTGAAGTTACACGTGTGCAGGGAGTGAAGGCTGCCGGCGCCTCCAGGGGTAGCTGTGTGGAAGGCTGGCGCCCTCCCGTCCACCCGCCGCCCTGTGATGGCCGGGCGGTCCCCGTGGCCGCGGGCCTGAGGGGCCCTGTCACTCGGCCGTTTCTGGAAGCACAGGGCACGGGGCGCCGTGGGAGCCGTCACCTTGGCGCTTCTGCCTCTTTCACCTTTTGGTTCATTTTCACCCCCCCTCAGCCTCCATCCTCCCTCCTGCTCCGTCCTCGCTCCCTCCTCCATCTGTCCATCCGTCCGTCTGTCTCCCCCTGGACTCTGCTTGTCTCCCACATTCTGTGCTCTTTCCTTTCCTGGCAGGGTCCCTGCCTCTCCCTCCGTGACCCTTCTCGAGCTGGTCAGGGCCATCGGATGGCCGGGACGCCTGGCGCCAGGTGCAGGGCAGTTTTGTGCCCCAGTTCACTCCCCACTCTCAACCCCGACGACCTGGTCCCCTGCAGGCCCACTGCGGCCCCACGCAGCCCAGCCCCTGCATCCCGTCCCCACTTCCCGCCGCCGCTCCCTGGCCGAGTTGTACAGGCTCCCATCCCTCTTCGCGCTCTTCTTCTCCCTGGGGTGGCCCTGCCCATGGCTGCACGTTGTCTTGGAGTTTTGGGTAACATGAGCTTCCAGGTACCAAAGGGCAAGTGGGAAGGAGGCGGGGCGGGGACGGGGGAAGCTCTGTGGCGCAGCCTGGCTCCAAGGCCCTGGAGGGACCGGGCTCTGTGCCCAGAACCTGGCCCGTCCCTGCCCCCCAGCACCTTGATGTTTCTCCCTAGAGTAGCATCTTCCTGCGAGTCACGTGTTGAAAATAAGTGACTGTCCACAGGACCCCGCAATGTGGGTTTGTGGAACTTCCTCTCTGCCGCCTTCAGCCCCCATGCCACTTTGACCCAGCTTGAGGGCCAGCCTGCCACAGTCAGGAGGCCGTACCCCTGGGCCCTTGGCGAGCTGATTTGAGGCTTGTCTCCAGCCCTGGGGCTGGGGGTGGGGTGGTGGTGTCACCTGGGGTGCAGCAAAGTCACCAAGAAGAGAGCAGCAGTCAGGGCCTCTCTCCCAGTCCCCCTCGTCCAGGCCCCCTCGTCTAGGCCCTGCCCTCGCACCACAGCCGCGCCACACAGGCCACGGGCAGGGCTGTCCCCTTAGCCCCCGGGTCGGGGGTTCCATGTCAGACCTTTCACTGAGGGGCACCCCCCAGGTCTGGGAACACACTGCATCCTCTCCAGAGGGACCAGCTTCCTGGGGTGACTTCAGGCCCAACCAGGGTCTTTCTGGCTCTCAGATAAACAGGGGCTGAGGTCACTTGGAGTCACAGAGCAGCCCCTGCGGTGATCACAGTCTTCAGACGCGTTTCTTTTTTTCCCTGATTCTTAATGATGGGGGGAAAGATTCTGCTTCCATTTTAGGTCCTGTTTAAAAGAAGGATTAGAGGGAAAGAGGGTGAATATCTTCTAAGTTACTGAAGAAGATAACGAACAAAGTATCTAGGACCTAGCTCATCACTCGTACTTGAGTGTAGGTGAAAAGATATTTCACATGAGCCAAAGACATTAAATAAGGAATCAAAAAAATCATAAGGAGGAGTTGACAAGTAGGATGACTTATAAACCTACAGATAATAAATGGACATTATTAAACCCTGCTATTTCAAAATAAGCAACCATTAAACTACCCTATTCAGAACAGAGCTTCTCAGATTGATTTGGAAAATGGAAACGTGTGTGCACAGGAGAAATGATCGCGGGGGGACACGGGGAGAAGGCAGCCATCCATGCGCCAAGGGGAGAGGCCTTGGGGAAGCCAGCCCTGCCCAGACTCTGATCGCAGACCTCCGGCCTCCAGGCTGCGAGAAAATAAGTTTCTGCTGCAAGCTGCCCAGCCTGTGGTGGTGTACGGCGGCTGCCCGGGCTGACACAGTGCTTTCGGGGGCGCTTGTCAACGTCTAGAGAACTTTCCCCTGCGTTTACCCTTTGTCCGGTGGTCCTGTTCTCGGGCCCTCCCCCAGAGCATTGCTGGCAAAAATAGGCGTGACCAATAGGCACGGAGTAGACACGCAGACGGCTGTTCATTTCAGCCCTAAATTAAATAGGTGCATGTGTATCGAGTTGGTGAGGCAACCACACAGGAAAACATTGCTTCAGATGCCTTCATAACATGACGGTTGTAACTGCGTATCCCAAGTGGAGTCTGTCCCAAGGGAAATAAAGCAGTTCGGTAGAGTACGTGTTAGGAACAACATTGTCGCTGTTGTTTTTAAACTGTTACGTATATTTGGGTAAATACTTTCCGTGTATCTCCATCTTAAGTTCTTTTCTGGATTTTTTGTTTCTCTGCTCGGTTTTCCCTAACCTTTTTTCCCCTTTCTGTTCTTCATTTGGACCTTTTCTGTTGACCGCTTTTCCAGTTTACTTCCCTGGCCTTCTGCTACGTCCAGCCCCCTGGGAGCCCCACACAGAGAGTTTTTTCTTTCGGATTTTGTAATTTTCAGGTTTAGAATGCATTTTTCTTTACCTTTTCGTTCTTGGTGGGGATAGCCCACATCCGTTTTTTTCCACCTTTCCCTTTCTTTTTCATTACATAATCGCCGGGGCTATTTCGAGTCTTGCCTGCTGACATTAATGTCTGGATCACGTCTGGGTCCCGTTGACTATTTGCTGCTCACTGCACATCCAGGGACTCCTGCTGTGTGCTGGGCATCACTGGTGAAGTGTTTTAGGGTTCCCCCGTCCCCGTTTGTTCTAGGGGGGACTGAAGGGGCCAGGGTCCCCGTGACGCTCTCAGGACTGGATTCGGCTTTGTCAGGGCATCGTCTGTCTGTGTCCATGTTGCTGGGCCCCGGGCCATTGCCCCCTCGCCGGAACCTTACAGCAGCTTCAGCGGAAGGCTTGGTCTGCTGTCCGGGGCCCTCCTGCTGCGCTGTCAGTGTGACCTGCGCCTCCCGGCGGCCCTCCCAGAGTCTCAGAGTCTCCCTTTCTGCAGACACAGATTAGGGCTTCACACAGGTTTGGGGATACCTTCTCTAGAGCTGACAGCAGTCCCAGCACCTACCAGCTCTGCACCTCACTTGGAAAGCACCCTCTGGGGCAAGCAGGGCGAGCGGGTCTCCCCCGCAGCCTCCGCTTCCCCAAGGACCACGTCTGTCTGTCCTCCAGCTCCTACACGGGCTCCCACCGGACAGTAGGTCTACCCCAGCGGCTGCTCCTGGGCCCAGTCCTAAACGCCACCACGTGTGAGCAGTCAGCTTGGTGCCTTTGGAAGCAAGAGTGGTCGCGTACCAGAAAAAGCTGTGTTTGTTGGGGGTTTTTATCAGGCATGGTGCTGAATTTTGTCAGGCGATTTTCCCTGCATCTCCTGGAATGATAATTTTCTGCTGTATCCCGTTAATATGGTGAATTATACTGATCGATTTTGCAAGTGTGAAACCAACTTTGCATTCCCGATGTAAACACTATTTGGTCACAATTCTTGGTTTTTCTTGCTGATACTTTTGTGAGGGGCTTACACATACGGTCACGAAAGAGACGTGTGCAATTTTCATTTTTCTCATATCTTCATCAGATTTTAAAATCAGAGTTACGCTTGCTTTGTATGGTGACTTTGGAATTATTTCTTCTTCCTCTATTTTTCTGAAGCAGTTTGTGTGAGATTGGAGTTATGACATCTTCACACGTTTGGCAGAATTTCCCAGTGTTTAGAGTCTCCTTGGTGGGAAGGGATTTGCCAACAAATTCAACTTTTTCAACATCTACAGCTGTGTCCACATCCGTTCTTAGTCTGTGTCAGTTCTGGAGGCTGTGGTTTTTAAAACTTCCCATTCACCTGAGCTGATACGTGCGGGCTGACGGAGCTCATCATCGTGACCCCAGGTCGCCGTTTTGATGTCCGCGGGGTCCACAGGGGCAACTTGTCTTCACATCTGCTGTTTGGGATTTTCGTTTTCTCTCCTTTTGTCTTTATCGGAGGGTTTTCAGTTTAAAGGTTATGAACTTATTTTATTTTTCTTTATTGTTTGTCTGTGTTTCCATTGGTTTCCATTCATGTTTTTATTCCTGCTGTAGCCATTTCCTGCGGCTGCCTGAGGATATTACTGCAGACTCCCAGCCGTCTGCAGAGCGGACCCCAGCACAGGGCCCAGCACGGGCCCACTGGGCTCAGGCCAGGGCCTGGCCGCCCTGCACCCCTTTCTGGAGGCTCGGGGAGAGTTCACTTCCTTGCTTCTCCCAGCCCCTCTCCCTCCCACCTCGGCACCTCGGCACCTCAGCATCTCTCTCTGACCCTTCTTCCAGCATCACTTTTCCCTCTGAGGTAGCTCAGAAGGTTCTCCACCTTAAAGAGCTCAGGTGGTTGTACTGGGCCCGCCCGGATAACCCAGGATAACCTCCCTGTTTGGAGGCTGGTAACCTCAGTCCCACCTGCAGAGCCCCTCTGCCACTGAGGGCAGTTCGCACTTGCCGGGGGGCTCGGGGGCGGCATCTCCGGCGCAGGGGTTGCTCTGCCCGCCACCCTCCCTTGCTTTACTTCTCGCTTCTTAAAGCAGAAGCCACTTACCTTGTCTAAGTTGAGCGCTCAGTCCTGAGATCTCCGTCACAGTCCTGCTTTAGCCGTGGTCCACACGTGTGGGTACGCTGTGTTTTCATTTTCGTTCAGTTCACTGCATATGTTAAGTTTTGCTTGCGGTTCCCTCTTGTCCATGGATTATCCAGAGGTGTGTTGTGTTATTTCCAAGTGTTTAGAGACGATCCCGTTATCTTTCAGCTATTGCTCTGATTTGATTTAATTGTACTCAGAGAATGCACTCTGTGTGATTTTAATTCTTGCCGATGTGCTGAGATGAGCTTCACGGCCCCGGCTGCGAGCTGTCTGGGTGAATGTTCGCAGGTGCTTGAGAAGAACGTGTGCTCCGCTGCCGTGGGCTGGAGTGATCTGCAGCGTCAGCCGCCTCATTTGGGGATGGTGTTAAGTCCTCCTGTGTTGTTCGTGATTTTCTGTTCCCTTGTCTTGCCAGTTGTTGAGAGGTGGGGTCTTGAAATCTCCAATGAAAACGTGGCTTTGTCTGTTTTTCCTTTGCTGTCAGTCTTTCATGGATTTTGTGCTTTGTTTTTCGGTGCGCAGATATTTAGGGCTGCTCACTTTTCACGGAGAGACTTTTTTCATCGCTATGAAATGACTTCTTTGTCCCTGCCTGTTGTCTTTGCTCTGAAGTCTGCCGCATCTGGCGTTGCTGTAGCCATTCCTGGTTTTTAAGAAAGAATGTTTGCTTGGACTGCGAATAGTTGGGTCTTTTTTTTTCCTTTAATACCTTCTGCCAATCTCTGTCTTTTATTGGTGTATTTAGACCATTTATAGCATAATGTAACAATTATTGCTACGTTAGGACTGAGGGCTGCCATTTTACTGTTTGTTTTGTGTTTGTTTGCTGTGGTTTTTCTTTTCTGTGTACTCCTCCGCCTCCTTTGGGTTACTTGACCATTGTTTTTTAGAATTCCATTTTGATTTATCTGTAATGTTTTTGAGTGCATCCCTTTTATAGGTTTTTAAAGTGGCAGTGTCTGCAGGCTGAGCAGGGAGCTGAGCAGCACTGGGGGTGAGGGGGCCTGTCCCATCTTCTTGCCTCATGGTCCAGCCTTGGCGTTCCTGCTCGCTGAGATGGCAAGCACTCACCTGCGGCGTGGAGGGCAGGCCCCCTGCCATGTGTCCTGTGCTCACCAAGGCCATGGGTGGGCCCAGCGGGTTTTGCTGGCCTCTTGGGGAAACCATCCTCACAGAAGCATTTTGGAAAGGGCAGTCTGCGTGAATGCGAGTCGGGAGAGCGAGACGGACTGGCGGCAGTCTGCACCGTGCCCAAGGTGTGCTTTATTCCATGTTGAGCTAACGGAGACGCGAGCGGGGGTGGGTGCTAGCGTGGGCCCTGAGGCGCTGCTGCACCCAGTGCCTTTCAGGGCACCTTCTCATCTGCTGCCTCGTGGGGTCAGGGTGGAACCACACGTTTTCCAGACCCGGCAGCACTGCTCCTCGGGACCCCGGCTGTCGGTCCTTGCGTCTCCCCCTCCCTGCGCTTTCTGGAATGTTCTGGGAGGTGCAGGGTGTCTGCACGTGTGCTATGTCTCGAGGTGGCATGCTCAAACTGACTCACACATCGAGCATTTGCAGGAAGCCATGTTTGGACAGAGGCTTCTGTGGCTCAGGCAAGCTGGAAGAGATGGCATGTCCCCAGGTGTGCCTGGGAGCACTGGCAGACAGGGAGGGGTGCAGTCACCTTCTGGGTGGGCACAGGGACCACTTGGGAGACCGGGACCATGGGGGTTGAAGGTGAAGTCGTGGGCTGGGTGGCTGCATGGTGACAGGCTGACCCCTAAGGGTGGAGCGAGCTGGGTGCCAGGGTGCGGGGCCTCAGAGGGCCGGGTCAGCGCAGCCTTGATGCGAGCAGAGCAGAGAGCTGCCTGAGCAAGCCATTCACTGAGGTCTGCAGCTGGAGAACACGGGTGATGAAGAGGAACCAGTGTCCAGTGATGAAGGCAGACATAGCTGGGGAGCGAGTGACGCAGGTGCCAGGGGACCTGGTCCTTGTGACCTGGGGACTTTGAGCTTCTCCCTGACATGTGGAGAGCGGCGTGGGGCAGGGAGGCCAGGGCTCTGGGTGGACTCCGGGCTGCCCTCGGGGTCTGTGCCCACCTCCCTCTGGAGTGCAGCCTGGAGGCCCTATCCACTTGTGGGAATAAGCTGAAATTCATAGTCTGGGACATGGTGGCCAGCTGAGGAGGACGGTGACACTGCAGCCGTGGGTGAGACCTGCCCGTGAATGTCTGGCCAGGCACTCAGCTTGAGCAACTCCCACGTGCTGGCTGATGCTGCCGGACCGAGAGGTGCCAGGCTGGTCTCCACCTGCCGGAAACTCCTGGTGGGAGACAGGCATGGACCATTAACCAGGGGACACCATCCGCGGGAGGGGACCACGGATCAGATGTTCTCAGCTGAAGGCCCAGGCATGACAGGCTTAGTTGAGCCTCCCCAAAACTGTTCAAACATCCTCGCTCCCTGAGCGAGCCCTGGCCCTCCTCCTTGGGACAGGCTGTGCAGTGGGAGTTAGTTCTGGAAGCAGGTGGAGTTCCTTGAAGACCTGGAAGGCCCATCACCTGAGCTCTTACTGCCCTGGCCCTCTCCCCACTCCTACCCCAGGGCCTTTGCACACACCCGGCCAGCTGGAGTGCTCTGCTCCCGGACGTGACGGAGGTACTCGTACAGCATACACTGGCTAGGGGGGCAGAGTTGCTTGGGGTGGGAACCTCCTCACTGCGAGACCTTCCCCTCAGTGCAGACCGCCGCTCCACCCTCTCCCTCCCCGTGAGCTGGTGTACTGAGTGCTCTGCGAAGCCGGCCATCATGAGGTGTGGGCCGAAGCAGAGACATCAGTCCAGCGGGGGTGACACAGGGCCTGGGCACCCATTCTTGGCCTGCCTGTGTCCAGTGCCAAGTGTGCCTGGCCTTAGGTCGAGGTGACCTGGTGGGGCCTGCACAGGCCGGGCAGCATTGCACGTGGGTCCAGAAACACAGTGGTCTCTGTCACGGGGGTGCGACCTGCCCCAGAGCCGAGACGTCTGCACTGTCCTGACAGCGGAGTGTCCCACGCTTGTGCTGATGCACCAGCCCTGAGATCTTTAACTCCCCCAGCCTCTGGCCCCGTGCCCCCAGAGCATCTGGACATCTTGCTGTTTCCTGCTCACCGTGTCCACGTAGAAAGTGCCACCATGAAGTGGCCGGGTGTACAGTGTGTGCTGTCGGAAACACGTACAGGTCCCTGCAGCGCGAGCGGGGCTGTTCGCTCCTCCAGGAGAGCAGCTGAACTCCATCCCCCGTAGTGTGTGGCCTGGGAGGGGTGCTCCCAGGCGAGTGTCTGGGACCAGTCAGAGGCCACACGGCAGCCCAGGGTGTCGGCCATGGTCCGCCTGTTTTTCACAGTGGAGACTGGGAAGGGGCTCCCGGGATCCCAGGCCCTGAGCCCCGAAGTCCTTCGTGGTGGCTCTGACTCCGCGGCTCCTCCCCTGTGCTGCCTCGCTGGGGAGGCGAGGTTTCCAGGGACCACACTTGGCCTCTCTACCTCGATGTCTTCCTCCGAGACCAGGGGACAGGGGGCATCTGGCGGCTGCTAAGTGTCCCAGCCAGTTGTGCGCTCGGGGACCCCTGCGGTGTTCCCGGCACGCTGGGCCCCGGGCAGGCTTCCTGAGCCTCCCCCCTTATGCCCGTGGCTGGTCATCAGAAGAGGGGCCGTGCTTGTCGTCAGGACACCGCGAGTCAGAGCCGGGTCAGCACGTGCCGTCTGGAACGCCGGAGGAGACAGTTTGGGATTGTGGGCTGCGCAGCCTTTGTAGCTTCCGCTCAGCTCTGCCAGTGAGGTGGGCGGGCCTGTGAACCGCAGACATGGGCCGTGGGCTGGGTTTGGTCCAATACGTTCCTAGTCTGTTTCTGAGAATCCTTCAGAGAATCTTTTTCTTTGAAGACCTGAGATTAGGCCAGTGGAATTCTGCTGCCACCTAGTGGCTGATAATTTTGCTGGGTAAACTCACACCCTTTCACCTTGAGGGTTCTGGTTCTCTAAGGGGAGACTGAAGGCTTCCAGAACCCCCAGATGGGAAGTGCTTCCCCCCCGCTTGAGTTTGGGGGCTCTGTTGGCCAACATCCTCTTGCACCTCCTTGGAGAAGCCCGCATACCCACGTCAGGACCCCGCTCCAGGTGTGGCTGCGTGTCTGTGAGCTTGAGGGTGGGGAGGGGCGGCGACTGAGCATGTCCGTCCGTCCATCTGTCCCAGCTGTGATCCGTGAGACTCGGCCTCGCCTCCACCTGCAGCCTCCCCACCTCACCGGAGGCCGCGCCTTCCCCTCCTCGCTTCAGGCCGGCGCGTGCTCTCCAGGGAGGGCCGGTGACCTGTGAGGACCAGGCCGCAGCGCAGGGAGCGGCCTTGCGGGGAGGCCCCTGGTCCTGGCCTGCCCATGCCCCGCACAGAGCCCCTCCCCCAGCCAGGCTGGTCAGGTAGTGAGGGCACCTGTCAGACACGCCTGCGAGCTGGCAGGACTCTGCACGGACACGGGGGAGCCTGGGCGGGAGCTTGGGCGGGGAGTAGGCAGAGGCCGGCCTGGCCGCACCTGTCTGGCCCCATCCGTGACCCGGGGCTTCCCTTCTAGGGAGCTTGGGCTGACGACAGCGGGAGATGGGGCCTTGGGTCCCTGGAAATGGGGGCCCAGGAGGTCCCCTCATGAAGCTGAGGGGGCAGCTCAGTGCAGGGGCGTGGGGAGGACAGTGACGAGCCCCCCACCTCGGCCTGGGCCCCCCAGAACAATTCAGCCCTCGGCTGGCCCTCTGGAGGCGCTGGCCCGAGCTGGCAGCCCTGGGAGGCGGGCAGAAGCGAAGGTCTGCACCCCACCCAGTCCTGCCGCCCGCTAGCCGCTGGGCTGCGGTCATGTTTTGGAGCCAGTGAGTCAGATGGAGAAGGTGTGTGAGGCCCCGGGGGTGGGTCTGCGTGAGCCTGGCCAGAGGGCCTTTCAGACTGGCGGTGGTGGGGGACCTTCGCTGAGGATGGCAGCCAGCTTCCCGTCCCCCCACTGGGCCCAGTGTGCTCCTGGGCTGTGTCAAAAGCTCAGGGTGTCAGAAGAGCACAGTGACCACCTGCTCCCGAGGCCTGGGCCTCGGGCAGCCCCTCCTCCCACACACTTCCGAGGGGCCCGGTCTCTCAGCCAGTGTCGCCTGCTGGCGGTGAGGTCCACCTCCCATCCCAGCCTCACGGGACAGCACTGCCCTCAGCCCCATGTGGCTGGGGTGATGTCTGTCTAGGCGACACTGTGTGGTGACAACCCCTCCTGTCCCTCGGGCTCCTCTGTGGTCCCTCCCTGAGCACAGTGTCCCTCGTGCTTGGTCCCACCTCGCTGGGTTCCAGGCTGTCACACGGGCCCAGTGTCCGGCAGACTGGGGTCCCTACCTTCCTTTGGTCCCTCGAAAGCAAGCTGTGGACATATGTTGTGGCTGGAAGAGCCTCCAAAAAACCTTGGCCCTGCTTCCCTGGGCGTGGTTCCAGTTGGGGGCTGTCATAAATACAGCTGCGGCGGGAATTTAAACGCAGAGCTCTATTTCTCTGGAGCAAACGCACAACAGCGCGATGGCTGGGCTGTATAGTAAGTGTACGTTTAGTTTTATAAAAAACGATTTTTTCCAGGGTGGCCGCGCCATTTTACGTTTCTACCAGAAATGTGTGTGAGACCAGCTCCTGCGCACCCTGGCCGGCGTTGGGTGCTAGCCCTGCTGGTTAAGCTGTGCTGGTGCGTGTGAGCGACAGCCCTCGTGGGCTGGCCTTGCATCTGTGCGGTGGCTGACGGCGTTGAGCGCCTTGCCACGTGCTTGCTTGCTGCCCCTGTATTAATTTGGGGAAATAGGCATTCATGTCTTTTGCTCATTTTCTAAATGTTCACTGTTGAGTTTTGAGTATCCTTAATGTAGGCTGCGTACTAGTCTTGTAGGATGTGTGGTTTGCAAATATTCTCCCCGAGTCTGCAGCTTGTCTTTTCATTCTCTTACCAGGGTGTGCGGCACAGCAAAAGGTTCTAATTTTGATCAAGTCCAGTTTATCAGTTTTTTCTTTCATGGATCATGCTTTCTGTGTCAAGTCTAAGAACTCTTTGCCTAGCCCAGATCCTAGAGATTTCCTATTTTCTTTCCTAAAAATTTTGTAGTTTCTTGCTCATTTTACCTGTCACCCATTTTGAGTTAGTGTTTGTGGAAGGTGTGAGACTGAGGGCCAGGGGCCTGTGTCCCAGCGCCTTGCATCGGGGGACCACGCCTTCTGCCCGGACCTGCTTTCCACCTGTCAGAGCCGAGCCGCCCCTGGTGGGTCCACTTCTGGGTTCTCTGTTCTAGTCCGCTGACCTCCGGGTCCCTCCCGATGCCAGCACCACACTCTCTTGAATCCTGTAGCTGTAAAGTGAGCCTTGTTCCAGACCGAGGGGGTCTTCCTGCTTTATCCTTCTCTTTCCATGTAAATTCTGGAATGAGTTTATGTCTACAGACCGTGCTGGGACTTTGGTAGGAACTGCATTGAGCTTGCAGTTGGATTTGGAGAGAAATGATGTCTTCACTGTGTTGAGTCTTCCAATGGCTGTCATGTTCCTCCATTTATTTGGGTTTCTTTGATTTATTTCATCAGCATTTTGCAGTTTTCAGCATATGGATCCTTCGTAAGTTTTGCTAAGTGTGGACCTGAGCATTTCATTTTATTTTGAGTGATTCTAAATGATACTCGTTTTAAATTTTGGTTTGTGTGTGCTCACCGTTAGTACATAGAAATGCAGTTAACTTTGTGTGTTTTGCAGTCTGCACCCTTCTGGACGCATGTGCTAGTTCTAGGAGTTTTGTTTTGCTTTATAGATTCCTCGAGGTTTTCCTGGTGGAAAATCAGATCATCTGCAGATAGAGATCTGTCTGCTTCTGATTTTCTTCTTGCCGAGTGCAGTGGCTGGAACTCGAGTGGCGTGCTGAGTAAGAGCAGTGGCTGTGGATGGCGGCGGGGGACAGCCGTGCCCGCCCAGTCTTAGGGGCGGCATCCTGCCGCCACCATCACGTGTGACGTTCCCTGGAGGGTTTTTGTAGATGCTGCCTAGCAAGTCGCAATCATTTGCCTCTATTCTTAACTTGCTGGTATTTTTTTTTATCATGAATTAAATGTTGAATTTTGTCAAATGCTTTTTAACACATCAGATTGTATAATTGTGTGGTTTTAATGCTTTGGCTTGTGGACATGGTAGATTGTATTGACTGATTTTTCTCACTGTGGAGGCAGCCTTATATATCTGGTAAATCCTGCTTGTCCGTGGTGTATAATTCTTTTATGCATTGCTGGATTCATTTGCTAATTAGAAAAAAATTTTGGTCTACTTGTGTTGATGTTCATAGAGAAATTAGTCTATGTTTTTCTTTTTCTCTACTGTCTGATCTCTGGTTTTGGTATCAGGGCACTAGCAGCCTCACGAAGTGAGCTGGGAAATTTGTTTTCTATAAAAGAGTATCTAAAGCTTATGTTCATTCCTTTTTTAAATGTTTGGTAAATCCTCCAGGGAAACCATTTGGGCCTGGAGATTTCTTTTTTCTGGAGCTTTTTAGTACAAGTTTCTGTGTGTCTAGTGGCTATAGTCATGCTGAGACTGTCTATTTCATTTGACTGATTTTCGGCAATTTGTTGGTGGTTCTTCAGTTGTCCTCTTTCCTGGCAGCGGTTTTTAAAGATTTGCTTTAAGCATGTTCACAAATGCCCACTGCAGCGTTTTGTGACGGCTGCTTCAAAGCCCCTGTCAGAGGCGTCTAATATCTCTGTCATCTCAGTGCTAGCATTGCTTGATTTTCTTTTCCTTTTCGTGTTGAGATGTTCCTAGTTTTCGGTATGGCAAGTGATTTTTGTTTGTAACCTGGAAATTGTGGTCACTGTGTTACCATATTCTGGATCTTATAAAAATCCCCTGTCTTAGCAGGTCTCTGCTGACACCCTTGGGGAGGGCGCCTCGGTCACAGCGGCGGGGTGGCTGTCCTGGCCCTCCCCCGGCCTCCCTGGTACCTTGGACAGAGGGAGGAGTGCCTTGTCACTGCTGAGTGGGAGCCTGCTCTGAGAGAGGCACTAGTGAGTGTGTGTGTCCTGTGTGTGTGTCCTGCCAGCTTCGCCTGGAGGAGGGCAGAGTTGTCAGAAAGATTCCTGGCTTCCTAGGTTTCCTGGTCCCAGACCTTTGCCGAGAAAGAGAGGGAGAGAGAGAGGTGACTTTTCTTGAGAAAAGCCCATGTTCTTTGGCATTTTTCCTGTGTTCTTTTGTTACTGAGTCCAAACTCATTCTGCTCGCCGCACGACAGGCCAATAAATCGGGAGACGAGGTGCTGGGGCCAGGAACAGTGACTTTATTCAGAAAGCCGGTAGACCAACAGGATGGGGGACTCATGTCCTGGAGAACCATCCTCCCCAGGTCAGAATTCAGGCTCCTTTTATACTAAAAAGGGGAGGAGGTGTGCTCGGTGGCTGCAAACTTCTTGGTGTAGGAATTTTTTGTTCTTGAACCCTTTATTCTTGCAGCCGTCCACGAGGGTCAGGGCGTGGTGTCCCCGTGAGTCTCCAACAAAGCCACCTTTCTGTTCTGCAGCTTGTCTTTAAATGGATGAAAAAGCGTTAATATCCTTAAGGGTCAGGGGCTGGAGAGCGGGCTCCTGTGTGTCCCAGGCGCTGGGCAGCACTCTCTTACAGAAGGTGCAGCCGGCACGACCAAGCCCAGGAAGCAGGGCGCAGGGGTAAAGCCAAGGGGCCGAGTCCAGCACGGAGCCAGATTTGCTCTTTTCTATGACACGTCGGCATTTTCAGTTGCAGGCTTCTCCAGTGACCAGTTTGGAATAAATAGGAGGGAAACACAAAAACCCACAATGGGGACCTCACTGCTGCGTCAGCCTTCACGCCTGAGCCCGTGCAGGCCGCCGGCTGTCCGCCGTCCCAGGTTTTCTTACGTGCGTCTCCTGGTTAACCCGGGTTTTAGCTGTGCTCAGCAGGAGCGCAGGGAGAGGCACGCCTGCTGCTTCCCGCCCCGACCCAGAAGCCCTGGGCTTCCTGTCAGTTGCTCGAGCCGCCTGTCCCGTCCTGACTGTTCTTGGTCAGTGTCATCAGAGGGTGTGTATTTTGGGGCCCTTTTTGAAGAACCAGATTTTGTACTTGTTTCTCTTCACAGCTGGCTTCTGTCATAACTTCTGAGCTGCTCCTTATTAACGATACCACCTTCCCGTCTGCTGTGGGTGCTTCCTGTCGTTTTCCTACCTTCTCAAATCGGATTTTCTATTCGCTAATGTTCTGGCCTTCTTTGCTCCTGCTCTAGGCGTTTAAAAGCTGTGAGTTCTCCCGCGAGCTCCCCCGCAGCTGAGGGCTGCGCGTTTTGCCATGCGGTACGCGTGGTGTTGAGGTCCAGTGATTTCCTGAGTTCATTATGTTCTTCCCCTCCATTTCTTATTTAGAGGCATTTAAAAAGCGTTATGTCCAGGAGAATTATAAAGTCATCTTTCGCTGCTGATTTCTAATTTAATTGCCTCGTGGGTGGAAAGCATGGTCTGTTGATTCCATGTCTTCAAAATTTGTGGAAATTTGCATTACGAGTTAGAACATTGTCAATTTGGGTTTCGTTCTCTGAGAGCCTTAGGAGAATGTCAGGTGTGGGTTTGTGCACACACGCACGCACACACACACGGGTCATCTCCCTCTGCTTTCACTGTCCTGGTGTGAACTGTGACAGGAGGTGGGATGACCCCGCCAGATGGGCGCTGTTGGTCTGGCCCGGGCCTCGCTCCTCAGATTAACCCATGGCGGGCTCTGCAGGCGCCGAGGCCCCCCTTGACTGTGCACAAACCCTCCCTTCCCCGGATTATCGCAGCATCTCCTGAACTCTCTCCTGGCTTCTCACGTTCAGCCTGGACTCCGCGCCCCCAGCCAGACTAACTGCTGGCGGTAAAACGTCATGATTTATCCAAACCCCCTCACAGCCCTGCCTTCCGCAGACTTCCTTCTTAAAGTGGCCTGCAGGCACCCCCCACCCCCGCCAGCGGAGCGGGGACAGCCCACTGCTGCCACTACCGCTGCCACGAGTCTCCAGCCTCCGGGTGCAGCCCGGCCTGCAGGCCCCGGGCCTCGCTGGGAGCCGCTCCGCTCTCGCGCACCTGCGCGTGTCCGCCCATCTAAGCGCATGCGGGGCACGTGTGCGGGGCTCAGAGCGCGCTGGGCTGCTTTGGTCCAGACCAGGACTGGGACCGGGCAGAGGGGATGCTCCTGCCTTGGGCGCCGTCCTTTGAAACGGATTCGTGGTGGCGGCCTGTTCAGCAGGGCGCCGAGAACCACTGCTCCTGCTGTGACTAAGCGGGTCGTGCTGCCGCGGAGGCCGGAGAGCGAGAGCGGGGAAGGGGATTGTGGGCCACATGCTGTCTCCTCTGCGGCCTCGCTTCCTAACATGGGAGGAGTTTTGAAAAGAGAACGCAGAGCCTTTCCTCCCGAGACGGCCCCTCACTCCCGTCTCACCCCGCGGGGCTGTCGGTGACGTTGGGAGAAGTGGCTCCTTGCACTGAGTCTGTGTGGCACACCCCCTGCCGGGCTTCTGGGCCCCTGGTGTGTCCTACCAAATTTAGTGACACAGGGCTATGTACGTAGTTAACTGATTTCCTTCACGTGTTTCTGAAATGATGTAAATTTCAAATAGAATGTTCTCCGGTTAGCTAATTTCTGGTTTCTTGCGTTGTCATCAGAAACTGCAGTCTGCACTGTTTCTAGTTTATGTGACTTACCGAGAGAGGTGGCCCTGTCTTCGGGGAGAGCCTCTGGGGAGAAGGGGCGCGAGGTCTCAGGCTCCTGCTGTTTCCCTCCACGCAGGGCTCCTGTGTTAATGCTGGCGTTTCAGGGCCTAAGTGTCTCCCTCTTCTGAGACGGAGCCTCCGGTTGGCCATGGTGCCGGGCACTGGGGCCCTGACGCTCCCTCACAGACAGTGTGAGCTGTTGCTCCTGTTTTCACCCCCACCTGCGCAGCCACCTGGGCCCCAGGCTCTGCTCCTTCTAGCTCTGCCTCCCCCCGCCCCTCCCCGGTGGCTCCGCCTGGCAGAGGCTTCAGCTTCTGTGTCTCTGCCGCTTGCTCGCTGCGTGTTCATCCACGTCCCAGGCCCTCGTCTCGTGTTGACAACGCTTGTTGGTTGTCCTCTCTGCTCAGTGCTTGTGGGTTTGTGCCGTTTTACGTTGTGTGTCACTTTGGTGCCGTTTCTGTAAGGGTGGAGTAAACGTGCGCTAATTCTGTGATGCTTAATAGAGATTTCTTCCGTTCCTTTTCCAAACTTTTGAGTATTCACCACCTTTGTTTTGTTTTAATTGAAGTATAGTTGATTTACAATGTTGTGTTGGGTTCGAGTGTACAGCAAGCTGATTCAATTGTATGTGTGCACACAGATATATTCTTTTTCAGACTCTTTTCCATTTAGGTTATTACAAGATGCTGAACACAGTTCCGTGTGCTGCACAGCAGGACCTTGTTCAGCTGTTTCGTGTATAGCGGTGTGTGTCTTTTGATCCCAACTCCCAATTTATCCCCCGCCATTACCTTTTTTTCAATTGAGTATAGCATAAATTTCACACTTTAAAAGTGCGCATTTTCGTAGTTTTTAGCTACACAGCAAACAAGGTGTGCAACCACCAGCACGAGCTAATTACAGAACACTTCCGTCACCCCTGAAGGACCCACGCCCGTGGTCAGTCACTTCGTTCCCTCTCTCCTTAGCCCTGGGGACACTGGCCCACTTTCTGTCCCGGCAGGTTTGCCTGTTCTGCACATTTAGTGCCCGTGGGATCACACGTCTGTGACCTTCTGTGTCGGGCTTTTTCCAGGTCCATCCGTGTCGCAGCCGCGTCAGCGCCTCCTCCCTTTGGTGGTGAGTAACATCCCGATATAAGGGTCCCCCACACGAGGTTCGTCCATTCGTCCTCGGGAGGCGGGCGCTGGGTTGTGCCACTTTCTGGCCGCCGTGGGCGGTGCTGCTGGGAGCTCCCCGTCGAGTGCCGGGGCGGACAGGCGTCTTCAGTTCTCCTGGCCTGGGCCTGCGCGGGGGCTGGGCCACGGGGCAGCCCTGGGTTAACTTGGGAGCAGCTGCAGGCCGTCAGTGGCTGTCCCTCTTCCCGTCCCCCCAGCAGCGTCTGAAGAGTCCAGTTCTCCGTGTCCTTGCTGGCGTTCGTTGTTGTCTGTTGCTCCTTGCTGTTACTGTCGTAGTGTTGTCACTCCTGTCGCCATCCTGCGTGGGTGTGACGTGGGGTCTCAGTGTGGTTTTGATTTCATTTCTCTTTTTTTCCCTCTATTTTTTTTCTTTTTAACGCACAGTATTTTACCTTTGTTTTGTTTTTCCTTTGAGGGGGAGGTAACCAGGTTTTCTTTTTATTTATTGCATTTTTTTTAATGGGGGCACTGGGGGTTGACCCAGGACCTCGTGCGCCCTGCACGCGCTCTGCCCGAGCCCCTCCTCCCGCCCCGCGCTCCCTGACGCCGCTGGCGCTGAGCTGCTCTCCTGTGCGTCGGGCGTTTCTGCGCTTGCCTGAGAGAAGGACGTGCTCGAGTCCTTCGCATGCGTTTTCAGTCGTTCTTGAGCTGCTGAGTTGCAGAAGTTCTGCGTGCAGTGGTCTGACACTAGTCCCTTCTCAGGTACTTGGTTTGCAGGCACTTTCCTCCGTTACGTGCATTGTACGTGGCTTTCTTGTTTGTGTCTTTCGCTGCACAAAAATTCCTCACTTTCATAAGTCCAGTTTGTCTGTGTTTCTGTCGTTGCCTGTGCTTTTTGGACTCATTTCCATGAAACCGTTGCCAAGTCCAACGTGATGAAGATTTTTTTCAGTATTTAGTTTTAGCTCTTGGGTGTAGGTCTTTGATCTGTTCAAAGTTAAGTTTTGTATGTGGTGTAAACTGAGGCTTACGTTCGTTCTCCGGTGTGTGGATATCAGTTTCCCCAGCACCACACGTTGCAATGACTGTTCTTTTCTCGTTGGCTTGTCTTGGCACCCTTGCCGAAATCTCTCCCATGGCTTTCTGATGAGCGCCCCCTCTCTGTTCCTCTGATGCGCCGTAACACGCTGAGCCTGGTCCTTCCCAGCTGTGCCTTCCCAGCTGAGACACCGCGTGCCCCCGTGAGGGGGAGGCTTGTACTCAGCGCCGTCCCTCATGGCGTTTCCTTTCGTGTTGTATTTTCTCATTTATATCATTTTGAGCCTCACACACTACATGGGCAAGATATGTCAGTTTGAAATTGACTCAGTCAGGGATGTTATTTATTGCCTAAAGTGGTTACCTGGCTGACACGGAGGAGGACAGAGACATTTAGCACGGGCTTCTAATTATTTTTGGTGCTACAGCCTCGCGGTTCCAAATGTCAGATGCTTTGTAAAGAAGCCTGGAAAGACGTCCACAACCATGAGGTGCAGAGGGCGTAAGCATGCACCGAAGAGCAGACTTAAAACGCAGCAAAGAGGGGAACGTTATGGAAATAAATTCTTGTCCCTGGGGATTAAATTTCCTGTTTGGGCAATAAATGTGAGTTTAGAAAGTGAAATGTCAGGAAACTTGGACCGAGGTGAAAATGGCGCATTCTGGGAAGAGATGACGGGGACAGATTGTACGTGAAATGGAAGGGTCTGAATGACACGGTTGGACTAGCTGTGAAGGAGGGAAGCCGGCAGTGTGTTTAAGTTAATGTGTGATTTCATAAATGTTGTTTGTAAATCAGTGTATGTACATAGATAAACTACCAAATATTGTAGGTAGAAAGTTGACTGTTTCTCTTAGATTCTCAAAAGTGTTTACAGCTTTAACAAAAAACTTCTCTTGGACTTCTCATCTTTGAAATGGGCGGCGCCTCCGTGTTTGCAGGGCGGCCTCCTCGGGCAGGCGCAGGGCAGCATCCGGGGAGAAGCTCCGTCTGGCCTCCGGCCCCACCCCCTGCACCCCGCACCCGCGTGTGTAAGGAGCACGGCTGCTCTGCATGCGGGGCGGCAGTTCTGTCGAAGCTCACCCCCGCCAGGTGAGGTCGCAGCCTGGAAGCTCACGTCCCCCGTGTTTTGTGTCTTAGGTGAGCGGGCTCCTCCAAGCCACCAGCTCCGGTTGGGATGCTCTGACTTACGACACACCCGAACACATGCCGTCCAGGGACCTGCTCTGACTCGGAGAGCCTGCTTATGGGGGAAGGTGAGTCCTGTGACCTGTCTTGTTTGCATGTGTGTTTTCCAAGAATGTGTGTGACGGAGGCAAGCTCGCCCTTGAAAGTGGAAGCTGTTCCAAGCGGCACGACACCGAGTGTTACCCTCTGCTCCATGATGTGCTGTCAGCTGGGAGCGGCGCTGGGGAGAGAAGACAGACCCTCGAGAGGGAGACCGTAGCAAGAAAAGGAAGCCGAGACGAGGCCTTGGTGCTGCGGGAGCGTCGTTCCCAGGCGGCTCTTGAAAGTCACCTGTAGTCGAGTTAGAGTTTGAAGAAGCAGGTCCAAACTGGGGCAGAAATGTTTCTCCGTGGCTTTTTCCCTTGAACTTTGAGGAACATGGATGCCTTAGAATTGTGTCCCCCTAAGTGTTCCCCAGCGTTAGCCCCCGAGGGCCTCATCCCACCATTTTGTAAAGAAGCCGGGTGTGGGGTCTGAAGAGCTGGGCCTGTCGTTCTGTAAGTGAGGACCAGCCCCGCGCAGGGCCCCGAGCTAACTCTGCTGGCTGGCCTGGCCCTGCTGGCTGGCCTTCCACATGGGTGTGGGTGCAGGAGCCTGTGTGCATGTGTGCAGGAGGGTGTGCGCACGTGTGTGCAGGAGGGTGTGTGCATATGTGCAGGAGGGTGCGCGCATGTGTGTGCAGGAGGGTGCGTGTGTGCAGGAGGGTGTGCACGCGTGTGTGCGGGAGGGTGTGCATGTGTGCAGGAGGGTGTGTGCACGTGTGTGCAGGAGGGTGTGTTCTGTGCCGCTGAGCACCCCAGCACCCTGAGGTCCAAGTTCTGTCCGAGGCTGCAGCGCTGATGCCCTCTGGCCTCAGTTTCTCACCTGTACTTTGAGGCCCCGAGGTTCCTCCCACAGCCCTCGTGCCTGGCGGTCTCCAGCCCAGGTCTGGTTTATTCATCCGCGCGTCCGTGTTACAAGGCCATTGCCAAAGCCCTTAGAGTACATTTGAGGTGCTTTGTCCGTCTAGGGCACAAAGGTGGCCACTGAGAACCTGATTTTAGCTATAGGATTTACCACCCAGATGCCTGACAGACATATCATCCAGGTTCTGAGTTAACCTGTCTCCCAGGTGGTCGTCGGAGAAACAGGTGCATCTTTAAACGTCACAGAACGTTCTGAAACATTTCTTCCTTCCTCTTCATGCCAGCTTCTCTCCCACTGCCTGGTCTGTCTGGCTGGCTTGGTTTCCTCAACGCAGCTCAGCACGTTCAGCCCGTGGAGCCTGACCCAGTTCCGGGTGCCTGCTGCTGCGCTGTCTTCACCTTTGCTTTGTGTGGAAGGAGGCGAAAACCAATTCAACCTCCAGGTGCCTGCTTGCGTGAATGGCTGTGACAGGTCATTCGACGTCCTCTCTGGGTCAGGACAGCAGCCGGATGGAATGGCTCCTTCCACACGGCTGGCACATCCCAGGCTGCGGTCAAGGGCGAGGCCAGTTATGTAAAGCAGGGCTGCCTGCCCGGGATTCTCCGGGGCCGTGTGGAGGACAGGCCCCCACTCCCCTGGGCCAGGCTGCAGCGCTCCAAAGGCAGGAGCCCAGCGGCCCCTTACTAGGCCCCCCGCCCAGCCACCCAGCCCTCTGCCCGGCCACATCTGCAGGTGCCTGCGTGCTCCAAGGTCCAAGCATCTGGCCTCGTGTCAGGTGCAGGACACGGCTGCAGGGGTCGGGGTGGCATCCAGAGAGACAAAAGACCCACAGCCATCCTCTCAGCTGACCAACTGTTCCCATGAGGACAGAGCCACTGAGCCCCAGCGCTGGCCAGCCCCCCATGCCAGGAGGGGTGGTGCTCACAGCCGTGGGTCCCTGTGCCCCACACCCTAAATAGCGGGCAGTCACGCTTCCTTCTGCCTTGGCCTTGTCCCTCCCCCTCAGCAGCTCTCTGCCCTGTGTTGGCTTGTCAGCTCGGCGCCCCAGGTCCCCTCGACCTCCAGCCACCCCTCCTTTATGCCCCCAGGCCCCCGGCTCCTTCTCTGCCCGTGACTCTGTTCCTTCGAGCCCCTCTGCTCACTCTTCCTTCCTCGTCACGTCTTCAAGGTCAGCCCCCACCCTGCTGTCAGCTCCCCTCACCAGACCCAAGGCCAGGGCCCAGTTCTCCCCAGCGCCCTCGGTGGCCAAGAGCCGGGCCCTAGGTGGCCGCTACTTCAAGACTGTGAATGCGCCAGGAGCGACGGTGCTTCCCTCTCTGCCCGGGAAAGAGCTGCCGCGAGCACTGGCTGGGCTGGCAGCGCAGGGTGCACGGCGGGGCTGGTAGCATCCTCCTCCCTGCTGGGCTCCTGACACTGGCGTCCCCAGGACTCAGCGCTCGGGTAGCACAGGGGCTGGTTTGTCACCACGGGCCAGAGCTTCAGGCATGTGTGTCCCCTGACCCAGAGTGATATCCACAAAGAATAGTCCAAGGCAGTAAGACAGGGACAGAAAGAGGTCCTCCCAGAGATTATCGGCGAAGGCTTGTTTGATGCGACCGTTCAGAACCCGGGGCTCAGTGATTGCAGCCAGCTGTGTTCTCATGCCTGCAAATGCATAGAGTTACATGCATAACATTTTATGCGTAAAATAGATTATACGGGGGATTTGATCACTACCGTGTAGACTTAATATAGTGACGTAGAAAAACACTTCACGTACAGTGTCAAGTGAGAAAAACAGGACAAATGTGGGTGGCTTGGTCCTGTTTTTGTTAAAAAATACAGACACGCACCTACTGGGAAGGAGTGTGAACAGGTCGCCCTCAGAACATGCCACTGCGACTGCTGGTCTTTCTGGGAGGTGATGTCGCAGGGTTTGCACACTTGTGTTTCCCCCTTTCCCTGTAACGAGCTGTCAGGCTGTCGTGGGCAGTGGACCTGCGGCCTCCCCCTCCTCCAGGCACCTGTGTCGGCATCAGGAAGGGCCGTGCTCTCTGGCCCTCCCAGCGGGCACCGACGCCATCCTGCCCGGCGCGTGCTCGACCCACCGCCAGCGAGCCCGCTCGGCACCCGAGTGCCGCCACTGCCTGCCAGGTGCTCTTCTTCCTTTGCCTGCACCTGATCTCGTGTGAGGTGGCGAGGGAGGGGGCGATGGCCCGGGCAAAGGGTGGCCTTCTAGTGCTCGGCGGCAGGTGCCCGTTCTGAGGGGGCAGCTGCGTTCCCCACGTCCCCTCGCAGGCCCGGGGGCCCGTCCGTCTCTCCACCCAGACCAGCGCCCGCCGCCAGGCTTGCTCTCGGCGTGCACGCACACAGCAGTGCCCAGCCGGTGCGCGCGCTGGCTCTCAGGCTGCGCCTGCATGCTCTCGGCCACAACCAGGAGAAAGCGGGGAAAGGACAGTTTGCACCGGGTGCCCTTTCGGGCGCCTCATCCTGGTGAGGACTAGCTCCGGGCGCCCGTCTGCGGCCGCAGCCACTCGGGTCTGCAGAGCTGCGGTTCCACTAACGGCCCTGAAGTGCGGCCCCCCCTTTTCCCAGGGCTTAGCTGCTGCGGCCGATGTCCCGCAGGCACGCCGATCTGTGCGGTGGCCCCTGTTGGGGGAAGGAGTCATTGAAGTGACAGCATCCGCCAGGCGCACCCCTCCAATGGAACGAGGGGAGCTGGGCGAAAAGTAGGTCACATGTGCCTGGTCCCATGTCACGAGGTTTCCAACCTGAGGCCAATAGGATCTGCAGCCTCCTTTGGTTTAGAACAAAACCCCACTCTAATTTTTCTCCTTTAGCACTTTCCTCTCCTCTAAACGGGGAGGGTGACCATCTGTCTGAGAGCCACGTCCCTCCGGCCCTGCCCGACCTCGCGGAGTGGCTTTGTTCTGAGGTAAGGGGCTGCTGCGGCCCGGCGAGGCTGCACGGCCAGGAGAGGGGCTGAGGCCACGCGGAGCCCGACGCGTCCAGGGCTGCCCGAGCTGTCGGGGGACGTGTGGGAGGACCTGCTGCAGCCCTGCCCTGCGCTGGCCAGAGCGGGGCCGTGGGAGCCTTGCCAGGCGTTCCAGACGTTTGCGTGATGGTGTTCGCATCAGGTCCTCAGCTCTGACAACATGGCTGCTTTGTAAGGAGAAGGTTGACTATTGCTAACATGGTCACGTTAAAGAGGTGTTGTGCAGAAAAGGGACGTGTGATCTTCAGGTGCCAGTAGCCAGTGCTCCTCGGTAAGGGTGGGAGCAGGATCCTGGTTCTCGGAGAGTCATCCCTGGGGCTGGGGCCCGCGCCCTCTGTGGACCAGCGCCTTGTCTGAGCATGAGACCTCGGACACGAGAGGTGAGCCATTGGCTTCCACCTGCTGAAAGCACCGCGAGGTCCACACACAGGCGTCGGGTTGGTGTGTATGTGTCGTGAGTGCGCGGGGACTGTGTGCTTTTGGAGCTGGATGCTTGGATTGAGAAATAACGTAGTTCTGTCGTCTCTGGGAAGAGGAATGTGGCTCCTCCGTGACGAGGCAGATGTGGGGTGTACAGTTCGTAAAAGTGTTTGTAGAACTGACGTGTGCTTTGTGGCTTGTAGACAACAGAATCTTGTTTTCTTACCTGTCCTGTAAGTGAATTGGGGTACTCCATTAGTCCAGGATTTCTGAAGGACGCATTTTACAGGTGACGAGTAGAACAGAAGGTGTTTGCAGTGTCTGTGTTGTGGGCTGGCCGCTGGTGCCGTCTTTAGACGAATTCGTTGCTCTTGGATTTTCTGGGAAAAAGTGTTTCCAGAAGTAGTTTGCTAGAAACCAAAGTCCTATTTGGTTTGGGTATGTTCTACTGGAGAAAACGGCTTTGCCTTTCAGAAACAAAATATTTTAAGTTTCTGTCCCAACTGGCTTTCCGGGAAACGTGGGTCCATGGGCAAGTTCATAGACATGAACATGGGCACTTTAGATTATAAATTACTCCACATTTGAGGTGTGAAAAATAACAGCTGCACCCTTGGTAACAAGATAAGATTTTTCTCTCCTTGAAAGGAAGCCCTTACGGGAACAGAGGCGCATCGGGTGATGCCCAGCCCTCCAGCTGCAGCCTCGGAGGGGTCTCATGGACTGTCTCTCAGGGGCTCTTACCCACTTTGCAGTCTTGAAGAGGGAAGTTTCTCTACTGTTTCATTAAGATAGGGCAGGACATTTCAATATTTTTTGTATTTATGGTCCTAAATGCTTCCTTTTGGCCTGGGGCGCGTGCCCAGGACGTCAGTGCAGGTTTCAGCCCATGTCCTCCCCGTCCCTCCTGACGTGCGTCCCCTTGGCGGGGGCGATCAGCCTCAGTCCGCGTGTGGTCTCCAGTTCGCGCGTGCTCGTGTTCATGACACTAACCCGCACCCCTCGCTGGCCCTGGGGCGTGAGGACTGGCAGTACAGCCTGCGGCTGGCCAGTGGTAGGGGCATTTACTTTCCCTTGTTTATCAGCGGAATGGGTGGTCGTTTTTCCAGAAACAGCAGTCTCAGAAGAAGCAGCTCTCGCTCAGAAGAACGCCCCTCGCGAGCTCCTGACGTGGGCCTGGCCGACCCTGAAGACTCGACACTTTCCTCCTGCCTCACTGAGGGGGCTGCAGGGGCCGCGGGAGGGGCCGGGCCTGGCTGGCTCCCGCGCGCCCCGGCCGCACCTGCAGCGCTCAGCTCGGGTGGCGCTCTCTGGCCCTGAAGAAGGAGGCAGAAACCCGCCTGCCAAGAAGCGCCTGTCGCTGGGCGCGGCAGCCTCGAGAGGACTTTGGGTCCCCAGCACCCGCTGCTGAAGCCTTTGAAGAGCTGTCTTCATCCTGGCCAAGGAGGGGGCTCCAGCGGTTGGGCGCGAGGACCAGCGCCAGTGCTGTGACCCGGAGCCCCCGGCCTTCTCGGCTGAGCTGGTGCACAAGGGAGGGCAGCCCCGGTTTCCATCTTTGAGTGTCGACTGCACTGTGTGCGTGAACAGTGCCGGCCGTGGCTCTGCGAGGGGGTCCTGGCCTGCAGCCCCCGAGAACTCTCTGGAGAGGCACATTCTCCTCTACTTCCCCCCGCCGAACTCCGGGCTGGGGCTCGTTCCGTGATCCCCGAGACCTTCGGGGTGGCGCTGGTGTCTGTATGAGTGCGAGAGCCACAGGCGCGCGGGCTGAGTTGAGATGAGAGGGTCCCACCCGGCACCAGTGCCTCAGGTCAGACGTGAAGCTGGACCATGGGAGCCTCGTGGTGTGTTTCAAGTTGGACACACGTGTGACCCGGGCACCTCAGCGTCTCTTTTGAGTTGGCCGCAGGCTGCTCTGTCAGTGCCCTTCCTGCCTGGAGACCCCACTGCTAATGGCATTTTTGACAGCGCCCAGTGCCCCACCGCCAACCCAGCGCCCCACGGAAGCCCGAAGGGAAGGGGCTGGAGGAGGGGCGGGGAGAGGGGCCGGGGAGGGTGGCCCCGGGCCTTCTGCCGGGCGGTCGGGGCAGGAGGACAGGATGCCGGCGACGCAGGGCACCGTCGTGTCCAGGCAACTCGGGACAGCCGGGAGCAGATGCGGAGCCCAGAGAGACAGAGGCCCTTCTGCTGAGGAGGGTCTCACTCCTGAGTGTGCGGCCCCCACACTGAGGTGCTGGGGGCGGGGGGAGGGGTGCGTCATTCAGAACAATCCAGAAGAAGGCAGGAAAGGAGAGGAAGGGCAGCCTGTCTCAGAACCCACTGCTGGGCGAGCCGCGGAGCCTCAGCAACCGACGTGGAGGAGTCACGTCTGGGGGGGGTTCTGTTTTGTTCACTTTAATAAACACGGTGTTTGAATCAGTGGCAGCAGAGGGACTATTCAGCAAATGGTGTTGGGTCCATCGGGTATTTATTTTAAAAAGCCGGACACCAAACACAGATGTCCCTGAGACCAGATAACGAGCTGAAGGGTTCATGGAAGATGGACGGTTTTTTCCGGGCCCGGCCCTCAGCAGGCACACGTCCCGCAGGCACAAACAGAGTCACACGCCTGAGAGCAGCCGGGCGCCTGGGGTTGCGGCAGCAGCAGCAGCAGCTGGGCAGTGGCCTGCGGCCAGCCACGCCGGGACCAGGACGGACAGGCGGCCACAGTGAGCGGGCAGCGCTGGGGGAGCAGGACAGCGCAGAGTTGTGCCTGAGGGAGGAGCCGGGTGCGCTGCAGGCCTGAGGGCGGCGGGCCAGGGAGGACAGCCCCCCAGGGCCACATCCCCATGGGGCTGAGTGCAGTCCTCACCCCAAACTGGGGCCGATGCTCAGTGACAGAAGGGTCAGCCTCGTGTGACTGTGTTCACGGGTGGAGCCCCATCAACACAGGGAGGGCAGACACGGAGCTCAGGCGACCTGAGGGTCGGCACTGGGGAGGGGGGAAGCCACCCCCAAAGTGCGTGCTGGGCACAGGAGGGCCGCGTGCTGGTCTGGCCGGGCTCAGCCCCGATGCGAGTTGTCCCTCGTGGGTGGCGGCCACACCCCTGGCAGCTGTGATTTAAGATGTGCCCGCTTCACAGCCTCCCCCTCCGCACCATGAAGTCCGGTCAAGAACACGCGCTGTCGCATTGATGCAAAACCAAAGGTCATGGGTGTCCGTCTAGAAATGCTCACCAGGCCCAGCGACGGCGACCCTCCCGGGGGCTGGGGGTGGGCTTCAGGGCTGCGCTGAGGCAGGCTTCTCAGAGCCCCTGGGGTCCGGTGTCCCAGCTGCAAGGGTCGCCCCCCCAACTTGCCCCTCAGCAGGGGCCATTCTGCCACCCTCTGTTTTTCCTTTTTATTCTGTTTTTTTAGGTTTTTAAAAGGATTCTGCTGTTATTACAAACAAATCTTTTAAAAGTCACTTGTCTGGGTGACCAAGAAATGTGTTTCTTCGACTTTCTGAGATTTAAATTGCCCCAGAGCCTCCAGTGGGGGCACGTGGGTGCCTGGACAGCTGGTGTCACCTGGTGACACCTGGGCTCCAGAGCGCCTGTCCTGCTCGCCTGAACCCTGGCTGTGTGCACAGCGCCTGCCAGCCGACCGCCCGGCACAGAGGCTCGCCCGCGCCCCCACCCCGTCCCCTGCCCGGTCCCCTGCCCCAGCGCAACCCCCGCCCCGGCCGGGTGCTGGGGAAACCGGGAGACCCCACCGCAGTTTCTGGTCCTGCCGCCGCACGTCCTCGTCTCATGGAGCCCTGCGACCGCTTCTTCCCCGCAGAAGGCAGCAGGGCCAGGTTGGGAAACCTGGTCCCACTTGGCGGTTCTGCCAGGTTACCTGTGTGCGTTGTGCCCGGACAGAGCTGCCACTGTGCGTCTGGGGAGGTGGGGACCCGAGCCCGCGTGCCCTCCCCGGCCGGTGCCCCCCCCCCACGGGCACGCGCTCGGGGGAGTACACCCAGGCTTCTAGGGAGGGACTCCCACTGGCCGTGCACGCTTGCGGGATTAACGGGTGGTGGAGGATCGAAGCTGGGGGATTAGGTCCTGGGAGTGACTGCTGGGGGCGGGGGCCTCGCAGGGCGATTCTGCCCGTGGTGCTGCTTCTGTCTGGAGGCCTGGGGAGCCTGTGTCCTTTCAGGACAGAGAAGCCGCCCTCTGGATAAGAGGACCCCATTGCCCTCACCTGGGCTTCCCCTTGAAGACACCACCCGGGAGGGGGCCCGGCTCCTGGGAGGGCCGCTTCCTCGTGTTTCTGGGCCCTCTCTCCCCGGGCCTCCTGCCTCCTGCCGTCAGCGTCCCTCTAGGACGCGATCCCCATCAGCGGGGCCTGAGGCCGCCCTCCACCAGCTCTGCTCCCGCCCCCCCCACAGACGCCCCCTGCCTGCCCTCCAGGCGGCACTGCAGAAGGAGTGGGGGCCGCCCCGAGCAGGTCGTAGGGGTGGGGGGCGGCCTCCTCGAGCGAGCTCGTGGGAGGAGGGATTCCCAGGACGGCCCCCCCCCAAAGCCCTGGTCCAGAGAGGGAGGGCGGCTCTGGAGCACTTCTCTGGGGGCTTTTTCCGGGCGATCCTGGACGGACTCAGCCACGCCTCCTGCCCAGGGTGCAAGCCTGCACCCAGGGCCGCCCCCCCAGCAGGCGCGGGAGGAGGGGCTGAGGTCTCTCTCCGGGCCCCACGTTAATAAGGGAAGGCGTGTGCTCCTGCCTGTGACAGGCGCCCTGAGGGAGCACTCCTCAGATCCTCCGGAGCAGAGGCAGCCCCCACCTGCCTTTTCCTTCCTGAGCGCTGCGTCTTAGTTCTCCTCAGAGGTGTCTTGTGTCATGGTTATCTAAAATCATTCTCTGATTCCCATTTTTCTTGGTATAAATTACCATCTATGTCCCTTTGTTATAAAAAGCTGGAACCCCCTAGTATAAGATGGTCCCCAAGGCATGGGCTTAAAACCAGTGCTTCGCTTTTTGGGGTCAGTGACCTTGACCTTACTTGAGGTGTTTTGTCTGCCCACTTTGACCAGGGACGGCAGTACAGGTGTGAGCAGTGCCTCCCAGCACCTGCAGCGTGAAGGTCCTCGGGCTGAGCCCAGTTCCTCACGTCCCTGCTGTGAGGTCGCAGCTCCCCGCCCCCGCCCCCTCCCCCGCGCCCCCTGCCCCGCGCCCCACCTGTGACATGGGGCGGAGCCTCCGCGGGGCTGTGGGGAGGACTGTGCCTGTCACACAGAACACATCGTATATTGTTACTTTTTGTGTGATAATTGGGTTTCTCCTTTCATTTGTTCATCACATGGACAGAGTTCCCGACATTAAATTATCCATCTGTTCCAGGGATGAACCTCGTTGAGGTGCTGTGCATTATTAGTATTCCAATGTTGCTGATTCTGCCTGTTAGTATTTGATTCAGAACTTCTAGCTGATCGGAAGCTGGCACCGCTGGCTCACAGCACGGGTGGCCAGCCTCACGGGCGGGACCAGTTTCCCCAGCGAGGTGTGGGCCGCGTGCGGGAAGGCAGCTGTGCCTGCCTGGGGGGCTGGGGGCAGCTCTGCCTGGACCACCTCCCCGGTACTGCGCACCTGGCTCATCGTGGTGTCCTGGGGGGCGCCCAGCACACACACGTGTAGTCGGTCAGGTCCCAGTGACAGACACATAGGCACCTTTGAGAGCAGACGGTGGGATCGACTCTGTCCCTGCTGCCCCCTCCCCGCCAGCCTCCCTCAGGCTGCACTGGCCGAGTCGCATGGCATCAGAAAACTCTGTGTTCAGGTACGGGAGCTGGCAGAGGGCAGGTCCATGAGGCCCGAGGAGGATGGCTCAGTGTGTCAGCCCTTCTCTCCCACGTCTCCTGACCAGACTCGCCCACCCTCCTTCCTGTCGCCTCACATCCAGGCCCTTTTCCCCTTCACGTCTCCTTGACCCTGAGGCCATAAGAATCTCTCCTTCGCTTCTGAACTCTGGGCTCTCTGACCTTCCTGGAGCGCTCGTCTTGGGGGTGAGGGAGGTGTTGAGTGTTGACTCGGCCTTTTGGACGGCCTGCAGCCCGATTTCTCCACCAGCTTGGGCGCTGGAGGGCGATGGCTGCTCCTCCGTCCTGTGTCCCCAACACAGGCACCTGATAGGAACTGAGGTTAGATCACATGTCCCTGCCATGCTTGGCCTCCCGCTGTGGCCGGAGGGTCTGGGGAATATAAAGTGTGTGCAGACGCTGGAGCCTGAGACGTCGGGGCTCCATGACCGCTGGCCTTGGGAGCATCAAGTCCACTCCCAGGTCGCTCTGCGGGGGCGGGGGTCAGGCCCCAGGGAGTCCTGCCATCTCTGTAGCAGAGATGTTATTCATTCTGAAACAGGTTTTTGGAACGGTTGGAACTTTTGTAAGCCGCATTTCCTGGCGTAGGGGACACCCTAGACCCTGGGCGCACTCCCAGATGTAGGACAGGACCCTCGCACCCCCGGGTGAAGCCCACGCCCGCCAGAGAGAGAAGCCCCACACTCTGTGCGTAGCCCGTGGGGCAGGGAGGGAGGTGAACCAGCTGCCGGCTGCCCAGCCCAGGACTCTTGTCTGCCTGGACGCTTGTCCGTCTGGACACTTGAGTGACAAGCCCGCAGGCCTTGTGCGGTGCTCACTGAAGTCAGCTTGTGTGAAGTCAGCCCCGCACGTCTTTCTAACGTTCACCGTGACCAGCAAGAGCGTTTCCCTGCAGAAGCTCCTCTCCCGCCCCGGCCTCAAGGACACAAGCTGCATCTCTCTCTCCGGGAGCACAGGGGAGGGAGGCGCTCCCTGGGCCTCTGCCGTCCTGACTCCTGCAGCTGCCGGGGCACCGAGCTGTTAAACAGGATAAATCAAGTGCGTGCGCGTCCCCCGAGGTCCCTTCCCCGTCCTCTGCCCGGCACAGCTGAGGCCCTGGGTGCGCCCTGGACACAGCTCAGCCAGCGGGCCACTGTGGAGCTGCTTGCTGCAGCCTCACGTGGCCTCGGATGGCGGTTGCTGGCAGGACTTCAGCCCCCGTCTCTGGGCGAGAGAGGTCGTGTTGGAGAGAGCAGGCCGGCGCACCCGAGGGAGGGGGTTGTGTGACAGCTCCACAGACAGCTGTAAAGGCGCTTTCACGGCGCTGTGACGTCCGCTTCCCCGCCCCGCCCCCCCACCCCGAGAAATGCCTGCGCCCCGGACATTGCACGCCGCTTTCACACACGGGTCTCTTCCCTTCGAGTCTGAAACAGACGCTCTCACTGGTCACGTTTGACTGGCGTGAAGTAGAGTTTAGCCATCTGGTGGTCAGGAGCGTGGGCCCTGGAAGCAGCTCGTGGCCCTTCAGCTTGGACCCCCCTGCGCTCGGGCAGCGGGGCCGGAGTCAGTGAGAGCCTGTGCGCCGCGCGCGCTGTTTGTCGCTGCAGCTGCTGTCATAGCTGCACATCTCACTGTGATGAAATTTATTTTACTACAATTCTTTTGATTTGAATATTCCTTTAAAAAATAATGATTGGGAAATCTGTTTTATCAGCATTTAACTAAGTACTGGTTAGAAATGAATTTTGCCCTTTTAATCAATATGAAAGAACAAATGAGGTTTTGGTCCTGAGTAAAGCAGGAAGCTTCCCCCACCAGCCAGCGTCCTGGTTAATGGCGAAGGGCTGGTGCCCCCCGTCGTCGACGAGATCCGCTCTCAGCACCCCTGCTGCACAGAGGGCACAGGTTCTAGCCAGCCTAGCAAGCCAAGAAGAGAAAATACAAGGCACGCAGATTGGAAAGCAAGAAAGAAACCTGTCCCTATTTGTAAGTGACACGTCTACGTCGCAAATCCCACTAGGGCTGCAAAGAAACCCTGGAGCTAGTGGGCAGGTTTGTTGCTGAGAATGCAAGGTCTGCACAAAAGCCAGTGACCAGAATTCAAAACGTACCGTACACAGGAGCTCCAGAGCGGTACGTGCTCGCTGTGTCTAACCGAATATGCACGCGATTTGTGTGCTGAAGTCTAGAGCGTGCCGATGAGAGAAAGCAAAGGCCCGAATCCGAGGCCTCTGCGTCCGCAGGGCGGGACCCCCACACGACAGCGGGTTGAGCGCTTCCCCAGCGCAGGGTCCACGCGGGTCCTGTCCAGGCCCCAGCCGGCATGCTTGTGGATGCAAACGATGGTTTTTCAATTTACGTGAGACCACAAAGGAGAGTTTTGAAAACAAATACAGTTGGAGTAATTTTAAGTCATCATAATTGTGCCGTGAAATGGACACTGTGGAACTGGTGGATAGATGGGCACCTAATAAACCAAACAGGGTAGAGTCCAGACCACAGCCACATACGTGGGGACAGCTGATTTTTAACAAAGGTGACAGAACAGTTTCAATATAGAAAGGGCAGTCTTTTCAAAACACGGTGTTGAATCGGTTGGGTAATGCACGGAACAAAACAAAACAAAACAAAACAGCCTCAACTTAATCGTCTCACCTGAGCCATGATTGATGCAAAACGGATCAGATACCTGAATGTAAAATCTGCGATGATGCCCTGCTTAGGAGAAAATACAGGAGAAAGAGGCCCATTCAGCAAAGAGAAAAAGTTTAAACCAAAGTCGTAAGAGATAAAACTGAGAGCTGGTGCTTCAACACAGTTAGCAGCATTGGCTTCATGAAAGGCTCTGTTAAGACGTGAAAAGACAAACCCGAGCCTCGCACGCCCAGCAAAGGGCCATATCCACAGCGATCTCCATGGTGAGAAAACAAGACAGCCGCTTAGAATACGAGCAGAAGGCCTGAACACCCTTCTCCGGACAGGACAGATGGGCGGGGGGCATGCACCTGAACAGGCATTCAGCGTCGCTAGCTGTTGGGAGAAGGCAAATTCGGCCAGCAGGAGACGTCACGGCCGCCTGCTGAAACGGCTGCAGTGGGGCGCTGGCCACCCCTGGGGATGGGAAACCGTGCCTCCGCTCTGGCCAGTGGTTTGCCAGTTTCTTATGAAATTAAACTTAGAGTTAACGTGTGACAGTGTCCACAGTCCTGGGTGTGAGCCACAGAAAAATGCCAGTGTGCTCACACAGCACGCGCACTCTGTTGTCGCCAGCTGCTTCATTTGTAATCCACCAAATCGGGAGTCACCCCAGCTGTCCTTCCCCGGGTAAGTGGGTACACAAACTGTGGGGCAGCCGCAGTGGGACGCTGCCGGGACAGAGACCAGCAGACTTCCACTCCGTGCAGCGACTTGGGTTCAAGACCACCGGAGCGTGGCTGTGCTGAGCACGTTCGTTTGATTGGGTGTGTGTCGTTCTGGAGCCGACAGAACTGTGGTGTGGACCAGGGTGGGCGAGGGAGAGTGACTGACTGCAGAGGGCGGCCCCCAGAGCTCGCCGCAGAGATCCTGCTCGTGTGGGTGGCTCGGGAGATCTGCACACGTGACCAGGTTTCGTGGACCTGTGCGCCGAGAAAGGTGCCTGTGGATACGGCAGCCCTGGGTGGTGCCGCGCCGCAGACTCGCGACGTGGAAGCCACGTGAAGGGCCACCGCAGCTGTGTTATCTTTGCAGCCGCTCATGGATCCAAAATTATTTCAGAATTGTGCACACACGTATAGTGCACATACACAGACGTTAGAGTTGACAGTTATTAAATCTGCAAAGATAAAAAGTAAATTGTGCAAACAGACCAATTAAAAGTAAGAGATGATCAGAGTGAAAAAAAAAAAAGCCAGAGCAGTCTGTGTGCATCCAGCAAGGCAGCGTGAAATGTAATACTCATGTCCAGTTAAAGGTTAAAGACAGAGAAAGACGTGTCACGTGAACACTGGTGGCCACAAGAACACCAGATGAAGTAGACTTCAGGACGAGGACCAGGGTGAGGAAGGACCTTGCGTGAACATGAAACCATCGTTCACCAGGAAGACACATCAGCCCAGGTGTGCACACATCGCATAACAGAGCCTCACAACACTGGGAACAAAACCTGGCGCTGGGGAGAGACGGACAAGTGCGTGACTGTGTGGAGGTCTCAGCTCCACCTGGTGCCCGAGGGGACGAGGGGACGGGCAGTCGTCCGGGCTGAGACACCCGGACAAACACAGCCCACCAGCAGCTCTGACGGTCCTTGCAGGACACCCAGCGCCCTGGGGACATGTTTGTGGGCACGCAGGGTGACCCCAGGTGGACCACATTCTGGGTGAGAAATAACACCCAATGAGTCCAACACAGTCGACGTCACAGAGAGTACATATTCTGACTAGCATGAAATTAAACTAGAAGTTAGTAACCATAGGTAACAAAGTTTTCCAAATACTTGAAAGTCGAAACACAGATCTCTAAGTAATGTGCTGGTCAAAGAGGAGGCGCCAGGGAATTCAGGACATATTTTGGAATATTAGGAACTAAACACATGATAAAAGCACGTCTACGTGTGTCGGGCACACGCAGGGCAGCACCTCCAGAGGAACCTCAGGCATGAGCTGCTGACGCGGGAAATCCCTCAAGTTACCGAAGCCCGAACCCAAAGAAACGGAAAGCAAAGGAGAAGGATGCTCTCGGCAGCCGGCGCGCCTCCAGGGAATCAGACGAGGGAGAGAGGCCAGTCCCCGGCTTGCACACACCCTGCTGGACTCCACGTACACAGCGTTCTTGAAATGACAGGATTTACAGAAATGGGGCGCAGACCATAGGTTTCTTTCGTCTCTTCCATCCGCACTTTGTGGTTCTCAGCACGGAGGCCCTGCACGTTCTGTTAGGTTTGCGCCCATGGCTTTCCTGTCGGCGCGCGGAGGCTGCTTTTGTCTTCTCCCTCCTGCTCGGGCACCCCTCCGCTCCCTCCCCTCCGCTCCCTCCCCGCCGCTCCGCAGGGGGCTCCAGGCCCGCGCTGAGTAGTGGCAGTGGGGGTGACCCCCCCTCCCCGCCTGCTCCTGCCTCCTGAGGGGAGGGGCTCGAGCTGCGCGGAGGGCCGATGGGGGTCTTTCCGTGGCTGCCCCTTACCAGGCTTAGGACGTCCTCTTCTGTCCCTGGGTTTCTCCTGAGAGCTTTCCCCTGAGCGGGTGTTGGGTTTTGTCGGGTGCCTCTCTGTGCGTCGGTGTGACCGTGCGATGTTTGCTCTTCAGTCTGTGGAAGGGACTGATTACATGCGATGATTTTTGACTACCAGCCCTGCATCACTGGGAGAGTGGACAGTGTATAATTCTTACCATATAGCAAAGGATTCGATTTGCTAATGTTTTTAAAGGGTTTTTGCACCAATATTCTTGAGGGCAGTTTTTTGTACTCTTCTGTACCATCTTTTGTACTGATTTTTGTTTCAAGCGAATACTAGTTTCATAAAATGAATTGGAAACTGTTTCTCTTACTTACAGTTTTTGGAGGAGATTAGAACTGGTATTAATTCTTCTTAAAACTGTTGGTAGACTTCTCCAGCGAAACCATCTGAGTCTGGGGGAAGCCATCCTTTTGGGGGAATTTTAAAATTATGAATTCAGTTTCCTTAGCAGCTCTGAAGGGCTGTTGGAATCACCTGCTTCGCATTGGGTAGGTTGTGGTGCTTTGTCTTTTCAAGGAGCAGGTCCGTCTGTGGGAGTCGGTGCGTTTGTGCAGAGCTGTGCTCAGCATCTCCTTCTCGCCGCTTGGCGGACGCAGTGGTTAGCGGTGCTGCCGTTTCGTTCCTTCTGTTGCTGTTTGGTCTTCTTCTCTCTTTGTCAGTCCTGCAAGGGGTTTGTCAGCTTCATTGATCTTTTCAAAGAATCAGCTCTTTATTCCATTGATTTTTCTCTAGTTTTTCTATTTCCAATTTTAATTATGTTTTTATTTCCTTCCTTCTGTTTGCTTGGATTTATTTTGTTCCTCTTTTTCCAGATTCTCTTTCTCCTTCCTAATATATGTATTTTGTGCTACAAACGTCCCTCTACGCACTGCGTTAGTGGTGTCCCAAATTTTTGATATGTTGTATTTTTATTTTTGTTCAGGTAATGTATTTTTTATGACCCTTGAGATTTCGTCTTTGACCAGAGGATTGTTTAAATGGGTGTTTTAGTTTCCAAGTGCTTGGAGATTTTTCTGTCATTTCTGTTATTATTTCCAGTTTGGTTCATTAGTGGTCAGAGAACACGTGCGATTTCGATTGTGTTAAGTGTGCTGAGGCTTGCTTTATGGCCGAGGATGTGGTCTGCACTGGGGTCTGTCTCAGGGGTGCTTGAGAGGAAGGGGGCTTCTGCTGATGCCAGAGGTGCTCTGAGTGGTGACGAGGCCCCGGTGACTGACGGGCGGTGGCTCCTTCTGTGTCCCGCCGGCTTTCTGGCTGTCCGTCCCGTTGCTGAGACGGGCGCTGAAGGCTTCAGCTGAGACTGGATTTGCACACTTCCCCTTTCAGCCCTGTGCATTTGTGCTTCACCTGTTTTGCTGTCCGGTGTCTGAATCACACACCCCCAGGCTTGCTCTTGCTTCCTCATGGACTGTCACCATGGTACGGTGTCCCTCTCTGCCTTCGCTCACTGTCCCTGCTCTGAAGTCAGCCACATTTGATGCTAAGGCAGCCGCTCCCGCGCCCTTCCCATCAGTGGTCGCACGAAACAGCTTTTCCCATGAGTTCATCTTCAGCCTGCTCACATCTTTCTGCTTGAAGTGTTTCCTGTTGACAGCGTATGGTTGAGCCATTTTTCTTAACCCACTCTGCCAGTCTCTGTTCTTCAATCGGTGGATTTAGACTGTTTACCTTTAATGTAATTAGTTGAGATGTTAGGACTTAAGCTTGCCGTTTCATCTTTTGTTTCCTTTTTTTTCGTTTTCGTATTCTTTTTCACTGTAGGTTGCTGCAAGATACTGAATCTAGTTCCCCGGGCTGTACAGTAGGAACTTGTGTCATGTTTTGTTTTCCGTTTGTTCTCCTTGTGTTTTGTTTCTCTGCTCTTATTTCCTGCCTTCCTGTGTGTTACTCAGCATTTTTTACAATTCCACTGTGATTTATTGACAGTGCTTTTGAATATGCTCTTTGTGTAACTTTTCAGTGGCTGCCCAGGTGTCACATCACATGTAACATGATTCGCTGGTGGATGGAGGCGTGGCCTCCAGGTCCTCACCCATCACCTCCCGGTCTGCCCACCCGCTCACAGCGTCCTCCCAAGTCCTTCGCAACAAACAGGCGGCCCCTGGGTTGTGTGGTTGCATGGATCCTACTACTGGCAGCCTCCCAGAATTGCTAACAGGCGGAGAGGGGACGAGTTGGGGTGGGAATAGGACCAGTGGTTCCCAAACATGCTTTGCTCAAGAGGACTCTGGAAAACCTTAAAATGCAGCTTCTAGGACCACCTCGGTCCTAAACCAGGCCCTGAGAGGTGGCACACACCACCACAGTGACTTCCGCGCTGAGGCCTCTATGCTCTGTCTCCGCAGTAAGGCCAGGTGAGCACTGGGCCACCAGGTGAGCCCTGGGCCACCAGTGGGCAGGTCTCCTTTCCCAGACTCAAATCTCTCCTCTGCACCACCCTCCTGGGGGTTCTGGGAGTTGGGGCAAAGTCCTTCTCGGAGACCCCCAGGAGTGCTCGCAGCCCCTAAGTGTTGCTGCTGGAGGCCCCTCCTGGCCTGGGACTGACTCCCAGAGGGCTCCCCACGGGCAGGGGGTTCCCACCTGAGCCCTGCTCTGGGGGCCCACCTTCCTCCTGATCCTCACTCCCGAATCACCATGAGGATTTCTTTTTTTGTTTTTTTGCATGAGTCCTTCCTTTTATTTTTAAGTTTTGCTATTTTGAGGGAAGATCATTAGGTTTTTTTGTTTATTCACTTGTTTATTGGAGATACTGGATCTTGAACCGAAGCATTCTACCAACTGAGCTACACCCTCCATGAGGATTTCTCAGCAGGCCGGTGCCTCCCTCAGGAGGAATGCTGTTCATATCCCTTTGTAGGCCAGCATGGCGCCTGGAGCTTAGTGACTGCCAAGGAAATGTTTGTTTAGTTAACAAACAAAGCTGTTAATTACCAGCCACGCAGGAGGCTGCTCATTTCAACCTGCCTCTTGCCTTTGTGTGTTCCCAGGGGAAAGAGCAGGAGGGGCACCCAGCACTGGCTCTGGCCCTGGGCTGTGACGCCCTGTCTCCTGGGCCACTTGCGCTGGTGTCCCTGGAGGGGGCCATCAGAAGGCACCCGTGGACGCTGACTTCTGACCTCCTCCGTGACTTCTGAGTGAAATGTAATAAATGTGTTTTATACACGTGATGATTATAAAGTTCGTGTGTCAAATAGCCCTTATTTTGCTTCCTAAATGTACCTTCCTGGGCTGTTTCATCCCTGGACAGATGGTAAAAATGGAAAAGAGACTGTGGAATGGCAGACGTACATCAGCCGCGTCAGCAGCCACTGTCGAGGGCCTGAACCCCCCTGGTTAAGGGACAGAGGTTGTCAAGTAAGAAAAAAAAAGCAAGGTCCAGCTTTATGTTGCCTGCAAGCAACTCACTTCGAAGACATAACTAAGTTAAAAATAAAAGGTGAAAGAAGATACACCGTGCCAACACTGGTCAGTAGGAGTCTAACATCACATGAATTAAAAAAGAAGACACGAGAAATTTGGGAGCATTTTGGAACGAGCGGGGGGGGGGGGGCAAACGTAAACATCCGTGGGGTGAGGCTAAAGCCGTGGGAAGAGAGACGTGTGTAAAAGCAAGTGACAGTATCAGACAAAAAGTAGCATTTTAAGTCCACGCCACCAACTTCTTCTTGAAGACCCTGGAAAAGGGGAGCTGAGCCCTGCCCCGAGTGTCAGGATTTGCCAGCAGGCTGGCAGGTGGGTCAGAGAAGGCTCATCGTGCCCAGGCTCGGGCTGAGCAGGACATGGAGGCGGTGGCCTGGCTCCTGGGAGACGGGTGCGGGGGAGGGCCGCACGGGTGGCACCGGGGCACCTGTCGGAGGTCAGGGTGCCCCAGGAGTGGGGCGGGCATGGTCTGGCCTCAGGCGTATCTGTGGATAGTGTCAGCTCAAAGCAGCATTTAAACCACCGACTGGACGGGCGTCCCTGGGCGAGAAGGGGCCCTGCCAGTCTCCTTGAGTGAATTAAAGTACACTGAACCCCAGCACTGAGGAGGACGGGGGGAGGGGCCTCGCCAGCCACGGAGGTCTGCCAGTTTCTGAAACACCGAGTGTCTGGGGCGTGAGTCACGGAAAGAGGTCTTCCCTGGTGGACTGGCCGTCCGACCGGGTTTGGGGTGGCTATGCCCCCAGTAGTGTGTCCCCTGCTTCCTGCCGGGCACCCCGAATGGCCCTCGGGTGGGAGCAAGGCCGGGCACGCTAGGGGTTGCCTCTGAAGAGAGTGTCCCAGGGCCTGGCAGGGCGGCCTGAGCACCATGGTCCTGGGGAAGCCACCGAGCCGGGGTGATGAGGCCCGGGTGACCTTCACGCTGCGGGGACTGCTCCTTCCCACCGGTCTACCGCGGGCCGGTTCCACTCACCCCCAGCCGCCGAGGAGGGCGGGCGCAGCTGCTCACTGGCCTGTGTGACTGATGGCAGTTGACAGCCCGGAGCCCGAAGCACCCCTGGCACTCGCTGACCCACTTTCTCCACCGTGGGCTGGACGCATTTACATAACAGATGGCCACAGGGCCCTACTGTCCCTCTGACACTGGAGGAGAGGTTTTCTGATTAAGAAGGAGGCAGGGCGCCCCAGCCTGGCCACCGCGTGGCCGGTCTATCTGTGCTGGTAACTCAGCCTTCCCACGCACTCCAAGCCTAGAAGGGCCCTGCCGGCTGCCGCGGGGGCTGCGGGGAGGAGCACTAGCGCCCCCCTCCTTTCTGGGGTCTTTGTCCGCGACGCCGTGCTCACCACCCAGCCTGCGGACCGCGCCGTCCAGCAGAGCCTGCGGGGCCCGAGACCTTCGCTCTGCCCTTCAGCACTGAACACGCGCTCGTGGAGGTTTTATTTCGAACAGAAAGAATGCAAGGGGCTGGTGGCTGCTGTCCTGGCCCATCAGTGCGCAAGGAGGCATTTCTTCAACTCTCTTTGCCGTGAATTACACCTTTAGGCTAAATCCTGGTTGTTCGAAAGTGCTGTTTTACCACGAATAGTTAGAAGGAGTGGTCTGAGTTTGCTGAAGCTGCCTGTGAAAACGCCAGCGTGAATGGCCAGTCGTCGGTGCCTGGGGAAGCGGCTCCGTGGCCGGGCTCTTGGTTCGGGTCCGCCAGCATCCGGGGCTGCTCCATGCAGGGCTCTCCCGACTCGCATCGCCCGGCTGACGGGAAGGTGCTTTGTTTCTGTGTTTGCCTTTTAACATATCTCCAACAGGGGTATTTTGAAGAGGATAAAAACAAGTTTTTGCCCAAGAAACCTATAAGGTTAAAGGAAAGTCTGCTTCTTTACCCTGTAGTCTCTCCCATGTGGCCTGAGCCTCCTGTCTCTACAGGTTAAATCAAAGGCCAGGGTCCAGACGCCCCGTGTGCTTGGGGGGTGCCCGGGGGTCCCAGGACTTCTGCTCCTGCAGGGCTCCAGCAGCCGAGCGGGCGGTGGGCCCTTCAGTCAGCAAGGGGCTAAGTGAGACTGTGTGCAGAGCAGGGCCGGCCCCTGGCTCCACTCCAGGCTTCCAAGGCCCTGTCCGCCATCGTCCCCACACCTCTGCCCATCTCAGGTGGACACCTGGGCAGGTGCGTGTGTCTCCTCCCACGGCCGCTTCCTGGCCCCTCTTGGACCCCCTGGGCCCTGGACCTGGGCCGGGCATCCGGAACCGTGCCCCAGCCAGGCCTTCCCTCCCCTCAGTCCCCCAAGCAGCACTTTGCTGTCATAACTGTGCGGCCACTCTCAGCCGCAGCCGTCCCTTGGTGAGACTGGCCCCGGGCGGGCAGCTGTGCAGCCCCATCCGTGCATCACGCAGACTCGGGCACAACTCCCCAGAGAGGCCCCCCACCCCCACCTCATGACCCGTCTCCAGGTGCAGCTTTGCCGTCTGCTCAGCGAGTCCTCCCTGCCCTCCCTGCTTCGTCTCGTCTTGCGCGGCCATGCTGCACACCGCCACGGGTGGCTTGTCCCTCGGCCTGGACCCCGTACGGACTGCTCGGCTCTGTCCTCGGCTCAGTCAGGCCCAGGCCCCGCGTGCACGGCACCCTTCCTCCGTCGCCTGTAAAGCGGAGCCTAAATTTTGCCTGGTGGGACAAGTGCTAGACAGATTGCAGAAATCATACCATAAACAGGCCAGTGATGGGGTACTTAAGGGTTTTCCAGAAACTTCGTAAAGTTGTCTGGCCGTTCAGTGAGCAGAGACAAAGTCCGCTTCAGCAGGGAGGTTGGCTCAGGAACCTGGGCTCCAGACACAAAGGGAACTCCAGCGCCTGTAACTTCTTGGCTTTTCGGGGGGGGGGGGGGATCCTTGTGCGGATGTGTTGGGAAATGGGCAGAACGCACGTGATAGCTGCGCAGACGCTCTCTAGACGCACCGGGGCCCCCAGGCCTGCCAGGTCGCCCCGAGAGAGCTGTTCCGTTCCCTCGTCACAGAGGTGACGCTGAGGCCCGAGGGCGTGAGGACCTGCCCAGGCCACGAGGTGGGGCCCAACCACTCCCTGGCAGGCTTGCCCTGGGCTTGCTCCCCTGCTGTGCGCCCAGGGCCCCCAGGTGCCGCCCCTGCCTTGTGCCGCCTGGGCGCTGGGACGCCTCTGCCCCCCAGACCTCCTCCTGTCAGCAGCGGCAATGCTGACGTGCCCCGGACCCCTGACACGTGCCTCTCTTGCAGGTGACACTGTCTGGGCCCCATCTGTCCTTCCTCACGGCACCCTCGGCACCTTGAGCCGCCACCCCCAGCTGCATTTTGGAAGAAAGATGGAGTCCAAGGTCTCAGAAGGTGGCCTGAACGTGACGCTGACCATCCGCCTGCTGATGCACGGAAAGGTACAGGCCGCGGTGGTGTGGGGGGCGTGCCCACCGCGGGGCCTGTTTTGTATTAGGTTTTTTAAATTCTAAGCACTCTCAGCTCACAAAGCGGCTGCAGTACCGTCCAGATGACGCTGCTCCAGAACCTTTCGAGCTCAAGCCAGCCGCCTGCTGCCCCGTCACCTGCTCCCACGGACGCGGGAGTCTCCTCCAGACCCTGGCCACCCCCTGGTCAGGCTGTGTTCCGGCTCACAGCCTGGGACCCACTCAGGTCCACGGGTCATCCCAGTGCCACCCTCCAAACAGGACGCTCCCCGGCCTGCCTTTCACTGTCACTGTTGGAAGATTCCAGCCGGTTCTTTTGTAGAAAGGATGCCCCTCACCCTGGCTCTTTCTGACGTTCCCTCCCGCCGCAGGAGTGTCACAGGAGCTTGCCTGTCAGGTGGCCCAGACGTCAGGGTGTCACTTGGTTGGGGGCGCCTGCCGGGCGTCCCACCGCTCGTCTTCACAGTCATTAGGGAGTGGCTGCTGGCGGGCACCCAGGTGCTGCGTGAACGTCCCCTCGCGGTCAGTCCTGACTTCTGGCCGCGGGATTTGCTGCTTGCTGCTCCTATTACTCCCCGCATGTCCCCGTAACCCCCCGTGTGTGTCCCCGCACCCTCCTGCGTGTCCCCACCCCCCTGCATGTCCCCATACTGCCTGTGTGTCCCTGTGCCCCCTCATGTGTCTCTGTGCCCCATGTCCCCGCACCCCCACGTGTCCCCTTGCCCCCATGTGTCCCCGCACCCCCTGTGTCCCTGCACCCCCTGCATGTCCTCATACTGCCTGTGTGTCCCTGTGCCCCCTCATGTGTCCCTGTGCCCCGTGTCCCCGCACCCCCCCACGTGTCCCCTTGCCCCCATGTGTCCCCGCACCCCCCTGTGTCCCTGCACCCCCCTGCATGTCCCCACCCCCCTGCATGTCCCCATACTGCCTGTGTGTCCCTGTGCCCCCTCATCTATCCCCGCACCCCCTGTGTCCCCACACCCCGCCATGTGTCCCCATGCCCCCCACGTGTCCCTGCACCCCCTACGTGTTCCCGTGCCGCCCATGTATCCCCACACCCCCGTGTCCCTGCATCCCCACCACGTGTCCCTGTGCCCCCTTGTCCCCGTCCCCCACGTGTCCCTGTGCCCCATGTGTCCCCTTGCCCCCACATGTCCCCTTGCCCCGTGTCCCCACACCTCCCCACTTGTCCCTACATCCCCCCACGTGTCCCCTTGCCCCCACGTGTCCCCTTGCCCCCCGTGTCCCTGCACCCGCCCCGTGCCCCTGCACCCCCACTGTTTATTCTGGTGCCCTTGCTGCCCCTTGGGGGCCGTGGCAGCCCCGCCAGGCTGCCTGTGTGCTTCTGGGGGGACCCGTCCTCCTGACTGCACTCCCCTGCTCTCTGGCACAAAATGCTGCTCAGCCCTCGACTTCACTGTCCTGCTGGTCCTGGAGTCAGCCATTTCTCCAGAAAGCTGTGACTCCCTTGAGTGGAGGGTGGTGGGGTGTGTTAGACGCCCAGGTGGGGGCGCATGGGGTGCTCATTGCCCTCAGGCTACCGCGGGTCCCAGATGGAGCTGGGGAATATGTGTCCTCATATGCGTGTGTGCTTATGTGGAATCACTGATCTGTGTGCACGTGTTTGTGCAGGATTCATTTCGACATTTCTCTGTATATTGGGCCCCATGAGTTCACACCCCAGTTCCAGGGCAGCAGCGCTGGGTCCGTCCTCGGTCCTCTGTCCGCCCCGTGCTTGTGCCGCGAGAAGCCCGGGGCTGGCGGGGGCTCTGGCCTGGTGCGCAGGCGCCACTCTTCCTGACTGCCGGCGGGGGTGGGGGTGGCCGCCGCCCTGTGCCCAGCTGCCCTCTGCTGCCACCGGCCCTGCTGCGCGCCGTCCCATGGCCTGGCAGCTGCCATCCCCAGGACGCGCTGTGGGAAGGAAGTTGGGCTTCAGGGTGAAGGGCGCCCTCTGCAGCTGGGAGCGGGCGGCCCTGCGCATCCCCACCCCCGCCCCCCAGGGAGCTGCCTGGCGGGACCGCAGGACGGTCCTGCGTGGGGGCTTTGGAAGCGTGGCGGCGCGTTCCGGACTGTCCTGAACGTTCTACGTTTTGTGAAACGTCAAGCAGCAGTGGCGGTGTTGAACTTTTTTACATCACAGAGTCATGGGAGGAGGTCTTATTTTTAACCTGTTTCTTGCAGCGTTTCCCTGAGGCCTTAAGGTGATGCCTGTTGACGTGTTTCTCTGGAAAGCAGCTGGCCACTCCCCTTCCCTTTGTCTGTCTGTCTGTCTGTCAGTCGCTCGGTCAGAGGCAGGGCTGCCGCCTCGCCCCGTTCTCCCTTCCACACGCACGACTGGGAGGGAGGTGGGGGCTCTCATCGCGTCTGTCACAGGTTTTCCTCCTTCTGCTCTGTGACGTCGTCTTTCTGTGATTCTCTTCCTACAGGAAGTTGGAAGCATCATTGGGAAGGTAATTATTGCGTGAAGTCTGCCCTCGGGGGCTCTGTGGGGGGCAGTGAGGGCTGCAGTGGCCCTGTGCGCGGGACGTGCAGTGAGGACTCCCCCGGAACCCTTATGTCCTCACCTCAGGCTGCACCACCCGAGGCTGGTCCTGGGGCCCCCGGCTCAGCGGCTCTGAGGGAGCCGGGGAGCAACCCCCAAGGCCGCCCCGCCCCCACTGCCCTGGTGGCTGGTCCTTCCTGGGTTTAAGAGCCCAGTCAGAATTCTCACTGACATTCTTCAGAGCAGTCTTCCACCTGTGGCCAGCGAGTGGTAGAGTCCATTCTAAAACGACAGCAACGCCCCCGGGCAGCGCGGGTGGGCTGGAAGCGCTGCTCCTGGGGGGAGGGGGCGAGTCCGCCTGCTGGTGCACCCTCACCACGTCTGGCTCTGCTGGTCCTGAGTGGTCCTTCAACACTGGGGGTGTCCCCAGAGCTCAAGTCAGCTCCTCCTCACAAGTGCCTCGAGGGGCTGCCCTGGGAGTCAAGCCCGTGGGCCTGGTCCCCACTTTGCCCGTGGTGAGGACAGGAGGGGAGGGGTGGGGGGAGGAGCAGGTGCCCAGGGCAAGCCTAGAGCCACGTCAGGCCTCTGGGCCGGGCCCACTCACCCTACAACTCGAGCCCTGGGCAAGGCTGTTGGGCCCCCTGGTGAGGTTGCGGCCAGGCCTCCAGGCTGCGGGGAGCCATGGCATGTTGGGCACGGAGTCCCGCCCTCTGAGTGCGCACGAGGCAGCGGGATGTGCTGGGGTGGGAGCCTGCTTGACCTCTGCCTTGTCTGAACCTTTGTTCCAGAAAGGTGAGACCGTGAAGAAGATGCGTGAAGAGGTGAGTGGGCATCCCGAATGCGTCTTGTTCTGGGGCTGGCGGGAGAGTCAAGGCCAGGGGCCTCCCGGCGGCTCTGGCCCAGAGCTGGCAGGCCCGGGTGGCAGGCGAGCTGGGCGTGGCGGGAGGCCTGGCCATTGCTGCTGAGGTCCGGGCACCACTGGCTCACGTGCGTCCCTGTGGTCAGCGGGCCCGAGCACCCGGGCCGTGGCCTCAGTCCGGTCTCTGGGTGTGCCCGTCTCCCTCCAGAGTGGGGCGAGGATCAACATCTCGGAGGGAAACTGCCCAGAGAGGATCGTGACCATCACGGGCCCCACGGACGCCATCTTCAAGGCTTTTGCCATGATTGCCTACAAGTTTGAGGAGGTGAGGAGCGCCTGGGGGCCCTGCCCCCAAGAGGGCACACCCTGCTGGGCCGCAGCTCCTCTGCAGCCCCCGCAGCAACTGCAGCAAGTCTGGCCCAGCCGCCATGTCCTTCCGCTGTGCACCCCCAGCCCTTTGCCCCCTGTGTGCACCTCCCCACAGTCCTCCTCCCCTGCTGACCAGGAGCCTCTCAGGCCGGGGGCCTCCGGGCCGAGGGCTGTCTGCTCTCGCGGCTGACATGCGTGCTCTCTCTCCCTAGGACATCATTAACTCCATGAGCAATAGCCCAGCCACTAGCAAGCCCCCAGTGACCCTGAGGTTGGTGGTCCCTGCCAGCCAGTGCGGGTCCCTGATTGGCAAAGGCGGCTCCAAGATCAAGGAGATCAGGGAGGTAACGGACCCCCCCACTGCCGGCTGTACCGAGAGCTGGACCCCTCCCCACCGACGGTGCCGAGAGCTGGGCGGGCCCGGCTGTCCCCGGCCAGGGCACAGGCCCCTGTCACTGCAGACCCTGCCAGCATGGAGCTTACCACAGGGGAGGGACAGCCCACCCATGGAAACCCCCCAACGTGCAGGCATCATGCCGAGGGGCCAGGGTGCTGGCCCTGACTCCTGGGACACGGTCATGGGCCCCCAGTCCCGTGGCTCTAGGCCCGGGCTGTGCCCCCAGTGACGGGCCTGCTCTGATGATCAGGCCGGTTTCCTGGGGGAGCACCGTGTCGCCCATTTGTCTAGTCCAAGGAAAGTCTGGCTCCTTCCCTTTCCCAGAAGAAGGGCGGCTACCCAGTCTTGATTTCTTCAAGGGAAGACAGCCACACAGTTTAGGATGCCTGACCAGGGTCCGTCTTTCTCTGACCTAAAGCTCCACAGAGAGATAGAATTCCACGTATTTGAAAAAAGTTCTATCTTCTGCAGATGCCTTTGCGCAGGTTAAAATGCCTGCATCGTGCATCGCTCGTCCTGCACCGGGTCCAGGCTGGCCACAGGGGCTCCTGAGGGGGCGTGCGGAGGGCTGGGGCGCCTGGGTGGGTGTGGAGGGGTGACCCTGAGCAACATCAGGACGGGTTTCCCAAGGGGCCCTCAACTCCCCCAGATAATCCAGGACTTGCTACTCTGGTGCGTGCTGCCCCTGCCTGGGGGCCCGTCCAACCTCTGGTTTCTCCAGTCCACAGGTGCCCAGGTCCAGGTGGCCGGGGACATGCTGCCCAACTCCACGGAGCGGGCAGTGACCATCTCGGGGACCCCTGACGCTATCATCCAGTGTGTCAAGCAGATCTGTGTGGTCATGCTGGAGGTACAGTCTCTGCGGGTCTGCAGCCTCACCCGCCGGCCCCTTGCTCCACGTGGCTGTGGCTTCTGAGTGTTGGAGGCAGCAAAGTCTTCGGCGCTCGGAGGCCCTGAGGATTCCCGTGGTTAGGGCTGTTGGGGGGACGGGCCTTGACAACGTGCCCAGGTCCCTGACCCAGGCCCAAGGCAAAGCGCATGAGAACTGTCCTGGGTGCGCCCTTGGGGGACAGTTGCTGGCTCCTGCCTTCTCGGGTGGGTCCGTCGTCTTCACTGGGGATTTGGGGAGAGAAGGCGGTGCACACCTCACCCCTCATTTCTGGAGTTAGATGAATAGTTACTAGTTCATGATGTGAGGGGCATTCAGCAAAGGATCAGGCCTTAAAAATGGTGCACGTATGCACTGGAGACAGGTGTGTACTAAAAACAGGTGTGTGCTGGAGTGAGGTGTGCACTGGAGACAGTGTGCACGGAGGCGGGTGTGCACTGAAGGTGGTGTGTGCTGTAGGCAGGTGTACACTGAAGACGGGTGTGCACTGAAGATGGGTGTGCACTGAATGCAGGTGTGCACTGCAGACGGCTGTGCGCTGGAGACAGGTGTACATTGGAGGCGGGTGTGCACTGAAGACGGATGTGCACTGAAGGCGGGTGTGCACTGGAGGCCAGTGTGCACTGAAGGCGAGTGTGCGCTGAAGGCGGGTGTGCACTGGAGGCAGGTCTCAGCTGAGATGCGGATGGAGGACGTTGTGGACAGGACGCCACTGTGCTGGGCCGGCCTGCAGGCATCAGAGCCACCTGCCAGGTGGGCCAGCAGGATCTTAGGAAAAACACGAAAATGCAGAACTGCAAAGGCAATAGGATTAACCACAGGAGAAGCAAAGGAGGCCCAGCTGAGCAGGAAAAAGCCTCTCTTGAAAGTTCGGGGTTGGGGGGCAAAACCTGAGGTTTAAATTTCAATCAGTAGCCAAACTGCAGCAAGACTGACAGAAGCTCTCAACAGTTCTGTTTTTTCAAAAAAATGAAAATGAATTCGTCATGCCTCAAACGAAAAGGTTCCAATATCTATGTGGGTGTCCCAGCCACCAGGCCCTCCTCCCTCTGTGCCCCAGGTCCCATGCTGGAGGTGCTCCAGGTGACAGCGGCTCCCATGGGATCAGCCTCGGGGCACCTGTGTGTTCACCCATCTTTTGTACTTGACTTGGTGTTAAAGCACCACGTCCAGCTCCTTTAAAAAATATTTGTGTGGTTTTTGTCTTCCTGAAGTACGGTACTGTGAACTCAGAAGTGTTTTTCTAAACGCTTTGTTCTGGAGTCTTCCTCACACACCTGTCACGGTGACGATCGGTGCTGGCCCAACTCTTCAGTCCTCGGCACTGGGGCCGCAAGGGGCCTGGGCAGGTGGCAGGAAGGCCCCCTCACTGTCTGGCGGACGCCAGAGGAGCAAGACCACACAGGCCCGACTGGTCCGTGGCGGGGGCCCCTCAGAAGGGCAGGGCCAGGAGGGACTCGGCGCTGAGCTGCACTCCCCGTCAGACGGGGCCCCACAGGAGAAGCCCGACCCAGCTGGCTGGGTGGCGCTGGTGACCCCAGGGCCGAGGTTGGAGCTGCCAGGCCCCTCCCCGGCAAGGGGAGGAGGGGTGCTGACCGGAGATGGCGGCCCTGAAGCATGGGTGACAGTCCTTGTGGGGCAGGGCTGAGGCTTTGTCTCACGGATCTCCCGGAGGCCGGCACAGCCGTCCTGCGGGAGGAGACGTCGCGGCGCCTGGAAGCAGCAGGTCCGATTTTCAACGCGGAGGGACTGGAGTCTCCACCCCTGAAGTCCCCACTGAGGGAGGGCTGCCGGAGGTGTGGCTGAAGTGTGTGGACATGAGTGTCGGGGCCGCGGGCCTGGCAGGGGGGCTGTGCTCAGCAGGCCTCCGTCCGCCGGAGAGCTGGACCTGGGAGTCACGGCCAGAGGGCCCAGCAGAGCTCCCAGCACCACCATCTGTGGGTCAGAGGGCACTGTGGAGCGGGGGTGACCAGCTGAGGCTGAGGGCCAGGGAGTCCACCACCCAGCTCGGGGCTGGAGGGCAGGCAGCAACCAGACTGAGCCCTTGCTCACAGTGGAAACCGTCACTCGCTCACTCTCAGTGTAGTCACGCTTCCAAACCGTGTTGAGCCAAGTCTGCCCTGAGTCCACACAGAGCCCTGGCCAGTCATACCCGCAGACATGCTGGAGACGAGAGCTCAGCGTTACCTCCTCACCATCAGCTCACGGGCCCTTGAAGCAGCCCTCTCTGCTTTACAGCAAGGTCACGCAGCTGGGCCAAGGTCACACAGCAGGTCAAGGTCACACATCAGGTCAAGGTCTCACAATGCAGCCAAGTCACACAGCAGGTCAAGGTCACATGGCATGGACAACTGGCATGGTGTGGCCTGGGCTGCAGAGTTGAAGCTGCCAACCACTCTGCTGTCCCCACATCCCTGCCTGTGGGTGGGCCTGAGTGGGCAGTGGCTTCAAGAACTGCAGGCGAGGCCAGGCTGCCCTGGCCCCTGCGCTCTGCCTCTGCCTGGTGGAGCCTCCAACTGACGGACTCACAGCCCGGTGGACTCTGCTCCCAGGGCACAGGGTGGACCGAATGCTCTGACTTTACCCAAATCGGCAGATTTCTGGCACTTGAATAGTGTTCATCCGAAGATGAGGGCCCTGTGCTGCTGGACGCAGACTAGTCAGAGGGACTCGGCGCAAATCGCATCACGGCTGGAACACCATTCGGACTCTACGCTTCGTTAAAAGACAGCCCTGTTTCTAAACAGTGAAGCTGAATGTTTCAAACTTTCCTGCAATGACGGCCCCTGAACATCACTGCAGGCCGGGCGGAGCCACGGGCACTGGGCTATTTCCCGAGGATTAAAGGAGGAGGCTCAGAGTGAGGCTCCCGGGCTGACACCTGGGGAGCCGGGTGGCCATCTGTCTGGCCTCTGTCTGGTCATCTGCATGCGCAGACGGGGTCAAGTCCTCCGGTCTCACCCGTCTGGGACCCACACTCCGCAGGAGCCCGCTGCCTCCTGCTGGGGGTTGTATTTCAGGCAGTGGTTAGTGGAGGACCTGAGGGGCCGGGGCAGGCGGGGGGGCCTGGGGGGGCGGGCTCGGAAGGAGGCCTCACAACTGTCACGCTGCGAAGCTGCTCTAATGCTCTCTCTCCCTCTCCTGTCCCTTTTCCTAGTCCCCACCGAAAGGTGCCACCATTCCCTACCGCCCAAAGCCCGCCTCCACCCCTGTCATTTTTGCAGGTGGTCAGGTAAGAGCCGACCCGCTCGCGGCCTCCACTGCCAACCTCAGCCTTTTACTGCAGCCCCCGCCGCTGCCCGTTAGTGCACTCAGGTTTTCTCCCCCTCACGTGCACGTCTCCCCGCCCCGCGCAGGACGCAGAGCTCTCCTGGCCCACAGCCAGGCCCCAGGGGACACGGGCCGCACTGGGGAGGCCGCTGGGCAGTGTCCAGCAGACAGAAAGGGCCAAGGCGGACATCCCGCGGAGCCTGGGCCTGGAAACATCTCCTCCCTGACCTGGCCCAGGAGGACTCTGGGCGGCGCTCACGCTGGTCAGCCCAGGCAGCACCGCAACTCTGGTCCACTAGCGCTTCTGGGGAGGGAGGAGGCCAGGAGCGCCCCCATGACCTCTGACTCATGGTTGAGACTCATGGGACCGTAAGATCCAGGGTCCCATTTCCCCTGAAACACACGTTCCCAGTTTCCCACAAACGAGTTTACCCCCAGGAGTGCGTGAGGATGGAGAAGAGGCCCTGCTGGGCGTCCTGGTTACAGGGCTGACCCTCCCTCTCCGGCCCGCTCCACGCGGGCCCAGCAAGCCGCGGCGTCCGCTTCACACACCTGTTGTTTTGGCTGGAGCCGCTGACCTTTCTCTCCCACCAGGAAGGGCCTGGAAAGCCCGGGGTCACAGAAGTTTGTCTAAGGCCAGCAGTTGGCTTAGCAGGGCCAGTAGAGGGGGATAGCGGGGCTGGTCCATCTCCTGCCCTTGGGCACAGCCAGGGCGTCCTCAGGAGCTCAGCTTGTCCTGCCCACGGCAGGATCACTGTCGCCATGGTAGATGGACTTTGGAAACACCAGGCCAGTGGTACTAGGAGGAGCTCTGCGTCCCCGCGGCTGCATCGTGTGTCTTGTTCAAGGGAGAGTTAAGGCGGAGATGTCCCAGAGTGACTGGGGCAGGGGATGGGGCGTGAATGCACGCTCTTCCTCACCACGTAAAGGAACCTCATCAGATCTCCTGGTTGCCCCCACACGAAGTGAGGGCCAGGCCTGTGTTCCTGCCTCTGCAGCCGTGTTGGTGGTGCTTCCCGCAGGGAGGGACACAGCGGCTCCCGTGCGGCCACATGGCTCCGGGCAGCCCATGTCCGTGGTCCTCCGGCTTCCCCGTCCAGCTGCAGATGGCCCACCCCATTCAGAACCCTTTTCCTTCCCCCAGATTCATGGTAAGCTAGCACGTGAGTCACCTGTGTGGTCTCTACCCCTTGGTCAATGAGCGAACAAACCCCACGTGGGGAAGCGTGGACTTTATCCAGAAAGGAGTCGCCTCGGTCAGCACTAGCCGGGGTCCAGGAAGCTGTGTGGCCGAGCCCCGCCCCGCCCAGCAAAGCAGAGCAGTAGGCCCACCTCACAGTCAGGGCGGCGAGGCCACAGCCACCCTGGACACCTGTCCGAGGCTTTGCCAGGACATCAGCACCTGTGCCCTTGGGACAGTCTGGTGTAGCCAGTGACTAAGTCTTGGTCATTAGTCGGGGGACAAAGTCACTCGAGAACCATGCAGCACTGCAGGTAGCTGGGCAGAGGAGCCAGAATACGAACTCAGCACGGGGCCCCTCCAGACCCCAGGCCCTCACTGCCCACATGCAGGACACGTGAGAAATCTAGACCTTGGAGCATCTCCCGGACCCGTCTGTAAGATGCCCATCATGCAAGGGCCCAGAGTCTCCAGGCCCAGCGGCACCCCCACTGCCGAGAGGCAGTCCCTGCTGTCCAGCAGGTTCAGGCCATAGAGGTGTCGTCCAGACAGAACCTTGTACCTTCCGCACTCTGTCCAGAAAGGATGGTGGGCGCCCGTGCGCTTCAAGTAGAGCTAGGCACCGTAACACCTGAGCGGACAGAGAGAAGTCAGGGATGAAGAACTGCCCCGCTGGGGAGTGCGTGTTGTCCCAGGGTCTGTCACACTCGGGGACACCCGGAGCACATGCCCGGTGGCCTCTGCACAACACCTACAGACAGGGACCCGCGCATATGTTGGCTGTCTCTGATCAGGTTCCTTTACTCCTCACGAGGTGCCCTCGGCCTCGCCCAGACCAGGGCCTCACCTCCCGTGACCCCTGTCCAGTGGCTGGTTGGCCTTTAACTCCTCTCTGGTTCTTTGTGATGAAAACTCCCAGCAGATTCAAAACCTGAGCTTTGGCAGGACCTTGGCAATCACCCTCCGTCTGGGGTCCACGGGAGTGACGCACAGCCTGGCCTGAGGTGTCCCTCTTGGGTGCACAAGGACCCGCAGGCATGGGTGCTGGTGGTGTCACATGCCCACTTGGGACAGGTGGGGGCCTCCGCACCTGGGCCCCTCCACACCTGCAGCCCCTGAGCGCAGCCCAGAATGGAGCACCCTCCACGTCCCTGGGTCCTGATGGCAGGTCCTCGTCTTTACTCTCCCTTGACTCCGTGTGTTTTGTTTGTTTTTTGGCCATGAGTTTCTGGAAGCATCTTTGCTGACAGACTGTTTAGGCAGGTGGGGGCGGGTGGTGGAAGAGGCTGCAGGTCCCACACTCACTGTGGCTGCACAGAGTCACTGTCTTGAAGGCGAGTGACACAGTGATACCAAAACGAGAGCTTGGGGGTCTGCCCTGGCCCCCCTGGGAGCTGTGCCGCCGAGAGCGTGTGCCCCTCAAGTCGGAACGGCCACCTGCTCCTCTGAGGCTGGAAGACAGTCTGGCTGATTTGGGTGCATTTCTTACTTAATCTGGCATTTGCAAAATTGGTTTGGGGTCACCTTTTAAAGCTTCCTTTTTTATCATGTGGTTTTCTTAGGGTAAATACTTCCTGACAGTGTTTCCTCTGACGGCTGCTTAAATTTTCCAAAGGTTAACAGTTAGTAGATCTATGAGCAGGGGTCAGACAGGTCGTTCTTAGATTCTTTCTAGGCACAGGGGGAGTGAGAGTCGGAAGCCTTCTGACCGGTCCTTTTCCTCCCTCCCGCCAGCTCGGCCAGCCTCGGCATCCTGCAGCTCTGGGGGCGTGGGGGCAGCTCCCCGCTCACGTCTGGGCGTAGCTCCAGTGCCCTGGGAGGGTTCTCTCTCCTCCTGCAGGAAGGCGGCCGGTGGGGCCGGCTCGCTCTGCGAGGGGGAAAGCCTTGACTGGAGGGCCAAGGTGCTGCTCACGGGAGAGCCCAGCCAGGAGAAAGCCCCTGTCCTGCAGGGGAGGTGTGGGGGGGCGACGCGTGGCCAGCTGCTTCTCGAGCTGACAGAGTCTCTCTCTTTCCAGGCCTACACGATCCAGGGACAGTACGCCATTCCCCACCCAGATGTGAGTTCTCACTCCGCCCTCGCCTCCCCTCTCGTGCCGTTTCCCCCCAGCCCGCATGCTGCTGTCGACTGCTCCTAATATTAATATTAGACATAATATTAATAGCATTCTCGGTGCTCCTGCCCTGTGTCGTGCCCACGGCCCTGAGTAACCTTCAGCCTCTTAGCACTAATTCTCCTCACGTGGAGGACTTGGCCTGATGTCAATTGATGGTGGCTGCAGTCTGGGCTTTTCCTCCGCGGGGCCTCGGGTGGCGGCCATCCTAGTGGGCGGGGGCGGCGCGGGCCGCGTGCACCGCCGCCGTCAGGTGACACGCCGTCGGCGGAGGTCCGTCGGGAAGGGCGCTTGAACACCTGTGGAGCCCAGGCTGAAGCAGGGTGCCCACGTGCCGGAGAGCCAGCCGGTCGGAGGCCCGTGGAGCAGCCCAAGGCCCCGTTCTAGGTGCTCCAGTCTGAGTGCAATGTCGGGGCTGGAGGTGGGCCACGTCCCAACGGCCCTGCGGGGAGAGCCACGGGGGAGGGTGCCGCTCAGCCCACGGGGCAGAACGGGGGCAGGGGGTCCTTGCTCAGGGTTTCAGATACGCGGGAAGTGAGTCTGCACCGCCTGTACAGGGGGTCGGGGGGAGAAGGCAGAGGTAGGGGCGGGCTTCTGTGCTGCTGCCGCAGGCCGAGCAAGGGGAGGGCCGGGTCAGGAGCGGCCTCCTGTTGGCTCTCTGTGAGCCTGGGGGCCGGGGTGGTCTGTCCAGACAGGCGGGGCGGGGGGGTGCCAGGCGATGCTCACTCGTGCTCTGCAAACCCTCATGTTTTTGAGTTGGGCCAGTGAAGAGCCGGTTGCCTAAGATGTAAAGGCAGGGAGGGGAGGGTTTTAAGAATTAACTGACACCAAATGAGTGTGTGTTGGAAATACAGAGCTTCAGTCACTGTCACTGCAGGGAGACTTCTGCCGAGTAGAAAAGAAATACTGAGTTTTTCCTTTCAAAAAACCTCATTAAACAACACACACGAATCAAATGACAGAGAAAGCTGGCAAGGAGGGGGCTCAGGGACCTCCCTGGTCCCTCGTGGGTGACGCCGGCCCTCGTGGTCCTGGCTGGCAGTGGCTGGGGCCCAGGGAAAGGGACCTAGGGGAGGACAGGTGCTGGAGCTGGGGGACAGGCGGCGTGAGCACAGAAATGCAGGTAGGGCTGGCCGGGCGCCCCGCGGGGATGATGGAAATCTGGGTGGGAGCGGGTTTCCCGGCGGCAGGCTTCACTCAGCGCGGGCTGGCAGTCTCTGCCTGTGGAAATGCGTCTGTGCAAAGGCAGATTCGGCGCTCTGCACACTCAGCAGCCTGGCCCCGTGGTTCTGAGGTCCAGGCTCGGCCCTGCGGCCCGAGGGCGAAGCTGTGCTTCCCTGCCGCCCAGGGCCTAAGGGTCACGGCCTAGCGCCTGGTCTGCGTGTCCTCGGCTGGACCACGTGGCCTCTGAGGCCGAGGGACTCTGACTGGTCTGACTGATTGGTCTTCACATCGATCGATTGTTTTGCTCTCTCCGTGTGATTTTCTTGGTACCTCTTAAAAAATGGGTAGTTGCAGATTTTTGGGGGCATTTTAAACTATTTTGTGACTAACTGTCCTGTAATTACCCTATTGCATTTGGTGGAGATTCGAAGCACTTGGTTATTTATCGTGAAAGGCCTTCGTGCAGGACCCAGCGTTCTCGAGACCAGCATGCTGGGGGGCAGGTGTTAGGACCAGAACAGCAGGACTTTGGTAAATGCCTTCCTTGCAGGAACAGAGTCGAAGACTAGAACACCGCTAAGAGAATCCGTTCAAAACAAGATAAGACGGCTGGTGACCAGTGACGACGGTCAGGAAGGCAGTTTTATCTGAGCTTAATTTTCAGTAGGAATTTTTAAAGCTTCATTTCTTAGAACCTAATAGAATAATTACAGAAAGAGCTGATTTATTTTATGAGATAACTGAACACACACTAAGTATCTCAAGCACAGTGGCTGACACCACGGCCGTCTGGCGGCTAAGTGCCTCACGTGGATCAGGCGCAGACTACGAGAAAATACGTCTCAGAGCTGAGTGTTCCTTTACCTGGAACTAAAATATCCGTCTTTCTTCCTCTTTTCTGGTTTACCCTTACTGAAGGCTCAGGGCCCCACCCTCACTGGTTTCCCTCTGGGTCTCCTGGTCTCCCCTGCCACTGGCTTTGTTTTATGGGACTCCTTCTGGAAGCTCCTAGCTCTTGGGCCTGCGGGATGTGCAGGGACTGCTGGTGGCTGGGGAAGTGGGCCTGGGTCTCGCTGCCCGCCTCCCTCCTCCCCTGCCAAGGATCACGAGTAGTTTCAGCTCCAGGAGGGGAGGCTGCGGCCCCGACTTGGAACATGGGAGCCTGGACAGACCCAGTGCGGTGACCACCATCTGTCCATAGTCCCCTGTCTGTCCCCTGATCACTGCAGCATGATCGCACTGGGGGACAGTGGTCAACCTCAAGCATACCCCGTGTGTGTGGCTCTGCTCTCTAGCCTCCAGCGTTCCCCATCCCACCCTCATTGGCACCCCCGCCATGTGAAGGGCCCCAAGAAGAAGCAAGGACGGCCGCTGCCTTCCTCTGGAGCCTGGCTACGGGGCCACGGCCGGCAGGTTGTGCCAGGAGGTGGGAGCTTTGAGAGGCCCCCGCCCCGCGCTCAGGGCCAGGAGTGGCGCAGCTGGTCCCTCCCCAGGACAGTGGATTTCAGCAGATGCGGATGGGCCCCGTGCCTGCCAGGAAGCTTGTTCCCGAGAGAGTAAGCGGTGGGGAGCCTGCAGGGCTGCACACTGTGTGCATCACGGTCCTGGCACTGCCGTGCACGTCCCCTGATGATGACAGCGCTCTCTCACCACCTCTGTGTGTCCCCTCTCGGATCCCGCCCCTCGCATCTCACTGTGAGAGCAGCGCAGAGTGACCCGCATCCCCACGCACGCCCCGCCTACCGCCCACACCTCTGGCTTCTGCTCAGAGTGGCGGACACATGCCCTCGGCCCCGGCTGCTGAGAGCTGGTCTGCTGCAGCCGCTCCGCCGTCCCCCTCACCCCCGGTTCACGCCGGGATGGACCGCAGCCTCTCCTGCTGCACTGAGCTGTGCCCCGCCCCCTCAGAATCAGAACCCGCATTTTCACAAGCCCCTGGTGACCTGTTTGCACGTGGACGTCTGAGAACACTGATGAGCAGGAAGGACGGGTGTGCACTGAAGCCGGGAAGAGGGGATGGGATGGAGAGGGACGCTCCTGAGAGGTGAGCACCGAGAACCTCCCAGAGTCAGTCAGCAAACAAAGCCCCTCTCATTCGGAACCCTAGCAAACCCCAAACAAGGGGAGCAAAACTCCACCTCAGACAAAAGCAAATCCTCCAAGTGGTCAGAGAGAAAAGAACGTCACAAAGAAGCACGGTGAGAAGTGGGCCAGCTTCTTCCCAGCAGCGGTGGAGCCGGAGGGGGGCGGCATGAACCAGGAGAGTAACTGTCAACCTAAAGTTCTGCCTCGAGAGGCCAGTCCAAGGACCTAAATACAGATGTTTCCAGACAAGCATTTGTGACCAACAAGCCTCTAATGAGCCCCCTTCAGTAGGAGAAGGATCCCCGAAGAAGGGCTATAAACGCAGGAAAAAAGGGTGAGCCGAGAGAATTACCATTTCTGTCATCAGCACAAGCACAAGTCGTGGAGAAAACCTTGCTGGTTTTGACTACGTTAAAGGTTAAACGTTTGGGTAAATGAAAACAAACTTCACAAAATCAGAATCCGTGCCGTCTCGTTTGTGGGCCTAACGTGACGGAACCACCCGGGCGCCAGCGAGCACAGGCAGGACCGGGTGTGGCTGAGGGCTGACGCGTCCTGGAGGCCCCTGGACGCTTCGGGAGGAGGGCAGAGGTGCTGAACGGAGACTCCAAACGTGCGCGTTACGACTTCAAAGTGACGGCCACCAGGAGAGTGTTCACTTCTGCAACTCCCGTGAAGGCACCAAGGAGAGACTGGGTGAGAGGAGGCAGGTGCTAGTCAGTACAGAAGAAAAGGAGCGAGAAAGGAGGAGACCCTGGAAAATCAGGACAGGTGGGATAAGCTGCGGAAACTAGCTGCACGTGGGGTAACTAGGGTCAAGGGGAAGGAACTTTTCAGCTGAAAAACAAAGGGTGTCAGGATTTTTTTAAAACAGCATTTTTAGAGAAGCAAACAAAAGTTTAAAAAAACCTTTTTCAAGAGACACGTCTAAAGAATAAGGACCTAGGAAAATTATTCTAGGAAAATACTAACCCAAAGAAACTTAATACCCCGATGTTAAGGTCAGTGGCGAAAAAACAACTTTAAGGCAAATTACTTAGTTATCGCTTATTGATTCACTAGAAGATAAACAGTTTAAATCTGTATGCATGTAAAACATAACTTCAGACATTCTTAGGAAGAAATTAGCAAGCCATTAAGAGAATTTGACAGGCATTTCAGCAGAAGCTTAACACGCCTCTTTGAATTAAGGCCAAGAAGACAAGCACACAGAAGGCCCTGACGGCAGTCGGGGAGCCTGGCTCGACCGCCGCGCACTGGGCTCCCCCCCAGCGTGGCTGTGGAGGTCGTGAAAACGTTTGCAAAGCTTGACCACGTGCCAGGTCAGAAAGAAGACTCACAGTCTTTCAAAAATTGGAATTGTAGAGACTCTTACCACAAAGCCATTAAGTTGAAATCAACAGTTAAAAGGTGACCTAAAACCAAACAAACAAACTTGTCTTTACTGGAAGTTAAGGAGACCAAAAGCCCAAAGTAAACGGAGAGACCTGCGATACTCAGGGTGGGACGTTCAAGTATCTGAACCGCATCGGCTCTCCCCAAAGTGAGGTGCAAACGCAACACAATTGCAGTCAGAATCCTGACGGGTGGCTTTAAACGTTACCTGACAGCACGAAGCTGACACCCGTCAAGCTGCTGACACAGAGGCCGCATGGTACGGAGATGTCCTCGCAGACGGAGGGCCCACGGGCCGTGCTCTCGAGGCGTGTGGTCTGGTCCCGGCGTCCCCAGACGGGGCCAGACGTCGAGGAGGACCCCTGGCCTGGGCCAGAGCTGCCGACGTGGGTCAAGGAGAAAAATGGACTGGCCGTGAGCGGTGCGAGGAGGCGAGTCGTCAGGTGGGAAGCCACTCCCCTGCATCAGCAGCTTCCACACAGGACAGGGAAGTCTACGCTGTCCGAAGAAAACATGGAACAGCTTTCAGTTCGCAGGTCCAGGAAATTTTCTTAAAACATAAGCACAAACCATAAAAACATTGATGGATTTGACTCCATTAAGATGCTTGAAGTCTCTTTCTCTAAAGGCACCGTGTGGGGGGTTGCTTTTCAAGCACATGTAACTAAAGTAGGATGAACAAAAGAGCAGAAGACACAGGCAGGCACTTCGCGGGAGAGGAGACAGGAACTCGGGTCAGACCGCCGGGCTGGCCGGCGTGCCGCGCCCACCTGGCGGCGGCTCCGGAGCTGTCCACTACGAGTGCTTAGGATTTTCGTGTTTGTCAGTTTTCATATCCTGGCACAAAGTCAAATGGAAAAGGCAAGTTATGGAGAAATGTCTGCTAGGGTCCCCCCTGCTGGCCCCACCCTCTGCCCTCCCCGCCCTTCCCGCCCACTGATTTGTAGGTGCTGGTCAGATGAGAAAGTCTAATTTTATTTTATCTTATTTTCTCTTCTTTTTATGGCAGAAATATCTCGAAAAGTGGAAAGTTCCCTTAGCACTTAGTCCTGCTCCCTCCTTTTAAAACATGCAGAAGTTGAGCCCCAAAGAGGCCAAGTTCAGGCAGAGCCCAGGCAGACGCGTGCGCTCTCCTGGCCGCTCACCGCCACCTGCCGAACGGGCGTGTATCCAGGCACCACTGTCCAATCCAGCTCTTCTCCACGATGCCACTTCACCTTTGAGGGGGCTTATCTGCTGGTGTGGCCTCTGTCTCCTGAGCAGCAGCAGACACGTTGCAGTGGCACAGGACAGGGTTGCAGAGCCAGACGTTCTGGGTTTGAGCAGGGCCCTCCTCATGGGCTCTTGGCTGTGCCTGTAACACGCGTGGCCGGCGGGCTCTGGAGTGGACCCCGACATGCTCCGCACCCGTTTGACAGTGAGGGGGAGACAGCCAGACCAGAGGAGCATCGGGGGCTGCGGAGGCCGGGGGCAGTGGGTGGGGAACCCTGCTGGCTTATGATGCGCATTTGCCCATTAACGTGGACAGCGCCACACAACTTGCATCCACTCACAGGGAGCCCCGTCTCACAGGTGAGGGTACAGATCCACGCGACCAGACCTGCCTGTCTTCACCAAGCCAGCCAGTGCTGGGGCCGACTCGGGCCGGTTCTGCCACCCCTAGAGTTCCACTCTCCCCTGCCATCCCGAACAGCGCGCAGCTGTGCACTCCTGGGGA